>NC_090324.1:107702818-108017086 GCF_040869045.1 Eurosta solidaginis
CACTTACGCAGCTTGAAACTTCCTTGCGCAAGGAGACTGGCTGTCTGTAACTTGATATTGCGGACTTCTTCCACGGAATCACCACCAGATATCATGTCATCTACGTAGAAATCTCGAAGCAAAGTTTTTGTACCAATAGGATAAGTCGGGGATTCGTCAGTTGCGAGTTGATGCATCGCTCTTATTGCCAGAAATGCAGCAGGTTTGGTTCCGTACGTTACGGTATCCAGCTTATAAATCTGGAATTCTTCAAGCGGAGATTCCCGCCATAATATGCACTGGACCATGTTATCCGGAGGGGTGACGCGGACACACCGATACATTTTGCAAATGTCACCAGTAAGTGCTATAGGAAATGTGCGAAATCTGATTAAAATGTTAAATAATTTTTCTTGAATGGTTGGACCTGCCATGAGCAAGTCGTTCAATGAGAAACCAGAAGTAGTAGCCGCTGAGCCATCGAAGACCACTCTGAGTTTTGTGGTGCTACTGCTATCTTTGATGACACAGTGATGCGGTAAGAAATATTTGTATTTGTGAAAACTATCGTTAGAGACTAAAGACATGTGATTAAGGTCAATATATTCCTTAATGAACTTACTATATTCTGTCTTAAGGTCAGGGTTTCGAGCGAATTTCCTTTCAAGACCTTCGAAGCGTTGACGCGATCTCAAATAAGAATTTCCAAGTACCTCCGGATTCTGTTTGAGGGGCAGACGAACCGAGTATTCGCCTGATGGTAAACGCGAATAATTCTGTTGAAAGTGTGCTTCACAAACGATGTCTTCCTGAGTGGCTTTGGATATGGGTTCGAAGTTTGTTTCAACTTCCCAAAATCGTCGCACTAGATCATCAAGTTTTGAGTCAAGGATGGTGTTGTTTGAAGATTTCTGCTTTCCAATAAAGGATGATAGTTTTGGAGCGCGTTGCCCTCCACCAGACAACACCCATCCGAAGAGAGTCTTTTGGAGCAGAGGTAAGCCGGATGCCAAGCGTATCTGCCCCACACAGAGTAAGTCGAAGAATAGGCCTGCTCCGATGAGCAGATCAATGCGTTCTGATAAGTGGAACCCCGGATCAGCTAGTTGAATGTTAGATGGAATGTTCCACTCACTGGTGCTTACGAAGCACCCAGGCTGATTGTCGGTGATGGTGCGCACCACAACTGCTGTGATATTGTTGAGAACTCTGATATTCGCGACCTTAGTAGGAGCTCCACTGAATAGCCTTCCGTTGAGAAGTTGGCATCTCCGATGCCGGAGACTGTAACCGAAGATTTTGTCTTCAGCATTTGAAGTTGGTTTACGAAGCGAGATGTGATAAAATGTAGTTGGGAGCCAGAATCCAAAAGCGCACGGCAGGGCACGAAAGATCCAGCGCAATTTTTTATGAGAACGACGGCAGTAGCAAGAAGCACAGAATCAGACGGAGAAACCGAGGCATGGGGCAAGGCAGATAACGACGCAGTCATGGCATTGGATTGGCGTGTAACTGGCGGCGAAGACTCGATTTGACCATCAGTTGACGACACTGTTGGGCGGATCAAGTGCAAGAGAGTATGGTGTTTGCACTGGCAATTGCGGCAGGTACCGGATTTGCAGTCCCGCAGTTGATGACCGCGCTTCAGACAGTTTATACAAAGAGCGAGCTTTTTAACTTCTTTAAGTCGTAAGTTCGGAGATAAATTTCCGAAGCGTTGGCAGCTATAAATTGCGTGATCGACCTACTCACAAAACACACAAGAACTTGTTGAGCCCTTTGACGCAACGAAGGATTTCTTTTGGTTTGTACTTACACCTTTGTTCGGTTTCACGACCTGACCAGTCTGTACCTGAGTGGCATGCTCAACATTCTCGAGTGTTCTACAGCGCTTTTCCAAAAAGGCAGCCAGTTGTTCCCATGAAGGTAATTCGCTAACAGAAGAGTTCTCCTCCCATTTAGCTTTTGTTGTTTTGTCGAGCTTCTGAAGTATCAAGTGAATGATGATGTAATCTGATATTTGCCCGTTGGTTGCCAGTGACTGCAATGCTCGTAAATGCGCAGTAACCTTGTCTGTCAACTCTCGAAGTTTGATTGCGTTGGAATCTGCCTTGTCCAGCCCGAATATCTCCCTGATGTGTGCCTGAAAGATAAGACGTTTGTTATCGAAACGCTTGTGTAAGAGCTCTAAAGCGGTTTTGTAATTGGAATCACTTATCTCTAGTGAGCGCACGGTGTCGAGGGCAGCGCCGCTCAAACACGACCGCAGATGCTGCAATTTGTCGATGTTGGTGAGGTCACTATCTTTGTCGATGATTGAGGTGAACATAGATTTGAAATTTGTCCACTCAGTATAAGCGCCGCTAAATTTTGGTAGTGTTAACAGTGGTAAGCGGGAACTATTGGCATTAACAATGATAGATTGCCCCTCGCTGGAGTTCATTTTAAGCGTGGAACAATGTTGCGGGACACTACGTTTGCCAATCTCCCTCTGTATAGTTGCTCTTAGGTTGATTAAGGCGGTGTCGAAATTGGCTGGCAAGTCACTGCTGATAGATTCGGAGTCCAATCCTTCCAAGCTTGTATGGGCGACTGCGAAACTAGATTTTACGTCGGTTATAGACCCCATAGTTGCAGAAAGGCTGTACTCATCCATGCTGCGAAGCTTCTCGGAATTCAATTCGATGGTTATTTGGCCGAGTCTCTCGAATAGAGCTCTTGTTTTCTTCTTTAAGAAAGCTACACGATCGAGGCCTTCTTCCGGCATGATTAGGCCCTTTGTTGAAATAGCAAAAATATGCGTTGCAGATTGAAAGAGAAATACTGTACGCGACTACAAAAGGCGGGCCCGATATGTAAAAATGGTATGCAACCTTAAACTGCAAAGTTTTATGAACCTTTGTTCAGCTCAAAGAAACGGGAAGAAAGTACTGATAAATTACGTGATGTTATCACGTCGGGGTCACCAAATGTTGAGCTACTAAGCCTTTTTAGCAGCTATACAAAATCAAGTAAAAGACGCGATTCCGGATTGCACTACTTTATTTCAGAAAAGTTATACAACGAATGACTTAAGAACTATTTTGCGTTTATATTTCCTAATTTACGATGATTCCAATTACAAAAGAATGTGTCCCAAAACTGTTTTTATATATTCTTAAACAATTGTTTTTTTGGAGCTCTAAGTAAATGCATTCCATCCCATATATTGCTTGTGTGGATATACACACATTACGCACATAAATATTTATGCGCCTAATTGTTTTGCATTTAACGTTCATATGTTCATATGTTTCTACAATAGGTTTGTGTGTTACTAATGAGGGAATAGGAAAATATACAAAAATGTTATCGCACGTATGTACATAAGTTTAAATTGTAATAGTTAGATTAGGGTAGCTCTAAAATTTTGGACTTCAGTATGTGAATATATTCTATTGATTTTCAATGTCGGCTGCTGCTCCGAACAATATCCTATGACCGTAAAATGACTAGTCAAATGACGTGTAATGACTAAAGCACCAGCCACATCGCATGGATGCGTGCTAAAGCCGTTTTTTCTTCGTTTCTTTGCGCGCATAAGTATTCACTTATGGCCTTTAATTTTTATTTCAATTAAATTTTGTTTCTGTAAAATGTTTCTTTTTCCTCTTGCGAGAGTATATGAGAGATCATTTTTTTTTTGGCTTACGCCACCCAAACAACATTCCACCAACCTCAATTTGGGCATGATCAATGATACCAATATTCTTTCAGATCATGACCCGTTACCAAGCCTTATTGGCCAAGTCAGAGGGAGGCGCAAAACGTTTCGACGTTGCTTGACAGCTCTGCGGCAGGGATCATAGCCTTAGGATCTGTGCCCAATATCGAAAAAAATCCCCAGAAGAGAGGTTGCGGGCAGTACTTCTGCATAAGTATTGTCCAAACTGTCTGTCGCCCTTTCACCGCGTGGACAAATGTAACAGCAAGTATCGCTGCAAGAGGTGCCAAGAGAAGCACCACACCACGCTTCATTTAGATGAGCGTCGAGCGGTATGCGACGAGACGACCACAAACGGCGAAGACAACACGTCCGGCGACGCGTTGTCAATCAACCTCTCGGGACCGGCTAAATCCTGGGCTCAGCAGGTGGAAGAAGAAGAGATGGAAGAAGAAAGAGAGAGAGCGGAAAAAGAGCATGCGAAAGCGGAAATGAGGCCGTCAACGAGCAGGAATGGAATGCGCAGTTTCCGACCGCTGTTGCAGCACGAACGAAGGGCGGAGGAAGAGAAAAAAGCTCGAAACCAACAAAATAATTGGCGGCACCGTGAGGTCGGACCCCATCGAAACTCAGCTAAATCGTCAAAACTCGCAAGGCACCAACGGCGAAAGAAATCGACGCCATACTCTCTTGAAGCCCAAAGTACAATGAAGTTAACGCGCGACACGCCGGAAAGCTTCCGAACAGGGCGGCTGATCCGCAATTCTACCGCTCATCACCGATACGGCTTACACTCGGCGCTGACATTTACGCCGAAGTGATGGTGAGCGGACCACCGGCATCGACAGTTGGCGGTCTCCTAACCCAACCGACCGTTTTCGGGTTGTGATCTCGGGAGCCTGCCAAAAATAAATATCCCACTTTCACGCCTCACACATGCGCCATCTTACATATATTTAAGTAAATATGCACGGAATTTAAAACCACGTACGTATATCTAATAACTTCTTTTCTTTTTCTACAGGAGAGCGAAACGTGAGGTCAACCATCTGGCGTGCAGTGCTTGCAGTCCGCATCTGCACTGCCTTCTTTCATTACACCGCCTTACTGGATGCGCGATCACGTGGCATCCCCCTTTTTTTTAATGTTTTCTTTGTTGCTTACGGCAAGGGGGCCGGTATGTTTAGGCCACAGGCCTAAATATATCTCCCTTCCCTCGTAACATAATTTTCTTTGTTATTTTCCTTCGTTTACTACCACCCACATATGCTTGTGATCACTAATACACACAGGCATGTGTGAGTGGTAGTACGCATGTATCTTAGACTTTTACCGCTGTGAGCCCGCGGTATAGCAACTTTGTTGCCGGGAAACATAACGAAGGAGCTGTATCTCGGGTTCATCGGCTCATGTCGCAAAGAGGCTCGTCCTCTTTGATTCCAGCAGCCAGCAAAGGAACACGCAATCGCCCGTTCACGTAAGTTGTCAATTTCATTAAATATATTTTATAATTTCCGAAAATATATTTAACATTTTCATTTTCACAACATCTGTTAATAATTTTCCTAAACACTTGTTGTATTTATACATATTGAATAAAAAACACTGTGAATTTCCTTTTTTTATTAATACGAAATCTTTTTGGTGTTTTTATTTTCTTCCTTTCTTTTCGCCTTAAACTATTTTTTAACAAATACGTGGGTGCGCGCCGTTGCCACCACGCATTTGTTCACAGGGTATGTCATGGCAAAATTTCATTCGATTCCATTCTGCGGTTTAGGCTGCAAAGATTTGAAATTCTATAGCACAGACGACGCAAAAAAGGCGTCCGCCAAATTTCAAGATCAAAGATCTTTTCTATAACAAACCACTTAAGCGATTAAAGAGAAAACATAAAATATTGCAAAAAAAAAAATACAAAAAAATACAAAAAACACAGAGGAAACGATTTTTCGTTTAAAAAATTTTAATGAAGCAATACCTGCCCACAAGAAATTAATTACACGCTTAATAAAAGAGGCAAACTAAAAAATAAATTTTTTTTCTTAGAAGAAATCTGCCCGCAACAAAAAACGAATTATGCGCTTACTAAAAAAGACAATTAGACAAAACAAAAAAATAAAAAAAAACAAAAAAAAAACATAAAAAACTTTAAAGAAAGGACTAAAGAAGAAACATTTCAGTAATTATTAGAAATATTATCTTCTTTCCTCAGCTTCTTTACCACGAATTTTTGTAAGACGGCAGGATCCAAGGGTAGTAACCTTTAACGCTACCTTTCAAACAAAAGTAAAGAATTACAAACTACCTCCCTTTCATATACATGCTCTCGGATCCTGTGAACCTTCCAAGTACCACAATGGGTAGCCGGGGACGGTGGTAGGATATAGGAATACATTTAAACGCAACAAAAAACACATAAATAAATTGCAGTTCAATTCAAAAAAGCACACAAAAAATTTAATTTTTTTAATATTATTTCTCCCCTTAGTGTGGAAAGATTTTTTAACAATAGACACCATAATAAAAATCAACACTTGGTGTATGAGGTTCCCGAGAGGGTTTTTATTAATTACAAATTGTGATGTCGTTTAACAACTAACTGAGTATATGACAAAAGTGGTCTTTTATAGACAAATCAAAATAAAAAGTAATCCGTTATCCTCGCATTCCGATCTGTGTTTTACATTATTGCTGTTGTACTATAGGTAATTTTTATGCTTGGTTTTGCCGCTGTTCTGCTTGCGCCACTATTTTTTTTCAACCTCTCTCTGACTGCGTGTGCAAAGTCACTGTTATATGCATAATCAGGACCGTCGCAAAGTATGTAATCGAATGGGGATAGTAGTAGGGTGGTATACTTTCGATTTAAAAATCGCTCATTGCTCTGTGAAAATCGTATTTTAGGGATCAAAATAAGAAGCTTAGCCGAAGGAACCATACCTCTAAAACGATTTCTGATGTCCCCCCCTTTGGGTCGAACTTTTGGGTAGGAGCAATTTCAATTCTACCTGCTGTGTCTTGTGGTGGCTTAAAAAAAACAACACAAGCAATTTTACGATCTGCAATTGTGTCACAGTGATACCTTCATTTTTTAAAACGGTTGAATAAAAAACCCACACAACTATGTTTACGACATGCAAATGCACCACAGTGATGCCTTGGTTTTAAAAGGGGGTTGTAAAAACGCTAATTTCTAATAATTTTTTTTAATTTCTTTTCTATTACTAAGTTGAATTCATTTTTTCATTTACATATGTTCTGACTAAATAAATTTCTAAAGAGAAAAATAAACTTCAAAAAGAAAAAACATAGGCATTTCAAAGTGGGATTTTTCAAAATTTGCCCCTGCGACCCAAAGGGGGGGGGGGGGGGGGGGGGGACATCAGAATTCGTTTTAGAGGTATAGTTCCTTCGGCAAAGTTTCTTATTTTGATCCTTAGAATATGATTTTCACAGAGCAATGGGCGATTTTTTTGCCTCCCCACAAATCGACCCGGCCTAACATTTTGGATATATATATATATATATATATATATATATATATATATATATATATATATAAGCATAAGGCTGCCAGAATGGTCAAGGCATGAGCGTCAAAAATTAGCGAAAAGTGAAAATTATTGCCAAGTTGTTTAAGCTGATTAATATTTTCCATGCTGAGGCCGTGAGTGTAGTTAAGGTTCAATTTTAGTCCTTCGCTCGTGATGTTTACCAAGGGCGGTGGCAGGGCCTGCGCTGTGCGTACTGATCTGCTGGTGAATGTTTGATTTCCCACCGTGACTGTTTCGTTGTTCAAAATAATGACGTACGTTCCATTTAGGGTTGTGGAGTAGTTCCTCCCTTGTAATAGGCCTTCAAAGTTTGTAACAAATATTGTTGAGTCTGTGATCATCTCGACGGTTTTGGTGTTGTCTGGTTCAAAGCGGCATTTGGCATCGCCACCTTTAACTAGCCTAGCTAGGCACCCGTTTTCCCGAAGTTTGGTCAGGGATTTGAGAGAACAAATTGTTGTATTGCTGATCGAAGGGCAATCCTCGTCCACCCCGAACGTTTCAACTTCGTTTATTAGCATTCTTTTATAGCTGAGGTCAACGTGTTGTCCTTTTATAACAGCGGCCCGTGTTATTAGGAGTCGGTAGCCATCTGGTTTTACCTTTGGCATTGAGAGTACGTACAAAAGTGTGCTACTGTTTGAATACACGGAGGCTGACCCGTACTCTATGGCTTCAATGGTGTTCTGATATGGTAGGGAATCTTCCTCCATTATGAGCCTTCCAACCTCGTCTCGATCAAGAATATTTGTATTAATTACGCCAGATTTCGCCATTTGGCACGCTTGGATGACTTCTGACACCTGTTCCTTCAAGATAAGGACTTTGCTTAGGTCAAGAAGTTCCATATTCTCCTCGGTAATGTTTTTGCTTATAGCGTTAATGTGGAGCATCGCTTCGTATGCTTTCTCGATTGCCTCGCGGGTACCGTTGAATAGTTTTTCGTTGACCCGGTACTGGTGATTGTTGTTTGTTTTCACGCCATTCATGCTTCGAGGAATATAGTCCCAATCCGCTGCATCTGGAGACACAGCTATCCACTTCCATGCAGAACCAATCCAGTCAATGGAACGTACCCTTCGTGATTTTCTTATTTGTAGTTCGTCGAGACGCAGCTTAGTTTGATTTAGGTGGAATTGTAACACAGTCCGCACAGCCCTGCTTGTAATGTCGTGCTCTGTTGACTCCATCAATTTGACCAAAGCCGTGTTGACTTTGTTTTGGTCGACCACATGGACTAAACTGAAGTGTCCGTTCAGGATCCAACCACGTCCGTGATCAATAGTTACCAGCGGGGAGCCATAATTGTAGATGTTGAGGCCGTACACGCCAGATATTAAAAATAAACTGTGTTCCATTATGGAGAGAAAAAAACTCATTAGTGTTGGTAAGATTAGTATTGACCATTTTTTGTTTTTTGGCACTTTTATTATTTATCCCAGGGACGGTGAACTAATAATAAATGGTTACATAATGTAAATGTTGTTTTCTTTTGTTTTTTTCTTTTATTATTATTATTTAAAGAACAATCTATTGTATATAAAAAAAAAATCTTTCCACACTAATGGAAGAAATAATATTAAAAAAATTAAATTTTTTGTGTGCTTTTTTGAATTTAACTGCAATTTATTTATGTGTTTTTTGTTGCGTTTAAATGTATTCCTATATCCTACCACCGTCCCCGGCTACCCATCGTGGTACTTGGAAGGTCCACAGGATCCGAGAGCATGGATATGAAAGGGAGGTAGTTTCTAATTCTTTACTTTTGTTTGAAAGGTAGCGTTACAGGTTACTACCCTTGGATCCTGCCGTCTTACAAAAACTCGTGGTAAAGAAGCTGAGGAAAGAAGATAATATTTCTAAGAATTACTGAAATGTTTCTTCTTTCTCACTTCTTTAAAGTTTTTTGTTTTTTTTTTTTTTTATTTTGTCTAATTTGTCTTTTTTTAGTAAGCGCATAATTAGTTTCTTGTTGTGGGCAGATTTCTTCTAAGAAAAAAATTTTATTTTTTATTTTGCCTCTTTTATTACACGCTTAATTATTTTTTGTGGGCAGATATTGCTTCATTAAAATTTTTAAAACGAAAAGTCGTTTCCTCTGTGTTTTTTGTATTTTTTTGTTTTTTTTTTTTGGAATATTTTATGTTGCCTCTTTAATCGCTTAAGTGGTTTGTCATTGAAAAGATCTTTGATCTTGAAATTTGGCGGACGCCTTTTTTGCGTCGTCTGTGCTATAGAATTTAAAATATTTATGGTCCCTTATTGGGACATCTTTTTATTGTTGACTTCCCGTGATGACCTTATTATTTTTTTTTTCATGTTGGCGTATTTTTTATCTGTGCTTTATGAATCCTTTTGCCAGTGTCTGTGAGCAATGTCACTGAATTGTCCTTACCAACCATTTCCTTTTTATAAAGTGCCTTTTGTTTTGATTTTATCTGTTTATCCCTGACGTAAACCTCATCTCCTGGCCTAAATTCCTTAGCTCTTTTCCTTTTTTTATTCAATCGGAGATTTCTTAACTCCTGGTTTCTCTTGATTTGTTCCCTGATCTCCTTGTGGACCCTGCTTTTGAAGTTGGTTAGGCCTTGGTAGTTAATTCTTTCGGTTCTGTTGAAAAATATGTCGCTAGGATTCCTCTTCGTTACAGAGTGTATTGTTGTGTTGTAACGATCGACAGCAATATACACCAATTCATTTGGTCTAGCGTTATTAATTTCTTTCCGGAGGCACCGATAAATCTCAATAATGGTAGAGTGAAATTTTTCGATCTGGCCGTTTACTTCACTTCTTTGAATTGGAGTCTCATATAATTCGATTCCCAAACCTCTTATGTAGTTACATACGAAGGGAGTCATAAATCCCCTCTCATTGTCGGTGACTATCATTTTAGGAGTTGTGAAATAGTGTATTACTTTGGCTAGCTTAGCGCGGAAAGTGACGGATGCTTTATTTTTAATGTGAAAAAGCTTGGCAAATTTTGAAAATTTGTCTATGCAAGATAAAAATTTCTCCCCTTGAATTTCAAAAATGTCCACATGCACTATTTCGTATGTATATTTCGGCGCTGGAGTCTCTTTTATTGGTGGTACTGCGGGATGCCTATGATACTTGTTAGCAAGGCAGATTTCACAGTTAGAAGTGAAATTTTTTATCTTACTAGCCATTTTGGGAAAATAATACTTTTCCAAGATTTGTTCCCTATTTTCTTTTGAGTTTCTATGGGCCCTCCTATGTTCTGTCTCTATTATACCGCAAATCCTATCCTCGTTGGCCACAACATCGACCACCCTCTGAGTTATCCTAATTTTGTATAAAATGAAATGTTCTATATATACTTCTTGTAGGAGTTGTAAGTAACTTTCTGGAATCTTTATTCTATTTATGAATGCCGGGCTTAGACGTTCCTTCAAGGCTTCGGTTAAGCTGGCCTTTTCAATTATATCTAGTCTCACATAATTACGAGTGAATCCTGGATGTGGGTTTCCAACACAAGTCATTGCATTCCCCTCCGTAAAAGTTATTTGGTTTCGGGAAACGTTCAAAGGGGCTTCTACGTGTGGAATAAGGTCCGAAGATTCCTGTTCAGCACTGTGGGCTGTCCCCTCGTCACTTCTAGCTTTTGTTGGTACATCGTTGGGTTCCGAGGGTACTGTCAAATGGTTTGCCTGGCATGGAATTCTGGAGAGAGCATCCGCCACGACATTCGATTTACCAGGAGTGTAAATCAATTCGTGGTTATACTCTTCTATTCTAGCCTTCCACCTCTTCAACTTGGCGTTATAGTTTCGACTTCCTAACGCAAAAGTGAGAGGCTGGTGGTCAGTGAAAATTCTAACTTTATTCGCCCCATAGAGGTAGGATCTCAAGTTGTCTAGAGCCCAAACTATAGCCAACATTTCCTTCTCGTTTGTGGCATAGTTTTCCTCTGTTCTGCTCAAAGATCTTGAGATGTAGGCAATGGGTCTATCTCTCCCTGTTTCTCCTTGGGATAGCACCCCACCAATGGCATAGTTTGAAGCATCGGTGGTAAGGTTGAATGGGTTTTCGAAATCTTGAAATGCGAGAATATCTGAGGAAACGAGTAGTTTTTTTAGGGTATCGAAGGCCTGAAGGGCCTCGGAATTCATTTTGATACGCACTCTTCTAGATTGGCTTGCCTTGACCTGCGAATTCTCACCGCGTGTGAGATTGGTCAAGAGTTTAGCAACCTTAGCGTAATCTCGAATGAACTTTCGGTAATACGACGTCATTCCCAAAAAGCTTTTTAGTTCCTTAAGCGTTTCTGGGGGTGAGAGGTTCTCTATAGCTTGGACCTTTGAAGGATCTGCCTTCATCCCGTGGGATGTGATTACATATCCCAGAAATTCTACTTCCGTTCTCATAAACTTAGTTTTTTCCAAATTTACTCTCAAATTAGCATCCGCAAGCCGTTTAAGCACTATCTCTAAATTTACTAAATGTTCGTCGGTACTTTTTCCAAAGACAATAATGTCGTCGATATACATGTAGAATATCCTCCCTATATACTCTTTAAGGACGTCATCAATCATTCGCTTGAATATAGCCGGAGCGTGTTTTAACCCAAGGGTAATCTCAGAAATTCGTACTTTCCATTCATGGTTGAAAACGGTGTTTTGGGTATATCTGTTTCTTTCATTGTGATTTGGTGAAAGCCTGAGGTCAGATCTATGGTTGTGAAATATTTTGCGTTCCCTAAACCGGCCAGCGTTGCACTAAAATCTGGAATAGGATAGGCGTCCGACACGGTGACCGCATTCAGACGCTTGAAGTCCACTACCGCTCTATACTGCTTTTCACCAGAGGGTTTCGGTTTTTTGGAACTACCCAAATAGGAGAATTGTACGGGCTTTTGGATGGTCGTACAATTCCTTCTTCAAGCAACTCAGTAATTTGTTTTTCTACCTCTTCCATCATGTTTGCAGGATATGGGTAACTTTTCGTGTATATGGGCCCATTCGTGGTAGTCTTTATCTCAGCTCGAACTGTGGTTTTAATATTTGTTTTGATGTTAAGTGGACCGAACAAATGAGAATATTTTTCTATCATCGCTTTTAGGCTTGGGAGAATTGCGTCGGGTATATTGTCAGTTTCGAAAAAATTTAGGCTTCCTACGACTTTTTTTTAGAGCGGAATTCTTATATTGGGATCTATTGTAAGGACATGTTTTTTCCTGTCTATGGCGGCACCCAGTTCTTTGAGGGTGTCATCGCCTATTATCCCATCAAACGATCTTAAACCAGGAAGTGCGTAAAAGGTCACCATAGCTTCGTTACCAGCATTTTGGAAAAATCTCCCACTGATTTTTTTGTTTATTACTACAGGTCCTGCTACGGTGGTTACTCAGAAATGTGGATTGACTGGGACTGTATTAGCTGCCAATTCAGGTCTTATAAAACTTTTATTTGCCCCTGTGTCAACTAAGAACTTTAGGGTTACTTTGCTTGGTGTCAAACAAGTGAGATAGGGTATACTGGATTGCGCGGTGGTCCTCATATGAAATAGGCTTGTGGCCCGCTGGGAGTTGTCTTCTGTCGATTCAGCATACCGAAGGTCCACTTTCTACATCTGCGCTGTTGGCTTACATGTTGTAGAGCCTCTGCTGTTTGGGCATCTTTTCAATCGATGATGTAGGTCCCCTTTTGAAGGCGTTGTTATTCGTCGGTCGGTTCATGTAGTTCACCTGACTGGTTTGAACACTGTCATCGACATCCATTCTTTCCGCAGGTTTTGGGGCTGCGGGTCTACCAGGAGGCGCGGTGTTTGTCCCTTGATTGCCTTGGAATCTATTGTAGGATGTCCGGCTATTCCCTTGAGTATCGTTCCGATTCGTCCAGTGGTATGTAGACCGTGAACGAGGAGGTATCGGTGGTCTCTGAGTAACTTGCAACAAGGTATTGGTGGGGACAACTACTCTATTTGGAGTGTTTGCATAGACTATTGTGTTCCTTAACGTTAGGTTCTGGATGTCAAGGCTGGCCGAGTACGTTCTGGCAGTGTTTTTGGCTTCTGCGCTATAAGCATACGCGACAATTCTGGACTGAGACCCCGTATGAAAACATCGAGTGCCCTGGTACGGTACGTTTCCACAAGGACCGACACGGTTTCCTGGCTATATCATCGCACTTGATTTTGTTCACCATTAGAGACAACTGATGATTGACCGTTGCGTAGAACTCATCTAGTCTTGAACCTCTCTGAGCTAGCTGATTCAGTTGGTGCTCTAAAGTCCTAATGTCCCTTTTGTCTGCGTAATGCAGCGATAATACCCTTTTTATTTCTACCCAATCGCTATCGAAAATATCATACGCTACCAGTGCTGCATCGGCAAAGCCACGGATTTTCTGCCTAATATGTTGCAGGATGGCACGGTACAGGGGCCTTTCCTTGACGATATCATAGTCCGACAGAATTCCTTCAACGCTGTGAACCCATGAGATGTATTGAGAGAGGCTGCCTTCAAAAACTTGCAGCTCCTTTACGCAGTCGGGAAGTCTGCCAATATCCTTTAGGTCTTGCTCCGACAGTGGTATTCGCACCGCTGCCAATAACCCCTGTGGCTGCGTTGTTGTGCCACCCTGTTCTACTCTTCCCAATCGCTCATCGATTCTGGCAAGATTTTGTTCTAAACTCGCGTTATTGCATTAAATTTTCCCTAGCCTAGTGTTCAGAGCAACACCGTTGCTTTCGATACCCCCAAGGCGTGTCTCAAGCCGCCTAATATGCTCGAGGAGAGCATTGATGCCACCATTAATTTCACTAACTTTCGTGGATAAAGCGTCAAATTCAGATTAAAAAATATATTATTAAATTTTAATTTGGCACACGGTGGCTCTTTAAAAATTGTTTTTATTTTTTTTTTTTGTGTTACTTACTGGCGTTCGCGAAAACCTGACGGGATAGTCCTTATAGCACAGACGATTTGTTTGTTTTAGTTTTAAGATTGTCCTTACACTTTGACAGTTTCCTGCAAAGAAAAAAGGACTTTAGTCACGTTTGTGAAACTTTTTTCCGTGTTCTTGTGGCAACGGCGACATGTACCAAGTTGGCGTTTCACAGTACATTAGTCTTTAAATAATTAGGGTTTTGATCAGGGGAGGCTGTGTCATTCCTTTTTAGTTGTCGACATACAGATTGGAGGCAACCTACTAAGGCACAGTTGCTCCACAACGCACTGGACATATTGCAAATCTTTAGCGTGTTCTTATGGGTACACTGAAAGTAGCGCAAGTAACGAGTGACCATTTCCAGTGTGTGCTGATGTGTACCCTGGAAATTCCACAAAAGGATAAGCCGGCCCAAGTGTGTTCTTATGTGTACGCTCGGGTTAACTTTTTCAGAAGGAAATTTTTGCCGTATCCTGAAGGGAGCGGCAAGCTGCATATTGCAGAAAAATTTTTTGTGTACATGACACGGTCGCAGGAGTCGTTAACCATTTTTCGGCCTTCGGTATGGTGAGGTCCGTCCTAGCAGTATAGGTATACGGACTCACCCAGCCAGTGTGATTATACGTGCATTTGGAATAGCAATAGCGGGGCCGTAGGATAATTCACTTATCAAATGTTTCAATTTTCGTGTTGAATTTTATTCGCGCGCCAGAGGATCTTAGGGGTCACAGGCTCGCTTCTTTTGATATTATTCCTGTATAGCCCTCTGAGGGCTTTTAGGATTGGACGTAGTAATTTATTGCTTGTAGCATCACTTTTCACTCAACTTTTTGTTATTCACTTGTTTTTTTATTATTCGTTTTACCTCTCCTGGAGAGAGGAACTTTTATATCCTGGAGGGTCCCGAAGGGAATCGCAGAGTTAAGCTATCGTTATAACCGGAGGGTCCCCTCGAAGGTGAATCGCGGTTTTGGTATTTTCGTTATTGGCTGTACAAGCCTTAAATTATCTAAGCTGAGGTCTTGCCTCTATATTTTTTTTATTCCTTTATCGGTAAAATTTCTATTATTTTTTCTTTTTTCCTTAGCACTCAACTATCATTATCACTTTGTCACTAATCACTATGGTACTCACATTTAAGGAGGTCCTTTTTGAAGGACCCACATGCCAGTGGGTACCTGCTCGGGCGCCAGTTAAGGAGCCCAAGGACTAGGGCTCCAAAGCGTTAAAGTTGGGGGCCGCCCCGTGGCCCCATTACAACCTGTAAAGATCCATATAAAGATAGTTTTTGGTCCGCTTAAGAATATTTACCATTTATTTCTCTTGATTATCAAAAACAGACTGACTTTATCGTTAACTTAAACTAAGCTCTAAGCTTCTACATTAGTCTAAGTGATTTCATAATTGCTGACACTGCACTTCCCACGATTGGCCAAAATAATATTTTATCGCTTGCGTGGCGAATCACACGACTTGCATTTTGTCCGCATATCATATCGCTTACGCTGCAGTTCCCATGAATTGCATTTTATCTGCTTACGCAATATGATATCTGATCAATTACCTGCGTTGGCTTTGCTCGTGTTTGTTGAAGTGTGGTGTCAGCACATTCATACAAATAAGTGTGTATGCCCCTTGTTAAATTATATTTTGCAGATTTTATTAAAATGTCCAGGCAACCGCCGCGAAAGAGAATAAAAGTAGAATGCGAAGAATGTGGAAGTCTATTTGACGATGACTCAAATCGCGTAATGAAAAATACAAACATAATGGTCAATACGTCAGAGTCAAACATGTGGGAGCTCCAATAAATCCATTTGAGGCTTCTTAACGAGAACGACAGGTATCATTGTTTTATACATTCTTCAACTCCATCACCGAAAGCGAAGAATGCTGCTCCCAATCATTTTGATACACAAGAAGTTACCTCAGAATCACATTCAAAAGGTGCACTTCAAATCACTGAACGCTCAACCGTTATATCTCCAGTTCCCTCGCTGCAGATTAATATCCATTGACCTGTATCATCTTCATCAATACCGCCATCAATACCGTCCCCAGATTTGCTTCATTTTCAATCATCAATGTCGCCACAAGTAACACCAGAACTCCCATCAACATTACTATCAGAACCAGATGAGATCAATTGCAATTGGGTAGATATTTCTGGCAAGGTTGCTGAATTCCTAAAGAATTTTGAACGAACGAATGACGTTCTAAGTAGAGTAAAGAACGAGGCAGTGCCAAATTTAAAAGCATTGTTCGTCGATATGATCGACTGTTTAACAAACATCAACAAAGAAAGTGGTGAGCTATTGCTATTTGCAAAAAAGGAAAATGAAAAGCTGTCGTCTACAAATTTCAATTTGACTATTGGGAATGACGTTCTAATCGATCATGACCCCGGTCGACGAAATAAAATATCATGAAGTAATGAACGTAAATATTTGAGTTCTCTCGGTCCATATCAACCGAAACTGGACATTTATTCGACCAATGCAGATATTTCCACTAACAAACAACGTCGATCTAATCCAAGTTTGGTATGAAGACTTTTTTTTTTGGAATATAGTCCCCATAAAGATGCAGCTTTTTGCTTTGCTTGCATTTTATTTCCTGAACGGACAGGGAGATGTAATGCTAGTTCAGAATGGGTATCAGTGGGCGTCCGCCAGTGGCATAAAACTAAGAGTCGTGGTCAAGATAAAAAGGAAAATTACTTCAGCACCTAACTTCCGAATCTCACAACGCAGCTCTAAGTGATTATTCCAATTTTATCAACGAAGGGGTCCATGTTGATATATTAATAGATAGATTCATCAGGGACAACAAAATTAAAGAAGTACAAGAAAACGAGTATCAAAAATTCAGTCTTGCGGGTTTTATTCGATATTGCGAGGACTCTCGGAAGGCAAGGCCTCGCTTTACGTGGTCACAAAGATTCGCCAGTAAACAATGATGGAAATTTTCAACAGATTGTTAATTTAATTTCCCGGCATTGTCCACTGGTTAAAAAATGGTTGGATGAAACCTCCAAAAGACCACATCATGTAACTTACCTCAGTAACGTGACTCAAAATGAATTCATAGATTTATTAGGGAATGAAACTGAAAAGGCCATCGTCAACGAAGTTAAAAAAGCGGGGATATTTTCTGTCATGGCTGATACTACTCCAGACCTATCACATCAAGGTCGATTAGCTGTCAATATTCGGTATGCGCATCAAAGGAATGAAGGAATTGTACCTGTTGAACGGCTTTTGAAGATGGATATTGTCCTGACTAAAAAATCAGGAGGAGAGTTAGCTGGAAAAATTGTAACAGCTCTTCATTCGATGGGAATTTCCTCAAAAAACATTGTTTTTCAATCGTATGATTTTGCAAAAAACATGTCTGGAAAGTTTAAAGGCACGCAGCAAAAATTATCGGAGAAATGTGAAAAACGTGTTCCCTATATTCCATGTCATGCTCATAGAATCAATATATTTGTTGAAGCATCATGCAATGCAAGCTGGTTGATTAAAGAATTTTTCAATGTTTTAGAAGCTTTGTATGTTTTTTTTCTGGAAGTACGAAACGTTTCTTGAGTTTGCGTGAAAAGTTACGTAATATTGAAAATTCATTGCAGTTGAAGAATTTGTCAAAAACACGATAGCTGTATGGGTTTCTTTCGAAGGCATTATTCATGCTCTTCAAATTATAAAGAAAGATTCCGAAAATTTTGACAGCAATTCACGTACGCTAGCTTCAGGCTTGTTAAAAAAATTTTTGGATTTCGATTTTATAAGCTCTTTATTTTTTGCAAAAATGTAATGTTCAAAGTTAAAAATTTGACAGAAAGTTTGGAAGCTGAAGAATTAAACATCATCGATGCATTATTATTGATTCAAAGCACATCAGCGGCATTGCAGCAAATGAACGAAGATATTCAAATTACCGATTTAATTGCGAGCTCGGTTTCCTTTGCTCCAAAGTGGCAGACAAGCCCCGAAAACGACTTTTCAAAGCATCACAGAGCGCGACGTGTGCCCAAAAAATTTGACGAAAATCCGGAATCTGCTACAATTTTCGATTTTGAAATATTTTATAGAAAAGAATTTAAAATTGTCCTTCAAGTTTTTACAAGTTGTATCCAAAAAATTTACAAGCAAGTTTGTCAACGTTCAAACCCATTCAGGAAATGTTTAGAATTCCAGCAGACAGAAAAAATTTTACGATTGATTTTATAAACTCTATTGTACAATTGGAACGCGGATTCTTCAAGGAAGATGTCGAATGTTTGCTTTGTGAGTTATAAATTATTTTTGACTCATTTCAAGGTTGTAAATCTTTCGAAGATATTTCCACGGTAGCATTCAAGTTAAAACGAATTACCTCCTTAGCATATAAAGTAGTTCATTGTATTTTGACTGCTCCTGTCACGTCAGCATCGTGTGAACGTTCCTTCACTAAATTGAAAATAACAATTATTTCTTCAAACTGGCTCTAGGTCAATAAATTAAACAAGTTGTTGTTGTTTTTGTTCCAATATATTTCGATCTCCAACGGAGATCGTCATCGGGGAATGAGTTCAGATGTTAGGTGGGCAGCGTCTAATCAGTTCGAGATGATGTTGTTGAACTCCTCTCGAACTGATTAGACGCTGCCCACCTAAAATCTGAACTCATTCCCCGATGACGATCTCCGTTGTGGAGATCGAAATATATTGGAACAAAAACAACAACATCTCATTTAATTTATTGACTTAGAGCCAGTTTGAAGAAATAATTGTTAAATTTAAAGATCGCCAAAAATCAAAAATTGAAAATAGTTTTCGACCATTTGCGCACTACAATGGGAGATGATCCTTTAAATTCGTTGATGTTACTCTTCTCTTCAAAAGATAAAGTAGATGAAATTGACCTTTGTGAAGTTGTTCAAAAATGGTCCTTACTAAAACATTGCAAAATCAAAATTTGAATTTAATTCTTCCATTTTTCGCGAAAAAAATTTTCTTTGTAAATTTATTTTGATTCTTGTGAAAATGGTATTTTTTTAGTATGTATTTAACTTTGTAAAACATTGTATATAACGAAAATAAAAAAAGAGTAAACAATCACCGTAATTTTTAATTCATTCGGTAACACATAGCGATTTCGTCAGAAATAGTTTCATGTTTATTTAAGGCTTTTGTACACGATATGGTTTGTACATCTGACCTGCAACTTTTTCTATACTCACGTAATGTCTTATGACTTCCAACGATTTTAGCAGTTCAGTTTGGCTGCTTTTTTCTCCCAATAAATAAATAAATACAAACAAATTTAAGTCAACAAATTAAAGAACAGCATATTCTAGTTATGTGTCAGATAAAAATAGAAACGTTTGTATTTCGTATGTGCAGTTTCCTGACTTGTACAAAAGAAAATTTATTTTGCGTTTACACGGTATGTTGCTTTTCATACGTAAAAAGTGACATATACATATCGTGTAAGAAGCCTTTTAGTTTTCCAAATACGCTAAAATTCTTAAGTACCCTCGAATACGCACTCACCTGAATTCAATTTTAATCCATTATTATACCTAAAAAAAAGATTCGGCAATTTTTCGAGATCAGTCGGCATACCAGTAAGATTCACCCCTTTCCCCCTTTTTTTTTGTAGCCTAACGTGCACCTATAAAGCTTGGCTATCTGCTAACTAATGTCCCGCGTATCCGTGATGACACGGGAATTTAAAAAAAAAAACTCAAACCTTCACGAGAAACTTTAGGTTTATGGAAAAATTGAGGAATACCACTCTAATAAGGTTCCCGCCCCCTGGTTTTTTTTTTTTTGTTTTTTTTTTTTGAATTCAAAGTTAATCCAATGCATCTTCAGGCTGCTACAGAAAAATTCAAAGATAGATTTTAAAACAAAAGATAGATTTGGGGTATGTATTTGCTTATATGTTATCTATGTACATACATATTTATGTCCACATAAATATAAGGACATACATATGATATAAAAGAAGCAAAACTTAATAGTAAACAATTGGAATATATATGTGTATATGTATATATGATCTCACTCACCTCAGTTTTCCAGCGTTAGGGCAAAGAGGATAAATACAATAAGAGCCGTCACTCGTTATTTTTTTGGCATTTACTCGATGTATACTGAGAGGTAGTCGCTACTTTTTTTTGGACGAGATATTTATAAATATCTTCTATACATTTTCGTGGGGTATCTGTGTTTATTTTTCGACTGTATTTAATTAATTTATTTAATTCTCTTTCCAAAGATCACAGTTGCACAAGGGGCCTACACGGCATGGATAAATGCGAGACAATTAAAAATGTCCCTCTCAGAAAACATTCGGCATCAATTTTTTGAATTTCCAGCGAGATACTCGCCACAAAATAACGAGTGACGGCTCTTATTGTATTTATCCTCTTTGGTTAGGGTACCCTGAGCGCGGATTCTGCTAAAGAGTGAGAGAGATAAACATACGTTGTTACATACATACATATGTCTCTAGATGGTTGCACAGTGGTCTCTTAGATTTTCTTTTTCTTGTGCTTGTCACTCGCTCGTGTTTGGAAGCGCGCGGGTCAACCATGCGTTAGTTACTTATTTATTGCGTTGAATTGAGCAACCCACCCATGTGCGCAAATCAAAATTTATAAAAAAAACATAAAAAGAACTTGTGAGATTTGCTGCGTTCAAAGATAAAATTTTTAATTAATAATAGCGACCAGCAAATCCATGGCGGGATCAAAATAAAATAACATTAAATCACATCAGTAAATTGGATAGTTTCGGAAGCGAGCGGGAAACGGTAGGAAGCAATGTAAAAAAAAAAAAAAAACAAAAAAAGGAAGAGCAAGAATTCGTAAGTTACGTGTAAATGACTGTCAATTCAAATAAAAAAAACCTTAACCCGAATATGAGTTTTTTTTCTCTGAAACTAATCCTAGGGCTATTCCGATACTGGATAAATGGTGTTACCTAGGCTGCCTTACGATGTTACATGCATCAAACAAAAAAAAAACGGAAAATATATATTTCCTTTTTTTTCTTTTTGTTTTCCTTTGCCTTTCGCTACCTTGATCGTTATTTATTAAACTTGACATACAATACAACATCAAGAAGAATTTCGTTCTCGAGTTTGATCCTTTTCCTTTTTTTCTTTCACATAGAAATTTGCTGCAAGAAACTCAAACTTCGAAATATCCATGCAAAATCCTTTAATTTCGAATTTTGATCACCACGAAATAAATTTTCTTCTTGATGTTTTCATTGCTTTCAATAATACAAAAATTTTTTGTTAAGAATGTCGTACTAGCCTTAGGATAGCTAAGGAAACGAAATGCAAAGGAAACAAGAAACAAAGCAAAGCATACCTAACTAGTTACCTGTCCTACAAAGCTCGAGAGCATACATTTACAAGAAACATGTTGAATTCCTCTCGAACTGATTAGACGCTGCCCACCTAACATCTGAACTCATTCCCCGATTACGATCTCCGTTGTGGAGATCGAAATATATTGGAACAAAAACAACAACAACTTATTTAATTTATTCACCTAGAGCCAATTTGAAGAAATAATTGCTAAATTTAAAGATCGCCAAAAATCAAAAATTGAAAATAGTTTTCGACCATTTGCGCACTACAATGGGAGATGATCCTTTAAATTCGTTGATGTTACTCTTCTCTTCAAAAGATAAAGTAGATGAAATTGACCTTTGTGAAGTTGTTCAAAAATGGTCCTTACTAAAACATCGCAGAATGAAAATTTGAATTTAATTCTTCCATTTTTCGCGAAAAAAATTTTCTTTGTAAAATTATTTTGATTCTTGTGAAAATGGTATCTTTTTAGTATGTATTTAACTTTGTAAAACATTGTATATGACGAAAATAAAAAAAGAGTAAACAATCACTGTAATTTTTAATTCATTCGGTAACATATTGCGATTTTTTCAGAAATAGTTTCATGTTTATTTAAGGCTTTTGTATACGATATGGTTTGTACATCTGACCTGCAACTTTTTCTACACTCACGTAATGTCTTATGACTTCCAACGATTTTAGCAGTTCATTTTGGCTGCTTTCTTCCTCCCAATAAATAAATAAATATAAACAAATTTAAGTCAACAAATTAAAGAACAGCATATTCTAGTCATGTGTCAGATAAAAATAGAAACATTTGTATTTCGTATGTGTAGTTCCCTGACTTGTACAAAAGAAAATTTATTTTGCGTTTACACGGTATGTTGCTTTTCATACGTAAAAAGTGACATATACATATCGTGTAAGAAGCCTTTTAGTTTTCCAAATACGCTAAAATTCTTAAGTACCCTCGAATACGCACTCACCTGAATTCAATTTTAATCCATTATTATACCTAAAAAAAAGGTTCGGCAATTTTTCGAGATCAGACGGCATACCAGTAAGATTCATCCCTTTTTCCCTTTTTTTTGTAACCTAACGTGCACTTATAAAGCTTGGCTATCTGCTAACTAATGTCCCGCGTATCCGTGATGACACGGGAATTAAAAAAAAAACTCAAACCCTCACGAGAAACCTTAGGTTTATGGAAAAATTGAGGGATACCACTCTAATAAGGTTCCAGCCCCCTGGTTTTTTTTTTTTTTTTTTTAATTCAAAGTTAATCCAACGCAACTTCAGGTTGCTACAGAAAAATTCAAAGATAGATTTTAAAACAAAAGATAGATTTGGGTTATGTATTTGCTTATATGTTATCCATGTACATATTTATGTCCACATAAATATAAGGACATACATATGATATAAAAGAAGCAAAACTTAATAGTAAACAATTGGAATATATATGTGTGTATATATATATGATCTCACTCACCACAGTTTTCCAGCGTTAGGGTACCCTGAGCGCGGATTCTGCTAAAGAGTTGGAGAGATAAACATACGTTGTTATATAGATACATATGTCTGTAGATGGTTGCACAGTGGTCTCTTAGATTTTCTTTTTCTAGTGCTTGTCACTCGCTCGTGTTTGGGAGCGCGCGGATCAACCATGCGTTAGTTACTTATTTATTGCGTTGAATTGAGCAACCCACCCATTGCGCAAATCAAAATTTATAAAAAAAACATAAAAAGAACTTGAGAGATTTGTTGCGTTCAAGGATACAATTGTGAATTAATCATAGCGACTAGCAAATCCATGGCGGGATCAAAATAAAATAACATTAAATCACATCAGTAAATTGGATAGTTTCGGAAGCGAGCGGGAAACGGTAGGAAGCAATGTAAGAAAAAAAAACAAAAAAAGGAAGAGCAAGAATTCGTAAGTTACGTGTAAATGACTGTTAATTCAAATAAAAAAAAAACCTTAACCCAAATATGAGTTTTTTTTTCTCTGAAACTAATCCTAGGGCTATTCCGATACTGGATAAATGGCGTTACGTAGGCTGCCTTACGATGTTACTTGCATCAAACAAAAAAAAACGGAAAATATATATTTCCTTTTTTTCTTTTTGTTTTCCTTTGCCTTTCGCTACCTTGATCGTTATTTGTTAAACTTGACATACAATACAACATCAAGAAGAATTTCGTTCTCGAGTTTGAGCCTTTTCCTTTTTTTCTTTCACATAGAAATTTGCTCAAACAAACTCAAACTTCGAAATATCCATGCAAAACCCTTTAATTTCGAATTTTGATCACCACGTGATAAATTTTCTTCTTGATGTTTTCATTGCTTTCAATAATACAAACATTTTTTTTAGAATGTCGTACTGGCCTTAGGATAGCTAAGGAAACGAAATACAAAGGAAACAAAGAAAAGCATACCTAACTAGTTACGTGTCCTACAAAGCTCGAGAGCATACATTTACAAGAAACTTAAAAACAAAGCAATCAAAAATCTATTGATATAGAGAGAACTCGAATCTGGTTTCCTTGCTAGCTGCTGCGCTGGTGCCTTCTCGTTGGTATTTTCTCCGCATGGAGCGGGCGCACTCGCCCTTCGTCTCCTGGTTCTACGCCTCTCACGCTCTCTGTTTTTCCGTGGGGTATTGTTAGGTGGCCGCTGGAGTTCTTGCAGCGGTCAATGACCTTCTGGTGGTTGTTGATCTCCTTCACCTGTCACCGCTTACGATCTCGCAGATACGTTCCTTGCTGTTGATGTTGGCGGGTGATTGCGGGCATTTAAAATATTAGTGTGCGTGTGTGATTGTGTATATGCGTGTGTCGTTGTTTGTATGCACGAAAATCGGGGTGCTTGGTGGCGGTTTGCCTTACTGTTGGTAGCCTGTGGTGGAGGAAACTAAAGTAAGTAGGCTGTTTTCAACTAAGTCAGTGCTAAAGGGCAGTCGATTTCCCGAAACAAAAAAGAAAAGAATGATATTTTTTTTATATCACCTTCACATGACTCTCAAAAAAAGCAATTTTTATTTTCTTTTTTCAATTTCTTTTGTGAAACTGGTAGTGAAAGTGAATCATCTATTTCTTTCTGCCGTCGATGAAATGGGCAGCACACAGCGGTCCGAAACGCTTTCAGCAATGTTAAGCGTTTTCTTAAAGCACTTTCTCGACTTACCTTTAAATGTCCTTACTCGATCGAACCAGTGTTTTCGCTCCTGCATCGGGTTCTAGTTTGTCCGCACCTACTTCGTCCAACCAAAGTTTTCAGGGTGGTTTATTAATTTTAACACTCACTACACTATTACACCCATTCGCGATTTATACTTTCGCTTGGAAAAAGACTTGAACACACTTCACCAAAAATAAAAAAATTTTATTTTATTTTATTTTTATTTTTTTCTAATGCCAACTGTGTTGGCTGCCGATCGCACTTTGCAAAAAACCACCACGTAATGCGGAGTTTACCGCCGTTATGAACCTTTTATATCCTACGCTTCCTGTTTTTGACCCAACTGACTAGTTTCATACGTATATGTATCTTATTGTATCTAATTGCTGAATTTCTCCTACTTTTGCTTAGCAACCAATACGCACACATACGCATAGTGAACTGCGTTATAGTCCCGCATAGTTAGTGTAGTCTAGACTACTATTGCATTTCAAACATACAATATTGTATTCACAAACGTCCTTGCCCACACACACAGAGAGGTAATGATACAAGGGGCCGGATTCAGAACAAATAGGGCCAGGCTGCAGTTACAATATAATAGCTGTATTCCTAGACTTAAAACGTGCTTTTGAGACTATCTATCAAAATTTATTGCTAAAAAAAACTTTATAACATAGGTGTTACTGAAACAGAGCTAAAATGGTTCCAAGACTTTATTATGAAAAGAAGTCAAAGAACTGTAATTGGATCATCCCTCTCAGAAAAAAGAGAGGTGCCTGTTGGACTTCCGAAAGGTTCTGTCCTGGCACCTATACTGTTTAATATTTATATTAATGATATAACCAATTCTCTAAAGTACTGTGATATTAAACTCTTTGCTGCCGATACATTGTTGATGCTTAGTGGAGATAATATCACTGAAATATATATAAGATTACAAGAAGACTTAAACAGAGTATATGAATGGTTATACTCGAATAGATTGAAACTGAATATAAGAAAAACAAAATTTATGGTTATATCAAGAAGGAATTTTCAAAACAATGAATTACCACTTCTAAATATAAACAGCGAAGCTATTGACAAAGTCAGTACTTTCAAGTATTTAGGAATCAAAATCGATGATAAACTCAACTTTAGTGAGCACATCGATTACACGGTTGGGAAAATAGCCAAAAAGATATGTATATTTCATGCAAAGATCCTGCAAGTATTTAAGTAGACGGTACATGGTAATGGTTTACATATCGATAATCGAACCTCGTGGGCGTGAGCTTAGCACCTGCTAAGCGACCATATATGTATACGATAAGCGAGAGCACAATGGCTACTTCGTCAAAGTCAACGACAGCTCTTTTAGTTTGATTTCGATGGTCGTACAGTAAGGAAATGTAGCACGCGCGCTTACGACAGAGTACCAAAGAGTGCGTGTGACACGTGTTCACCATTCAAGCATTGAAATCAAACTAAATAAATAATTGATTTTGCTTTCGTGCTCGCTACGCGTTCGTGTTTACTAACACATTCTCAATTTGGTAACCATGTAAATGTAGTGGTGCCCACCGCTGATTATGAGAGATAGCCAAATTTACAAACTGCAAAAGCAACAGAACCGTGTTATGCAATTTCTTCTTTTGATACGCTATGACACACCTATCAGAGGTATGCTCGCTGCTCTAAATTGGCTAAGCATTAAGAGGTACTGTTTTATCATACGATGAAGTCTATTGGAAACATAATAGAAGGCAACTTGCCTGATTATTTGAAAAGTAACATAAAATATGTAAGTAATGTTCATTCCGTAAATACAAGAAGAAGGAATGATTTTAATTTACCAGCTTACAGAACATAAGCAGACAAATGCAATTTGTACTATAAAGGACTAAAATTCTACAATGAATAACCAAATGAAGTAAAATCTGGAAACAGAATTTAAACACAAATTGTACTATTACTGCAGAACACTGCCATTCTAGTGAAAGGTGGGCAAATTTTCGAATCACCAATAGCTTTGCATACATCCCGAGTACTCTACGCTGCCACTAGGAAGTAGCCGAAGCTCATACTGTAAAGCATCATTCAAACTTATAAGTGCATCGCCGTTCAGATGTTACCTTCGCACTTTAAATACGTTAACAGCGTTAGATACAACGGTACAATCCTTGCGTTGGTGTCATTCGTCTTCTACCTATCTCTCGCTCCATTTCGGAAGTCAATAGACTTATATAAATAACTTAAATTAGATTATATATTAATTGCTATATATAGATATAAGCTGGGCTTAGTATAAGCTGTAAGAAGAAATAAATAAATAATAAATACACACAGATGCAAGCGCCACATGCTTGGCTTGCGTTCTGCTGCAGCGAGAAGGCGACGATCTAAAGCCCATAGCATATTTCAGCAGAGCAACGTCGAAAACTGAAAAGCAGTTTCACAGTTTAGAACTAGAGACTTTGCGATCTATATCTACGGCAGCAGAGTGATGGTGAGAACCGATTGCTGCGCCATACGTACAGCAATGCAGAAGAGAGAGCTTCGTCGCGTATCGCACGATGGTGGTGTAGGTATTACTACTAATATTTTGATTATTTAATTGTAGGTATTACTATTTGTGCGTCATACATCCCACCATCTAATATAGACTCATTTTATAAGTCTCATGTAGATAATATTACCGATTTAGTTCGTTCTTGTGATAGTGGTAACTTTTGCATAATAGGTGGCTTTAATTTACCAAATATTGAATGGTCCTACGTCGACAATAACTACACTTTGGTTCCGAAAATTTACCTTATTGACAATCTCTCAAGTGTTTGTCTTTCCCATATCAATGGCTTCACCAATCTACTGTCGATAACTCTTGATAATAATAATAATAATTGGACGTTATGGAAGCGCACTGCCCTCAAGGGGCCCAATGACACATGTTTCTAATAGAGAATTTTCCAGGGATCAAGAATATATAACTGGATTTTCACAGAAAATTATAGTTTACCAGGTAGAGCCGCTGAAAGTTGTCCAAATTTCAACATTGGCAACATTGAATTTAAAATGGTTTTGTGAGTAAATAAGGCGCCGGTTGTCGTTTTCTTTTTTAGCAATTAAAGATAATTTACTTTAGGATTGAAACAAAAAAAAAATGTTTTTTTTTTTGTTAAAAGTTGGCGGATATTTATGTTTTCGAAATGCCTATTTTTAGGCCCTTTTTAAAACTTTGATGGAAAAAAATGTTAAAATATGTGCTCCCTCAAATTAACAGTAGTTATTTGTGAAATATTCAGCTACCTAAATTCATAAAGTCTACCTGCGTCCAGCTGCAACTTCACTTTTTACATCAAATAAAGTTAAACAACCTTGGGCATAAATACGCGCCTGATCAGGTATATATAATTCAGTACGGGCGTAAGGTCGTTTTTGTTATTGGAACTTGTTAACAACATACATTTTTTTAGTTACGAATTGTATACCTGAAATTCATTTTAATAATTTGAGTGGGTATATAAAGCTATCCATCATACAATGCACATTATCATTCGTCTTTTGGAGATTAAGGAACTAAGTATTCTGTTTACTTCAATAAAGTGAATAGTATTTTTAAATATAGTTCACAGTTTAATATTTAGTCAGATACACACGAAGCCAATTCTAATATGTATCAAGAAAACTCGAAACTTGTTGCGGTGTTTAAATCTACAAAGTCAAGACGGGACGTCGTTGAGACTATTATGAGAGAATTAGCGAGTGAAACAAGCATTAAGGAAAAGGAAAGCCTGGAAGTAAAAATTGGTTTACAATACATTATGATAGAAAGAAAATGCAAGGACGTCTATCGTATAAATTCAAAGTTTCTAAGTAAGCATGAAAAGTGGCTAGCTGACAAAACTTTTTTGGACGAGGAAACGCCTAGCACGTCAACCAATCCAACTAGAGGGAGACCAACAAAACCCATAGAAGAGTGTTCTACCTACACAAGGAAATGGAAGCTGTCTGATACCACAAAAGCTATGACCACGACTCATCTTTCAGAAGCACAGGCTAATTAAATATAAAAAGACGAAGAAAACAGATATTTTACCTGGATACAAAAAAATTACTCAAGCCAAGAAAGAAGCAGTTCCTCTAAGTCCCAAAATAACCGAAGTATCAGCTGAAATTGAGCTAAAAAACCTAATGGATCATACCTCTACACGACTTCTTCAAAGTTTTACTGAAGAAAAGTTGAAATCACTGCCAAAGGAGCTAGCATTGATAACTAAGTGGGGCTGTGATGGATCATCAGGACAAAGCGCATATAAACAAAGAATAAATGTAGACGATGAAACAATTACAGATGGTAATATGTTTATGGCTTCTATTGTTTCATTACGACTAAAAAAAGAAGCTTCAGAATATTGGAAAAATCCACGTCCGTCATCAACTATATAGTGCCGCCCGATATTATTTAAATACGAGAAGGAGTCTTCGGAACTCATAAAAGCTACAGTGAGTGATATAAAAAATCATATTGCCAAATTAGAACCAACAATAATTGAAATTGAAGAGCGGAATGTCATTACAATAAAGCATGATTTTCTTCTAACAATGGTCGATGGAAAAGTTTTGGACTTAATAACAAATACGACATCTACAATGAAAAGTCCAATTTGAAAGAAGAGCCAAAAGGACCTTGAAAATCTTGATGATTCAATAACTAACGAACCAAATTATGAGTATGGAATATCTCCTTTGCATGCTTGGATAAGATGTATGGGATTTGTTTTGAACCTGGCTTATACACAACCACAACAAGGAGAAGTTTTCGACGACAATACAACATGTAAGGAGAAACAAAACAGGAGAAAAAAAAATTATTCAAGATGCATTCTATAAAGAGATTGGCCTTAGAGTTGACTGTCCAAATTATGGATACGGAAATAAAAATGATGGTAACTCCTCAAGAAGATTTTTTGAAAACCATGAAGTGACTGCTCGCATAACAGGAGTTGATAGAGATATTGTGAAAAGATTGGGAGTAATTTTAAATATTTTAAACTGCTATGAACCAGTTAATGGACCCAAATTTGGAGAATATGCATCTAAAACTACAGAGTTGCTGCATCAAAAGTATCCTGAGAAGAAACTTACACCAACGGTATATACAATTTTAGCACATGGAGAAGATTTAATAGAGTACCAGTGCTTACCATTAGGAGAATTGTCTGAAGATGCTCAATAATCTAAGAACAAGGACTACAAAAGATATAGATGTATGAACACCTGCAAAGTATCACGAGTTAGAAAAAACGAAGACCTTTTCAACACGTTAGCTATCTCTTCTGATCCCGTCATATCATCTATGAGGTATGTAAGAACACAAAAAGATCTTACAGATGCGTATAGCTCAGAAATGGTTGCTTTGTTAGATATATGTTCCAGTGACGATGACTATGTAAAGATAAAATAAGTTTCTCACTTATTTTCGCAACAATGAAAAAGAGATGTACTAATCAATTTTGTTACTTTATTGAAAAATAAGATATCTATGTACAAGTTAATTTTTTGTTTTAAATAAAAGAATTAAATAATTTAGTAATTTATAAATATATACTTTTCGTTATTGCATTTCTCTAAAGTTTATCAAATTTATTTTAAAGTTTAGGCATTTCCCCTTCAAACGAGTATTAAATTTTTATAGAAATCAATACGTCTATCGAGTACAAAATTGGTAAAGCGGTTACTAAGATCAAACTTACTTTTTAGCATAAATGGACGGTGCCACTTCCCTTTTCCAAAATTCGTTGGCTGTTTAATCTTTACCTTAAATAAATATTTCATTGAACCACTTTCAATAATTTTAGTTATTAATAAAATACATATTTGGCTTGTAAATTTAGAAAAAACATGTAAAATTTTACGATGAAGCACCTTGTTATTGTGGCGCCAAAAACGGACATTTGAGTTTTATAAGAAAATTGCCATTTAAAAGAAACAATACGTCTATCGATTTGGTAGTTATTGATTACGTGACTACTTAGATACAACTTTTTATCATAAGTGGGCAGTGCCACGCTATCTTATCTTATTTTATGCTTAAATACGTCATTATAAGACAAATTTTATTTAATTTTTTTTATTTTTTACTAAAACCGTTTTGTTTTTGAATTTTTCTAAAAATTTTCGAATTTGACGAATTTTTTTGAAGCACCCTGTATCTGTGACATTCTGAGCTTTAACAACAAAATAAAACTTCAAATAATTAGCTTTCATGAGCATTTGAAATTTTTAAAATATCTTCATTGGTTCAAAAGTTATGATTTTTACAAAGAAAAAATTCAAAAGGCGCCACTGTGCGACGCAGCAGGCGATTTTCACGCAAGTAAAAGAGACAAATTCAAGTACAAAAAAAAAAAGAATAATTTTAAAGGAAAATGTTATGGGTGCAGAAGGCGCGGGCATACAATGTCTCAGTGCAAAAGAAAATGTCAACAAAACTACGAGCAAAAACAGTGCGAACAAGAGCGCGCTAAAAATAAAAAACTTTCTTATACTGCATATACAGCAACCAGAGGCGTTGAAAGTAATCAACATGCTTGGTGCATCGACAACGGCGCTACTTCACACATGTGTTGCGACATAAATATGTTTGTCTCGTTAGTCGAACAAAAGGAAAAAGTTGTGTTAGCAGCAGACAACTGCACATACTCGCAAGTTGTGGGTACGGTAATAATTACAACAAATAATTGCAATATAGAGTTGAGAATTGTATTGTTTGTTCCTTCACTCAACATGAACTCCTAGTCCGTAAGCAAAGCAATGCAATACGAGAATGTAGTGACTTTCAAACACAATTTTGCTGAGGTGAAAGACAAGTGCAGTTTAATGCTAATAAAATCAAAGCTGATGTATAATTTGTTTATTTTAACGCTCATAAAGTATCGAGTGCGGCAAAACTATTTATTGCTAATAGTATGATTTGGCACAATCGATATGGCCATATAAATTTCGACAGCATGAGAAAAATTGTGCAAAATGGACTAGTTCGCGGAATTGATGCAAAAACAATAAATACAAAAGCAAATTGCGGCACATGCAATAAAACAACATTAACTGCAGTGCCATTCCCAAAAACAAATGAAATAAAAACAAAACAAATTTTATAGTTGGTGCAAACGGATGTTTGTGGTCCAATAAATTAAAAACTGTTTGTGATGCACGGTACTTTTTAACTTTTGTAGACGATTTCTCGCGTATGATTTTTATATATTGTATAAAACAAAGAATGAAGTATTCACCAAATTTAAAACCTTTACAAATATGGTCGAATTCCAAACGAAACATAAAATAAAATATCTCCGAAGCGATAATGGTAGAGAGTACATCAATAAAATGTTTAGTGATTTTTTGGATGAAAGTGGCATTAAAAGACAACTCAGTGTACCATACACGCCACAACAGAACGGCTTTGCAGATCGAGTACCATTGTAGAAATGGCCAGAAGCTTATTAGTGCACAATTTAGAAGAACTGTGGGGAGAAGCAGTACACACTGCTGTTTATTTGCGTAATCGTGCTCCCACAAAATTGTTATATGATTGTACGCCATATGAAGCTTGGCATAATAAAAAGGCGTCGGTAAAACCTTTGAAAGCGTTAGGGGCGCGTGCATTTGCATTAGACAAAACATAATACAAAAAGTTCAGTGCAAAGGAAAAAGAATATGTGTTTGTCGGGTATTCTTACGTGGCCAAAGCTTACCGTTTGTACGATAGACAAAATAGACAAGGATTAGAAAGGCGTGATGTTAAAATTATTGAAAATAAAAATAATTTGCCAAAAAGAGTAAACAATAGCAATAGTGGTGAGGTTGACATCGCTACGTTTATTATAAGGAATAAAGAGAATGCTTGCGAAAACATGGACACATGTGATGATGAATGTGCGGAATTTGAAAGTTGCGGTGAAGAGGAAGCAAATGACAAAAGTGACGCAACTGATGAAGAAGAGGCAAGCAATTCTGACTCAGGTAACACAAATTTCAATCGTGGTAGAGGTAGGCCAAAATTTATACACACAGGCAAAGTAGGTCGTCCGCGAAAAGAGTACCAAACGCTAAACTATATGCAATTTGGGGAAGATTTTCAAACACCTCACAGGGTCAAACAAGCATCATCTGGCAAAAATGCTGATGAGTGGGTAAAACACTGTATACAGAATACGCTGCATTAGTTGCAAATAAGAAATGGTCTGTTGTTGATCTCCCTCATGGACAAAAAGCTATTGGTTCAAGATTGGTATACAGAATTAAACGTGATGCAAGTGGTGAAATTACAGATTTTAAATCAAAAGGGTGTAATCAAAAAGAAAGCGTGAACTACTGGGAACATTTTCGCCAGTAATAAGCAACGAGACCATACGCATGTTATTAGCTGTTGCCGTTGAATAAGATCTACATTTGCAACAAATCGATATATCAAATGCATATCTCAACAGCAAGTTAACTGAGGAGGTATAAATTCGACAGCCAGAAGGTTTCATAGATTAGCAGCTACAAATAAAGTTTTAAAATTGAATAAAGCCATATATGGCCTAAAGCAAACCGGTCGTAACTAGAACAATACACTCGACAGTTCCCTAAAAAGTTTGGGTTTTAACCCGTGTAAAAGCGAAGCATGCTTGTATGTAAAAAAAGGTAAATCGCGCATATAATTATATAGCGGCCTGCGTAGACGATCTAATTATAGCAGGCTGCGGTGAGAAAGAGATTGCAGACATTAAAAGTGAGCTATCATCAAATTTTGTATTGCATGATGGAGGAAACTTGAAGTTCTTTCTCGGTTTCGAAATTGAGCGGGAGGGTAAAACAGGTGCAATTTCAGTAAGTCTGAAGAAATACTTAAGTCGGTTATTGTCTGTATATGGTATAAACGTCTGTCGCCCAGTCAGTACACCTCTTGACCCAGGCTTTCAAATAAATTGCAGCAATGAAAAATGTGTGAAAATAGACACCACTAAATACAAGTCGCTGACTGGGTCTCTAATGTATTTAGCTATTTCAACTCGGCCTGATATATTACAAGCAATGTAGCGCAAGCAGGAGCCGAACATATCCTGCGATATTTGCAAAAGACCATCGATTTCAAGATACACTACCGTAAGCTGGGTAAAAACATCGAAGGTTACGCCGATGAAGATTGGGCTAACGATAAATTTACCAGAAAGTCATACACAGGATATTCATTTTACTTAGCTGGTGCAGCATTTTCTTGGCAATGCAAAAAGCAAGATGCGGTAGCACTAAGCAGTATGGAAGCCGAATATATTTGTCTTGGCCGGGCCACAGCTCAGGGATGGTGCCGGTCAAAATATAGTGTAGAAAATGCAATGCAAAAAGCAAGATGCGGTAGCTCTAAGCAGTATGGAAGCCGAATATATTTGTCTTGGCCGGGCCACAGCTCAGGGATGGTGCCGGTCAAAATATAGTGTAGAAAAGAACAAGAAAAGTTGGTATTAGTATTAATAATCAAAAATAGTCTTTATCTCTACATATAAAAAAATTGTAACAGTTTCATGTCTGTACATTGAAGATATTCAAGAAAAACTGAGAGGAGAGGTCGTTATTGGACCAACGGAACCCAAATCTACAATTTTTAGAATTTTTGTCTGTCTGTCTGTCTGTCTGTCTGTCTGTCTGTATGATTGTCCGGGCATCACGTAAAAACTACTGGTTAGAATTGCATGAAACTTCACCATTCTGTCACATGACGTCTAACTTAAAACTTAGGATAACCTTCATTTGGATACCTCACACAGGTCCCGAGTTATTGCCCAAAATGTGGACCCAGGGTGACCATAAGTGTTGTTTTTTTACCATTATGCCCACCATACACAAAAACTACTACATTGAATTGAATTATATTACTAGACGTCTATCCTAAAATTTAAGACATCTTTCATCAGGATATCTTATCTGGTTCCAGAGTTATTGACCCAAATGCGACCCAAAATTAGTTTTTCCAACATGGGTGTCAAACGAAAGGTAGAAATGAGTACTACATTGTGATGTGAGATCTATTTCAATATCTGAAATTATTTCGGAGATTTCACACAAAATGTGAAGAGGGGCAATCATAAAATTCGTTTGTAAAATATGCCTATCAAACGCACGGTATTAGCGGTGTCTTTGGTAATTGGTATTGGTAATAGCTTATCAAGAAACTTTCACCATTCTATCACATGATGTCTAACTTAAAATCTAAGATAACTTTCTTTTGGGTATCTTACCTGGTTCCACAGTCATTGACCAAAACATGGACCCAGGGTAGCAAACACATTTTTTTCACAATTAAGCCCAAAATACAGAGACGCTCCTGCATAGAATTGAATGCAACTTTCACCATTATATTACTAGACTACGGATTCTTACAATTGTGCCATATGCAGAAATCGGTTGTTTAATCATGTGGTAAAATAGACTGTAAACTTTAAGTTACGCCTCCAACAATACATCGGCGAAAATTTAATTTTCTCTGCATGTTTTTACTCATTGGAAACTTTTTTTTTACCTTAGACAAAGCACGAAGAAGCAAAAAAAACTTTCGGAAATTACAATAAAAAGTATCCATTATTTATTTTCTTTTTTGGCCGTTAGTATCTACTGTTGTTGTTATTGTTGAGCTCAAGGCCGAATTAAATTAAACGCTTTTATTTTGTTTTTATTTAATTTAATGTCAATATTTCGACCTCAGTCTGAAGTCATCATCAGGACTGCAAAAAACAATACGTATTTATAACAAACATATGCACCTAAAAACATTAATTAACATATATCATATCAACACAACTTACATCTTAAGCTGCACTTGCAAGACTAACGTTTAACAAAACAATTATAAAATGAAACAGCGATTCATAATCTAAACAGAGAGTATAAACAAATGAAAGAACCGTAATTGTAAACAAAAAACTTTCAAAACAACAAAGTAATAGACGGCGAATGCATAAATGCGTTGTCATCTCAGCATTACAATTACACTCAAAACGAAGACGAAGCCTTTATATTTGTGTGGGTGGGTAAAAAATGTGTTACGAATGTTTGTTGTTCCTAATTAGGTTGCAGTAGACATGTGAACAATTCGCGATGTCCCTTTTAAATTCATCCTCTTATCATTAGGGGTGTCCACTATGTGTAGCATTTCTAACATGAAACGTTTATTATGATTTCTTTCTTTTTCTAAAATAGCGACATTTTCAAAGTCCGGGTAATGTCCTGTATCTTGGCAGTGCGAAGTTAAAGCTGTTTTGTTGTCCGCAAAATTGTTCCTTAGTTTTATGTTAGATTTGTGTGCGGATATCCTTGTCCTGAGCTTTATTTTTGTAGTACCCACATATACTTTCTCGCATATGTGGGACACGTCACCATTGCAAGGAATCTTGTATACAATATCCGATTTTTCCTGTGTTGAGATTTTATATTTTAGATTACTGAACATTTTCCGTAGTGTGTTGTCATAGGTGAAAGTTAACCGCACGTTTTCTTTGTCCTACATGTTCGAATATCTTGTTCTTTCTGATAATCTCGGGACATATGTTGCAGACTTTTATATCTTGACGTTTTCAGCTTCTTTATTAACGCTATTATTACTGGGTCGGGAATAATAATCGCGAATTATTTTCTTGGTTAGCTCTGTAGGAAATTTGTTGTTTTCCAAGATCTTTTTAATAACTATAATATTTTTCTCATGGTAAATATTGTCGCTGATGGACAAAACTCGTCTGACAAAATTATTAGCAGTGTTGAAAATTGTAGACACATGGTAACCTTCTGTTCCTACTTTATTGTACCATTATTCTCAACCCAAATTGCATTCTCTATTATATTCATTCTCCTTATGTATAAGTTCTATGTATATTGTAATATTGATATAGTTGAATAAATGTTGTTTAACCGAACGGTCGTGTTCTACATTGCGTTCTTATTCGTATATGCTTACAAAGGTTATGGGCCCAGGGCTTAAATAATATTACACGTGTTTTGGTAAATTGTTAAACATTTTTCTATTTAAATCGCTTGTCTCAAAGTCGGTATTAAAAATGAGTAGTACATTTGCGCAAATCGAAAAATTAAATGGCGATAATTACGCGTCGTGGTGTGTTAGCATGAAAAGTCTGCTAATAACGCAGGATTATTGGGAAGCTGTGGATAAGACATGCCCTTCGACAGCATCGGCTGAAGTTAAGGCCGCATGGTTAAAAAGTGACCAAAAAGCGTTGGCGATGATAACTTTGTGTGTCAAAGCATCGGAAATTATCCACATCAAAAATTGCGCAACAGCAAAGGGTGCTTGGTTGAAATTGAGGGACCTATACAAGGCAAGTGGGCCTTCGCGTAAAGTAAATATATTCAAAAAACTAATGCGTTATCGATTTAAACATGGTGAAAAGTGCTCCGACCAAATAAATGAGTTTTGCACTCTAGCGGATGATTTAAAAGACATTGGAGTAGAGGTGCCAGAAGATTTGCTCACCATTCTTCTTCTCTGTAGTCTGCCGGATGATACGGACAGTTTTATTGTTGCCATGGAAAGCAGAGACACGCTACCAAAGCTAGAACATTTGAAGGTGAAAATACTTGAGGAAGAACAGCGCCGCGAGGAGCGGAAAGAAATAAACGGTGAAAGTGTATTTGCATCGAAGGCAAAACAGGTCGAACATGGCGGAAAACATAATTTTAAGTCGGTCCAAAGCGAAAAAAGAGATATGTCAGCGAAGAGAAATCTGAGGTGTTATGCATGTGGTAAGAGAGGCCACATTCGGGAGGACTGCAAATCAAGAGGAAAAAGCACACCAGCATTGCTAAGCCTTTCAGATCGGTATTGCTTAAATCAAAATACATGGATACTAGATAGCGGCGCATCGTCGCATATGTGTCGAAATGAGAGTATTTTCTCTTCGATGACGAGATGTACACAGAAAGTGGTTCTGGCATCGGGCGAAGGTGTAAACGCAGTTGGCATTGGTAATGTGATTATTAAATCACATAACTGTAATATCACTCTGTGTGATGTGTTGTATGTGCCGAGTTTGCATTCTAATTTTTTATCAGTGAGTAAAATAATTAGGAATGGTCATACGGTACAGTTCTTTAAAAATGCAGCCCATGTAAAAACGAACAATAAATCACTTTTCTCTGCTAAAATGGTTGATGGAATATTTTATGCGAATTTTCCCTTAAAAGAGAGTAACAAACTTTTGAGTACAAGTGCAGAAAACAACAACGATATAAATTTATGGCATCGCAGGTACGGACACCTGAACGTCGGAGATTTGTGCAAATTAGCAAATCATAACATGGTGCGAGGGTTGAGCATACAAAAAGCAAATAACTTTAATTGTATGACTTGTGCGATTTGTAAAATTAGTACCAAACCTTTTAGGCACTATAATAGTGTACATAGTAAATCAGTTCTTGAAGTAGTACATAGTGACATTTGTGGTCCAATGCGGATTTGCTCTCAAGGTGGCTCCAAATACTTCATCACTTTTATCGATGATTATTCGAGATATACAGAAACTAAATGTTTGCGGCAAAAATCACAAGCGTTTTCAGCTTTCGTAGATTTTATGACACGAGTAGAGAAGCAGACGGGTAAGAAATTAAAATGTCTGGGGACCGATAATGGACTGGAATATGTAAATTCTGATTTCAAAGAGTTTTTCAAGCGAAATGGAATTGTACACCAAAGAACTGTATGCTATACCCCCCAGCAAAATGGAATAGCGGAGAGAGCAAACAGAACTCTCGTAGAGATGGCGCGATGCATGTTAGAGGACGCTCATCTTGCACAAAGTTTATGGTCTGAGGCAGTAAGTACTGCTACGTATATAAGAAATCGTTCCTGTACCAAAGTACTAAAAAATCAAACACCGTTTGAGCGTTGGTTTGGTAGGAAACCGTCCGTTACATATTTTAAGACGTTTGGCTGCGAAGCTGTTGCTTTAGGTAAGCAGCGCAGTAAATCAAAATTTGAGCTAAAAGGAAGCAAATTAATATTTGTTGGGTACGCTGATAATGTAAAGGGCTACAGGTTGTACAATAAAACAACAAAAACTATAGAAATTTCGCGTGACGTTATTTTCTTTGAAAATTCTTTTGGAGAACTTCATACTGAAGAGCGGTCACGGGAAGATGAATGCAAATTTTATTCATACGAAATCCCTAACACATGTGCAGGCAGCGACTATACAAACAATGATTTTAGACGAGAGAACCAACAGAAAAGCGCGGCTGTAGGCAATAAAGCAGCGAATGATGCCGCAGCAGATGCAAATGGCAACGAACCAAACGCAAGCAATACAAACACAGGTTTCAATAGGTTTGATACAAGTGATGGGGAAGGCGGAGAGCTCGAATACTCTTCTGACGAAGCGGTGGAAGTTGTTGCTGGTAAGCGAAGAAGAGGTAGACCGCAGTTAATGCGAACGGGAAAGCCTGGAAGACCGAGTAAAAAGTATATAATCGAGAAGCCGACTGAGTCGTTAACCAGCATTTGCGAGAATCCCATATCGGTAACTGATGCTTTGCAGTCAGATAATGCAAATGAGTGGCGAGCAGCGATGAATACAGAAATCAACACACTTATTAGGAATCAAACCTGGGAACTAGTTGATCGTCCGCATGGAAAAAACATCATCGGCTGTAAATGGGTTTTTACAACAAAGTTCAATGCTGATGGAACTATGGAAAAGCGCAAAGCACGTCTGGTCGCTCAAGGTTGTGGTCAAAGGCAAAATGAAGATTTTTTTGATACTTACGCACCGGTAGCGAGACACTCTACAATTCGATTAATTTTGGCGCTGGCAGTTCAACATAAATTATTAGTTAATCATATTGACATCGTGGCAGCATACCTTAATGGAGATCTGTTGGAAGATGTTTTTATGCGGCAGCCGCAAATGCTCGTGGACGAAAAGTATCCACACAAAGTATGTAAGCTGAAAAAATCATTGTACGGGTTGAAGCAGGCTGGCAGAGATTGGAATAGCAAAATAAATTCCATTCTAACAGGCATTGGTTTTACTCGTTGTCAAACCGATACCTGTGTATATATAATGAGAAGTAAACACGAAATAAACATTATTACACTTTATGTTGACGACATATTACTGGCGTGTTCATCTAAGTCAACGATGTGCGAAATAGTAAACAAATTAGTCGCACAGGTGGAAGCAGTTGACAGAGGTCCATTGAAGTTTTATTTAGGCATGGAGGTAGAGCGAGAGGGTTTGCGCGGGGAAATCACCATTCATCAAAATCGATATACGCATGAGTTGTTACAACGTTGGAATATGAGCGAATGCAATCCATCTTTAACGCCATTCGCCAGTGGTACGATTTTGGAAAAATGTGAAGGAAATGACTGTGAATTAATTGATGTTAAAAGCTATCAGTCGCTGATTGGAGGCCTAACTTACTTGGCGGTTATATCACGGCCTGACATAGCACATACCGTATCGAAATTGGCGCAATTTAACGCGCATCCTCACAAAGAGCACTTAATTGCTGCTAAACATGTTTTGCGATACCTCAAGTCAAACAAAAAGGGTATGTTGACTTACTTATCTACTAATGAAAGTTTGCTGTGTTTTACAGATGCGGACTGGGGATCTGAGAAGACAGATCGTAAGTCGTATAGCGGCTTTGTTGTATTTTTTGCAGATGCTCCTATCGCTTGGGAATCCAAAAAGCAAAATGTTGTTTCCCTGAGTTCCATGGAAGCAGAATATATAGCTATCTGTCAAGGCGCTAAAGAGATTTCATTTCACCGAAGTTTGCTTAAGGAAATGAGCTTTGATACCTATGTTAACGGTTCTACTAAAATTTTTTGCGACAATCAGGGTGCACAATTTTTAGTAAAAAATCCTATTGCGCATAAACGCAGTAAACACATAGATATCAGATTTCATTACATACGTGAAAAATATATTAGCAACGAGATAGACATCGAATATAAACCGTCCTCGGAAAATGTTGCAGATATATTTACAAAATGTCTAACTAAAGATAAACATAATAAATTTTGTAAAGGATTAAAGCTTAAATTTTGTGAGAAAGCTACTTAATTGACATATTGTAAAAAATTAAAAATTGTTTGTAGGTATCTACATGTTCATAACATATAGCATTTGGGTTGTGGCAGAGTTTGTAGACACATGGTAACCTTCTGTTCCTACTTTATTGTACCATTATTCTCAACCCAAATTGCATTCTCTATTATATTCATTCTCCTTATGTATAAGTTCTATGTATATTGTAATATTGATATAGTTGAATAAATGTTGTTTAACCGAACGGTCGTGTTCATGCTGTGAGTAGAAGTTTATGAGCCTCCCCGAGGCTGTTGGTTTTTGGTACCAATCTATGGTTAAGAAATTATTCCTTCTGATGACCAATGTATCCAGGAATGGTATTTTCCCGTCTTTTTCTATTTCCAATGTGAATTTGATGGATCTGTGATATCCATTGAGTGTATTTAACATTATGTTCGTATCTTCCGTTCTTATTATAGCGAATAAAACGTCCACATACTTTGTTAGTAATCGTAGTTTGTTAACCGATTCAGTCTCAAATCTGGTTAACAGTTCTTCCATCACAATATCCGCCATCACAGGTGAAGCTGGTGATCCCATTGGCATTCCTGTCCGTTGCTCGTATATTTTATCCTTGTGCTTAAAATATCGGTTTTCCTTGATACAGAACTTAACAACGGTCAAGAAAAGCTCTTTTGTCATGGACGTGTGTTCTTTTATCTGGTCCCATTTGGAATCTATTATATCAATACTGGGATACTGGGAAATAAGGAAGCAACTTCGAACGACACTAAACACTCATCATCATACACATAAGTATCCTTAATCCTGTTCTTGAAGTCTATCCCGTCTTTACATTATATTTGGATACCCGCGTAAGATTTTTTAAAATTTGGACAAAGAATTTACACAGACTGTAGGACGGAGAATTGACAGACGAACAAATAGGTCTAAGCGGAATATCTGAATTGTGGATTTTGGGCAGCCCATAAATTCGGGCGGGTTTGCTGTTTTACAATTAAGACGGAATTTTTCTTTTAGGTCGATGGATTTGTTGTTGTACATTTTTTCTACTATTTAATTATTTTTTTGTTGTAGCCTACTGGTGGGGTCGCGCTTTAACACTCTGTATGTGGAAATATCATTCACATTATGGATATCAAATTGAAGCTGTTGATGTGTGCTTTAGTGCAGAGTAATTTTTATATCGCTGTGTGACTAGGGTCTCGAGATATAGGCCAAAACGTGGACCAGGATACCCCTAGAAGGTGTGTGTAATATGGATAGCAAAAGAAAGCTGTTGATGTGTGCTTTAGTACAGAGTAATTTTTATATCGCTGAGTGACAAGGGTCTTGAGATATAGGCCAAAACGTCGACCCGGATACCTGTACAATGTGTGTGTATTATGGATATCAAATGAAAGCTATTGCTGAGAGCTTTAAAGTAATTTCCATTGTAATATTCGATTTAGTAGCATCAACCTGGCAAAACTGTTAAATAAGCATGCGAAGCCGAAATAAATACATGAATTAATAATACCCACATACCTATATATGTAGTACCTATGTACGTCCTATTCGATATGCCTGAAATTTGGTGTATTAATTTGCCTGTATTAGTATTTATGATCCCTTTTTCCGGGAACTAGACCAGAGCCGGACTGGGACTGGGATTAGGACCACCCCCTGGGACTGGCAATAAGAGATGAAGGAGAATGAGAAGAACTTGAGAGAAGAGAAAAGAGGGTAGGAGAAGAAGACTGAGAAAGAGATAGAGTGAGACGAAATAGAGATAGATGAATCGAAAAAGACGGAGGGAGGAGTGAATAAAAGATTAAGAAAAATATAAGAGGGGAGGCAGAGTTAGACGGAAAGAGCTTATTAAGATGTATGCAGATAGACCAAATTTAGGACAGAACAACGTCCGCCTGGTCTGCTAGTTGTCTATACAATTTATTACAGATTTACCTTATTATGAATGAAAAAAAATGTCAAGTGAAAAAAAAATCTTTTTTTTTTTCCTTGAATAATATTCCGCATATTTAATAAAATAAAATAAACACAATCATTTATTGCCTGGGCCTCATAAGGTCATAATTTTACATATTAGGAAAAATACTTTACTTTAACCCCAATAGATTAGAAAATATTAATAAGAAAACATTTTTACTATAACCCTCGGTATATAGATAAACAATAAAAAATTTTTCGGTAACTTATATACATAGAAAAATTTCGATAGAAAAATAGTTTGGTATAATTTAGAAAATAATGATAGGAATAATAAAGATAGGGAAATAATAGTCCATAAGAATAGGCCTAAATCCATTTAAAACATCTTTTGATAATTTAAAGCAAATAATCGTAAAATAAGTATTCTAATTTACTCGGTTATTTAATGAAAATTTCTAAAGACAAGCGGATTTTAAGTAGGTGCACGGGAATCCAACATCAATTGAATGCCGAATACGAAACCCTTGTCAGTTCACACCTTAACATTTTTGCTCAGTCACTCACCCCGGCAAGTGTATTGCCGGTCGTCAATGTTAGTTTGTTACCAAAATATTTACACACAACTAATTTACATTGTTTACTTTGTTAATGTGAATCACCCAAATATTCATACACAAACATTTTACATGGTTTACATAAATAGCAATCTGCTGAATTTGCATACTATTTTTACAAATGTGCATATTTTTAGTTTGTTAGTATTAGAATAATTATGAATGTGTAGGTTAAGAAATTATGTGTAAAAGAGAAAAGAATTTCTTTAATAAAATCTATTATTGTCAGACATTGAAGCTGAAACCTTTCGTCTTATTAATTTTAACTTTTCAGTGAATTTGTTGTTTAAGGCCACTTTTTTGAAGTGGCTTTTAAAGCTTTTCACTCCCGCTTACCATAGTCCCCCCATGTGTGGAGCTCCTGCTGGTATGAAATGTCAATTTAATGCCTGATGGGAATATTTTGACAGGGTTGGGTTCTTGCATCGGCAAGAAACTCTTTAAATTCAGCTTTTAATGCGCGTGATGCACCGACAAAATTTATTCTATTGTCCGAATAAATGTTTCTTGGACATCCTCGTCTAGCTACGAATCTTGAAAGAGCGGCTAGAAATGAGGAAGTGCTCAAACCACTAGTGGCTTCTAAATGTATGGCCTTAGCAGAAAAGCAAACGAACAGACAAACGTAACCCTTTGAGGTACGATACCCGCGACCACTGTAACTCTTAATATCGAAAGGCCCTGCAAAATCTACCCTGTATTGGTAAATGCACGCGAAAAGGTGGTGCGTTCTTGAGGTAGAATTCCCATGAGCTGACTTTGAGATCGTTTCTTGAAGATCGAGCAGATCTTACAATTATGAATTACGGATCGTATCATGGTTTTAACTTTTGGTATCCAGTATTGAATTCTAATGATGCGCAGCATTAATTGATGCGTATAGCTCAGAAATGGTTGCTTTGTTAGATATATGTTCCAGTGACGATGACTATGTAAAGATAAAATAAGTTTCTCACTTCTTTTCACAACAATGAAAAAGAGATTTACTAATCAATTTTGTTACTTTTATGAAAAATAAGATATCTATGTACAAGTTAATTTTTTGTTTCAAATAAAAGAATTAAATAATTTAGTAATTTATAAATATATACTTTTCGTTATTGCATTTCTCTAAAGTTTATCAAATTTATTTTAAAGTTTAGGCATTTCCCCTTCAAACGAGTATTAAATTTTTATAGAAATCAATACGTCTATCGAGTACAAAATTGGTAAAGCGGTTACTAAGATCAAACTTTTTAGCATAAATGGGCAGTGCCACTTCCCTTTTCCAAAATTCGTTGGCTGTTTAATCTTTACCTTAAATAAATATTTCATTGAACCACTTTCAATAATTTTAGTTATTAATAAAATACATATTTGGCTTGTAAATTTAGAAAAAACATGTAAAATTTTACGATGAAGCACCTTGTTATTGTGGCGCCAAAAACGGACATTTGAGTTTTATAAGAAAATTGCCATTTAAAAGAAACAATACGTCTATCGATTTGGTAGTTATTGATTACGTGACTACTTAGATACAACTTTTTATCATAAGTGGGCAGTGCCACGCTATCTTATCAAAATCATTAGTTTATCTTATTTTATGCTTAAATACGTCATTATAACATAAATCTTATTTAATTTTTTTTTATTTTTTACTAAAAACGTTTTGTTTTTGCATTTTTCTAAAAATTTTCGACTTTGACGAATTTTTTTGAAGCACCCTGTATCTGTGACATTCTGAGCTTTAATAACAAAATAAAACTTCAAATAATTAGCTTTCATGAGCATTTGAAATTTTTAAAATATCTTCATTTGTTCAAAAGTTATGATTTTTACAAAGGAAAAATTCAAAAGGCGCCACTGTGCGACGCAGCAGGCGATTTTCACGCAAGTAAAAGAGACAAATTCAAGTACAAAAAAAAAAGAATAATTTTAAAGGAAAATGTTATGGGCGCAGAAGACGCGGGCATACAATGTCTCAGTGCAAAAGAAAATGTCAACATAACTACGGGCAAAAACAGTGCGAACAAGAGCGCGCTAAAAATAAAAAACTTTCTTATACTGCATATACAGCAACCAGAGGCGTTGAAAGTAATCAACATGCTTGGTGCATCGACAACGGCGCTACTTCACACATGTGTTGCGACATAAATATGTTTGTCTCGCTAGTCGAACAAAAGGAAAAAGTTGTGTTAGCAGCAGACAACTGCACATACTCGCAAGTTGTGGGTACGGTAATAATTACAACAAATAATTGCAATATAGAGTTGAGAATTGTATTGTTTGTTCCTTCACTCAACATGAACTCCTAGTCCGTAAGCAAAGCAATGCAATACGAGAATGTAGTGACTTTCAAACACAATTTTGCTGAGGTGAAAGACAAGTACAGTTTAATGCTAATAAAATCAAAGCTGATGTATAATTTGTTTATTTTAACGCTCATAAAGTATCGAGTGCGGCAAAACTATTTATTGCTAATAGTATGATTTGACACAATCGATATGGCCATATAAATTTCGACAGCATGAGAAAAATTGTGCAAAATGGACTAGTTCGCGGAATTGATGCAAAAACAAAAAATACAAAAGCAAATTGCGGCAAATGCAATAAAACAACATTAAGTGCAGTGCCATTCCCAAAAACAAATGAAATAAAAACAAAACAAATTTTATAAATAAAAATAGACAAGGTGTAGAAAGGCGTGATGTTAAAATTATTGAAAATAAAAATTATTTGCCAAAAAGAGTAAACAATAGCAATAGTGGTGAGGTTGACACCGCTACGTTTATTATAAGGAATGAAGAGAATGCTTGCGAAAACATGGACACATGTGATGATGAATGTGCGGAATTTGAAAGTTGCGGTGAAGAGGAAGCAAATGACAAAAGTGACGCAACTGATGAAGAAGAGGCAAGCAATTCTAACTCAGGTAACACAAATTTCAATCGTGGTAGAGGTAGGCCAAAATTTATACACACAGGCAAAGTAGGTCGTCCGCGAAAAGAGTACCAAACGCTAAACTATATGCAATTTGGGGAAGATTTTCAAACACCTCAGAGGGTCAAACAAGCATCATCTGGCAAAAATGCTGATGAGTGGGTAAACCACTCTATACAGAATACGCTGCATTAGTTGCAAATAAGAAATGGTCTGTTGTTGATCTCCCTCATGGACAAAAAGCTATTGGTTCAAGATGGGTATACAGAATTAAACGTGATGCAAATGGTGAAATTACAGATTTTAAATCGAGACTAGGAGAAAAAGGGTGTAATCAAAAAGAAGGCGTGAGCTACTGGGAACATTTTCGCCAGTAATACGCTATGAGACCATACGCATGTTATTAGCTGTTGCCGTTGAATAAGATCTACATTTGCAACAAATCGATATATCAAATGCATGTCTCAACAGTAAGTTAACTGAGGAGGTATAAATTCGACAGCCAGAAGGTTTCATAGATAAGCAGCTACAAATAAAGTTTTAAAATTGAATAAAGCCATATATGGCCTAAAGCAAACCGGTCGTAACTCGAACAATACACTCGACAGTTCCCTAAAAAGTTTGAGTTTTAACCCGTGTAAAAGCGAAGCATGCTTGTGTGTAAAAAAAGGTAAATCGCGCATATAATTATATAGCGGCCTGAGTAGGCGATCTAATTATAGCAGGCTGCGGTGAGAAAGAGATTGCAGACATTAAAATTGAGCTATCATCAAATTTTGCATTGCATGATGGAGGAAGCTTGAAGTTCTTTCTCAGTTTCGAAATTGAGCGGGAAGGTAAAACAGGTGCAATTTCAGTAAGTCAGAAGAAATACTTAAGTCGGTTATTGTCTGTATATGGTATAAACGTCTGTCGCCCAGTCAGTACACCTCTTGACCCTGGCTTTCAAATAAATTGCAGCAATGAAAAATGTGTGAAAATAGACACCACTAAATACCAGTCGCTGGCTGGGTCTCTAATGTATTTAGCCATTTCAACGACCATCGATTTCAAGATACACTACCGTAAGCTGGGTAAAAACATCGAAGGTTACGCCGATGAAGATTGGGCTAACGATAAATTTACCAGAAAGTCATATACAGGATATTCATTTTACTTAGCGGGTGCAGCATTTTCTTGGCAATGCAAAAACCAAGATGTGGTAGCACTAAGCAGTATGGAAGCCGAATATATTTGTCTTGGCCGGGCCACAGCTCTGGGATGGTGCCGGTCAAGATATAGTGTAGAAAAGAACAAGAAAAGCTGGTATTAGTATTAATAATCAAAAATAGTATTTATCTCTACATATAAAAAAATTGTAACAGGTTGATGTTTGCCCAAAATGTAGTTATTGCCCAAAATGTGGACACAGGGTGACCATAAATGTTGTTTTTTTACCATTATGCCCACCATACACAAAAACTACTCCATTGATTTGAATGAAACCTTCACTATTATATTACTAGACGTCTATCCTAAAAATTAAGACATATTTTATCAGGATATCTTATCCGGTTCCAGAGTTATTGACCCAAATGTGACCCAAAATTAGTTTTTCCAACATGGGTGTCAAACGAAAGGTAGAAATGAGTACTACATTGTGATGTGAGATCTATTTCAATATCTCAAATTATTTCGGAGATTTCACACAAAATGTGAAGAGGGCCAATCATAAAATTCGTTTGTAAAATATGCCTATCAAACGCACGGTACTAGCGGTGTCTTTGATCATTGGTATTGGTAATAGCTTATCAAGAAACTTTCACCATTCTATCACATGACGTCTAACTTAAAATCTAAGATAACTTTCTTTTGGGTATCTTACCTGGTTCCACAGTCATTGACCAAAACATGGACCCAGGGTAGCAAAAAATTTTTTTTTCACAATTAAGCCCAAAATACAGAGACGCTCCTGCATAGAATTGAATGCAACTTTCACCATTATATTACTAGACTACGGATTCTTACAATTGTGCCATATGCAGAAATCGGTTGTTTAATCATGTGGTAAAATAGACTGTAAACTTTAAGTTACGCCCCCAACAATACATCGGCGAAAATTAAATTTTTTCTGTATGTTTGTACTCATTGGACATTTTTTTTTTTACCTGAGACAAAGCACGAAGAAGCAAAAAACCTTCGGAAATTACAATAAAAAGTATCCATGATTTATTTTCTTTTTTGGCCGTTAGTATATACTGTTGTTGTTAATGTTGAGCTTAAGGCCGGATTAAATTAAACGCTTTTATTTTGTTTTTATTTAATTTAATGTCAATATTTCGACCTCAGTCTGAAGTCATCATCAGGACTGCAAAAAACAATACGTATTTATAACAAACATATGCACCTAAAAACATTAATTAACATATATCATATCAACACAACTTACATCTTAAGCTGCACTTGCAAGACTAACATTTAACAAAACAATTATAAAATGAAACAGCGATTGATAATCTAAACCGAGAGTATAAACAAATGAAAGAACCGTAATTGTAAACAAAAAACTTTCAAAACAACAAAGTAATAGACGGCGAATGCATAAATGCGTGGTCATCTCAGCATTACAATTACATTCAAAACGAAGACGAAGCCTTTATATTTGTGTGGGTGGGTAAAAAATGTGTTACGAATGTTTGCTGTTCCTAATTAGGTTGCAGTAGACATGTGAACAATTTGCGATGTCCGTTTTAAATTCATCCTCTTATCATTAGGGGTGTCCACTATGTGTAGCATTTCTAACATGAAACGTTTATTATGATTTCTTTCCTTTTCTAAAATAGCGACATTGTCAAAGTCCGGGTAATGTCCTGTATCTTGGCAGTGCGAAGTTAAAGCTGTTTTGTTGTCCGCAAAATTGTTCCTTAGTTTTATGTTAGATTTGTGTGCGGATATCCTTGTCTTGAGCTTTGTTCTTTGTTACTTTCTCGCATATGTGGGACCCGTCACCATTGCAAGGAATCTTGTATACAATATCCGATTTTTCCTGTGTTGAAGTTTTATCTTTTAGATTACTGAACATTTTCCGTAGTGTGTTGTCATAGGTGAAAGTTAACCGCACGGTTTTTTTGTCATACATGTTCGAATATCTTGTTCTTTCTGATAATCTCGGGACATATGTTGCAGACTTGTATATCTTAACGTTTTTAGCTTCTTTATTAACGCTATTACTGGGTCGGGGATAATAATCGCGAATTATTTTCTTGGTTAGCTCTGTGGGAAATTTGTTGTTTTCCAAGATCTTTTTAATAACTATAATATTTTTCTCATGGTAAATATTGTCGCTGATGGACAAAACTCGTCTGACAAAATTATTAGCAGTGTTGAAAATAAGTATTTTTTCATGTTGTGAGTAGAAGTTTATGAGCCTCCCCGAGGCTGTTGGTTTTTGGTACCAATCTATGGTTAAGAAATTATTCCTTCTGATGACCAATGTATCCAAGAATGGTATTTTCCCGTCTTTTTCTATTTCCAATGTGAATTTGATGGATCTGTGATATCCATTGAGTGTATTTAACATTATGTTCGTATCTTCCGTTCTTATTATAGCGAATAAGTCGTCCACATACTTTGTTAGTAATCGTAGTTTGTTATCCGATTCAGTCTCAAATCTGGTTAACAGTTCTTCCATCACAATATCCGCCATCACAGGTGAAGCTGGTGATCCCATTGGCATTCCTGTCCGTTGCTCGTATATTTTATCCTTGTGCTTAAAATATCGGTTTTCCTTGATACAGAACTTAACAACGGTCAAGAAAAGCTCTTTTGCCATGGACGTGTTTTCTTTTATCTGGTCCCATTTGGAATCTATTATATCAATACTGGGATACTGGGAAATAAGGAAGCAACATCGAACGACACCAAACACTCATCATCATACACATAAGTATCCTTAATCCTATTCTTGAAGTCTATCCCGTCTTTACATTATATTTGGATACCCGCGATAGATTTTTTAAAATTTGGACAACGAATTTACACAGACTGTAGGACGGAGAATTGACAGACGAAGAAATAGGTCTAAGCGGAATATCTGAATTGTGGATTTTGGGCAGCCCATAAATTCGGGGCGGGTTTGCTGTTTTACAATTAAGACGGACTATTTCTTTTAGGTCGATGGATTTGTTGTTGTACTTTTTTTCTACTATTTCATAATTTTTTTGTTGTAGCCTACTGGTGGGGTCGCGCTTTAACACTCTGTATGTGGAAATATCATTCACATTATGGATATCAAATTGAAGCTGTTGATGTGTGCTTTAGTGCAGAGTAATTTTTATGTCGCTGTGTGACTAGGGTCTCGAGATATAGGCCAAAAGGTGGACCAGGATACCTCTAGAAGGTGTGTGTAATATGGATAGCAAAAGAAAGCTGTTGATGTGTGCTTTAGTACAGAGTAATTTTTATATCGCTGAGTGACAAGGGTCTTGAGATATAGGCCAAAACGTCCACCCGGATACCTGTACAATGTGTATGTATTATGGATATCAAATGAAAGCTATTGCTGAGAGCTTTAAAGTAATTTCCATTGTAACATTCGATTTAGTAGCATCAACCTGGCAAAACTGATAAATAAGCATGCGAAGCCGAAATAAATACATGAATTAATAATACCCACATACCTATATATGTAGTACCTATGTACGTCCTATTCGATTTGCCTGAAATATGCTGTATTAATTTGCCTGTATTAGTATTTATGATCCTTTTTTCCGGGAACTAGACCAGAGACGGACTGGGACTGGGATTAGGACCACCCTCTGGGACTGGCAATAAGAGATGAAGGAGAATGAGAAGAACTTGAGAGAAGGGAAAAGAGGGTAGGAGAAGAAGACTGAGAAAGAGATAGAGTGAGACGAAATAGAGATAGATGAATCGAAAAAGACGGAGGGAGGAGTGAATAAAAGATTAAGAAAAATATAAGAGGGGAGGCAGAGTTAGACGGAAAGAGCTTATTAAGATGTATGCAAATAGACCAAATTTAGGGCAGAACAACGTCTGCCTGGTCTGGTAGTTGTCTATACAATTTATTACAGATTTACCTTATTAAAAATAAATAAATGTAAGGCGCGATAACCTCCGAAGAGATCTAAGGCCGAGCTTCTCTTCCAATTTGCGTCGTGCTCCTCTTGATTTTCCCTACAAATTGGCCGGACGGGACCTACATGTTTTATGCCGACTCCGAACGGCATCTGCAAGGCAGATGAGTTTTCACTGAGAGCTTTTCATGGCAGAAATACACCCGGAGCGCTTGCCAGTCACTGCCGAGGGGCGACCCCGCTTAGAAAAATTTTCTTTTAATTGATAAACCTTATTTCTAAAATTTTGATGTTGCTTTACCCGGGAGTTGAACCCAGGGCATACGGTGTGATAGGCGTAGCACGCTACCATCACACCACGGTGGCCGCCATTATGAATGAAAAAAAAAATCTTTTTTTTTCCTTGAATAATATTCCGCATATTTAATAAAATAAAATAAACACAATCATTTATTGCCTGGGCCTCATAAGGTCATAATTTTACATATTAGGAAAAATACTTTACTTTAACCCCAATAGATTAGAAAATATTAATAAGAAAACATTTTACTATAACCGTCGGTAGATAGATAAACAATAAAAATGTTTCCGGTAACTTATATACATAGAAAAATAGTTTGGTATAATTTAGAAAATAATGATAGGAATAATAAAGATAGGGAAATAATAGTCCATAAGAATAGGCCTAAACCCATTTAAAACATCTTTTGATAATTTAAAGCAAACAATCGTAAAATAAGTATTCTAATTTACTCGGTTATTTAATGAAAATTTCTAAAGACAAGCGGATTTTAAGTAGGTGCACACATTTAAAATCCAGCTGTAGATAAAGTAAGTAAAATAAATAAATTAATTAAAATAAATAAAATATGTAAAATAAGTAAAATAATCGTTAAATTTAAAATTTTGATGCGAAAAATACGTGTACAAAACATTGTTCAAAAAAAAAAAAACAAAATGTAAAAATAATAAAAGTGTCAAGGTCAGCATATTAGAAACAAAGTACACAAACTCTTTCACTTTCATATCAAGTTACCAAAAGCATTCAAAACTCAAACAAAGAATCTTTCAAAATTGTTCACACAATTATATATGCCTCTTTTTCTAAGGCGGATGGTGTAGCATTATGCGTCATACCTACCTATGCAATACATTTGCGGCATTATGCATCATGAACTGCCAATGCATTTTTATGAACCGACCACACGCAGTCATAGCATAATCATATTACAATATTATGCGACATAAATTACATTGACCAGACACAGCGGGAAGCCAACATCAATTGAATGCCGAATACGAAACCCTTGTCAGTTCACACCTTAACATTTTTGCTCAGTCACTCACCCCGGTTAATACACTTGCCGGTCGTCAATGTTAGTTTGTTACCAAAATATTTACACACAACTAATTTACATTCTTTACTTTGTTAATGTGAATCACCCAAATATTCATACACAAACATTTTACATGTTTTACATAAATAGCAATCTGCTGACTTTGCATACTATTTTTACAAATGTGCATATTTTTAGTTTGTTAGTATTAGAATAATTATGAATGTGTAGGTTAAGAAATTATGTGTAAAAGAGAAAAGAATTTCTTTAATAAAATCAATTATTGTCAGACATTGAAGCTGAAACCTTTCGTCTTATTAATTTTAACTTTTCAGTGTGTTAAATTCTTCAAAATTGAATTGGTTGTTTAAGGCCACTTTATTGAAGTGGCTTTTAAAGCTTTTCACTCCCGCTTCCCATAGTCCCCAATGTGTGGAGCTCCTGCTGGTATGAAATGTCAATTTAATGCCTGATGGGAATATTTTGACATGGTTGGGTTCTCGTATCGGCAAGAAACTCTTTAAATTCAGCTTTTAATGCGCGTGATGCACCGACAAAATTTATTCCATTGTCCGAATAAATGTTTCTTGGACATCCTCGTCTAGCTACGAATTTTGAAAGAGCGGCTAGAAATGAGGAAGTGCTCAAATCACTAGTGGCTTCTAAATGTATGGCCTTAGTAGAAAAGCAAACGAACAGACAAACGTAACCCTTTGAGGTACGATACCCGCGACCACTGTAACTCTTAATATCGAAAGGCCCTGCAAAATCTACCCCTGTATTGGTAAATGCACGCGAAAAGGTGGTGCGTTCTTGAGGTAGAATTCCCATGAGCTGACTTTGAGATCGTTTCTTGAAGATCGTGCAGATCTTACAATTATGAATTACAGATCGTATCATGGTTTTAACTTTTGGTATCCAGTATTGAATTCTAATGATGCGCAGCATTAATTGGTTTTCACCATGGAGAGACACTTCATGGACAAACTGAACATACAGACGTGTAAACCTACAATTGTACGAAAGTATTATGGGATGGCGTTCAGATTCGGTAGTATCTCTGGATGCACCAAGTCGTCCACCCGTTTTCAATACTTCGTCTTCATCAAGATATGGAGTGAGCGAAAGTATTTCGCTTTTAGATCCAATTGGTGGAATAAAATTGTTGACTAAATCCTCGGCTAGTATTCCTCTACTGGCTAAATCTGCTGGGTTTGTACCTGAATCCACGTGATACCACGATGAACTTCCAACTTTGTCGACGATTTTTGTAATTCCATGCGCAACGAAAGTTGACCATGAGCACGGAGGTTTACGTATCCAAGCTAGTACGATTGTCGAGTCTGTCCAAAGATGAATGTTGTGTTGACCTAAATCAAGGTTAGCGCAGATATATTCGGTTATATGCGCTAATAATACTGCTCTGCATAGTTCTAGTCGAGGAAGTGAGATGGTTTTGACTGGAGCCACTCTTGTTTTTGCCAAAAGCAGATTCACAAGTGTGCCGTCGTTGGTTTCCACTCTCAAATACACGGCTGCACCATACGCTTTCTCGGAGGCGTCGCAGAATCCGTGGATTTCGACCTTTTCTGTTGGAGAAAAGGCTACCCATCGGGGTATTCGTATTTTGTCGATCTGCTTGTACGTATTGATAAAATTTGTCCACCTGTCTAATGTTGAAGACGAAACGGTTTCATCCCAGCCAGTACCCTCTAACCAGATATTTTTATTATCATTTTCGCCACGATAATTGTTGGAGATAGCCATCGTAATGGATCAATGAGTTTTGCGATGGTAGATAGTATCGCTCTTTTTGTAGGCTCGGTATTCTCTTCTATAGATTTTGCTATGAAGTAAAACTGATCGGAATGAGCATTCCACCTAATACCGAGCGCTTTTACACTACTTGAATCTTCGAATTCCAAGAAATCTTCGTCAGAAGATGAGCTTTGGAAATACCCTGTAATAATTCACTGGAATTTGAAGTCCATTTTCGTAATGGAAAACCAGCTGAACTTAAAACCTCTGAAATTTCATCTCTTGCTCTGATCGAAGATGCAATAGTATGCCCTCCCGAAAAACGTCGTCGACATACATATTTTTTCGTAGAATATTTGAGCCGATTCGATGAGGTTTTTCGGAATCATCAGCCAGTTGAAGTAATGCCCGTATTGCTAGATAAGGAGCACAATAGATACCAAATTTCACTGCTTTGAGCTCATACAGACTGATTTGAACATCTGGACTTGAGCGGAAAAATATTCTTTGGTATCTTGTATGATTATCATCTACTAGGATTTGCCTATACATCTTCTCAATATCGCTATTGAAAAAGTATCTGAAACGTCGCTAGCGAAGAATTAATGTTGATAGATCAGCCTGAAACACAAGACCAGGAAAAAAACATCGTTCAGGCTGACACCATTTGAAGAACGCGTAGAAGCATTAAAAACAACTCTAACTCGGGTAGAGATACTTTCTTCCTTTATTACCGCATGATGTGGTAAATAGCAATTATCGACTGCATTGGCCGATTGAATTGACTCTAATTTTGACATATGCCTCGTAGTGTCGTATTCTAGTATGACTCTATTGTATTCTTTCTGTAAATCGAGATTTTTTCTAAGTCGGGTTTCATTTTTACAGAATTGAGAGCACGCTATTCTTAATGATGGACCTAGATTTATCTCTCCTGGAAATTCTGACCTGAACAGAAGAGACACAATATATCTTCCGTCAGAATTCCGCTGCGTTGTGCGTTGATACAATTCATCACAAAATGTGTCTTCTAATGTGGAGGCTTTAGCTTTCGGCGTGTCTTCGAGCTCCCAAAATGACCTTAGCTGCTTATCTAAAGCCACTTCATTGTAAAATGTTACCCGATTATGATTGGTTGGACTGGCTGCATCAGCACGACCAGTCAGTATCCAACCAAAGACAGTTTCTTGAGCTAAAAGAGTGCTAAGAATATTTTTTTTGATGCCGTCTAATTTTATTTGCGGATAAATATCCCCGCCCAGAACAAGATCAACTGGCTCATTCACGAAGAAACTTTTATCCGCAAGCACGAGATCAGGGAATGTTTGTTGTGTTAATCCACTAACATCGCATGATGGCAAATTACCTGTCAAATGTGGTAGAACTAGAACTAAAGAATCAATAGAAATTAGTGGGTCAACTGGGGACCACAACTGAATGGCGCATGCCTCTTTTATGTACTCAGAAACTGAATTATTGATGCCTCCGATTGTATTTCTGCCATGAAAAGCTCTCAGTGAAAACTCATCTGCTTTGCAGATGCCGTTCGGAATCGGCATAAAACATGTAGGTCCCGTCCGGCCAATTTGTAGGGAAAAATCAAGAGGAGCACGACGCAAATTGGGAGAGAAGCTCGGCCTTAGATCTCTTCGGAGGTTATCGCGCCTTACATTTATTTATTTTTTTTGCTGAACATGGTTTTCAGAGTGTTGGTAGGCTTATGGGCTATTCTTACTTTTTCTTTATCATAACAATCTGACTTCGGTAGTCGTTCTGATAAATGAGGTACATAAGTGACGGATTTGAAAATTTTTTTAGGGGTTTCACGGTCTTCTTGATTTTTTGTAAATTTGGCTCTTTTTAATAGTGTTTTTATCATATTTTCCGGAAATTCGTTGTCTTTTAACAGTAATTTTGCTTCTTTTTTAATCTCATTGTGGTAAACTTCGTCTGTTATCTGCAACATACGTCGTATACAGCCCATTGCTGTATTTATTATCATCGTTTTGGGATGTTTCGAATGAAAGTTGATGATTCGTCTGGATGCTGTTGCTTTTCTATACCACTTTAGTTTTAGCTGATTTCCTCTGCGGATTATAATAGAGTCAAGGTACGGCAGTGAGTTTTCTTCTTCAAGTTCTATCGTGAATTTAATATTTCTGTCAAACGAATTTAATATGTTTAGCGTATTTTGTACTTCATCCTCCCGTATGATCGCAAATAAATCATCGACATATTTGGTTAATATTCTTGGTTTACGGCTTAGCTTTTCCATCGTTTTGTTGAGCAATTCTTCCATTATGATATCCGCTATGACTGGGGATGCCGGGGATCCCGTTCCTTTCAATTTTGTATCCGTATCATTAAATTTGAAGTATCTAGTTTCTTCAATGCAAAATTTAAGTATTTCCATGAAAATTTGTTTGGGTATATGAGAGTGTTCTTTTATAACCGCCCATTTTTCTCGAATTATGTCTAATGCTAAATTTGTTGGTATGCTGGGGAACAATGACACCACGTCAAATGAGATGAGTTTTTCATCATCATAAATAAATGTGTTATTAATTATTTCTTTAAATTCGTATGTGTTCTTCATGTTGTAAGTGGAGTTCGCCGTTACATTTTTTAAAATATTTACGATATATTTGCACAAACCATTTTCAAAAATGAATGCCATATAGGCTTCCATTTCCCAAAAAAGGACAAATGCGTTATTTGTGAAAAGTATAAGAATTCGGACAGAGAAGCACAAAACCTTTTGCAACAAACTGAGAAACATAAAATGCACATACGGGACAGAGATAAATCAAAAGAAATTTTCTTAGAGGACCAAAGAAAAAGCAAAGAGAATGGGACTTATATCTGCGCCAGCTTCAACCTTGAGAAAGAATTGAATACACCACACGGAAAAAGCGTCAACCTTCTCTATTCAAGAAAATATGCTTTTTATAATGAAAGCGTTTACGAAAACGGCACAAGAAACGGTTATTGCTTTTTATGGGGTGAATAGGATGGAAAACGTTTCCAGTGCAATTTTCCAATACTTAAATATGGTGGATGAAAGGGGGATTCATTCTAATATAAGTCTATATTGTGATAGTTGTGTTGGGCAGAACAGGAACAGAGCTATGCAAGCAATGATAATATATTTCTTAGAGAAGGCTGCTAACATAAAGCACATTAAATTAACTTACCTGTTGCCTGGGCATACCATGATGCCCGTGGACTTTATACATAGCACTATTGAGTCTTTTGTTCGCGATAGAAATGTTTGGGCTCCAAGTGAATGGTATACAATTATTTCAAACGCAAGAACTATACCAGAAAATTATACATGCATTTCAATTCATAATTCGGATTTTAAAGATTGGAAAACCTTTTCTCAAGCTTTGCTTCCAGCTTCAGTTAAAATATCATTTACGTCTTTGCGTTGCGCTATATTCGAAAAAAATTCTCCATTGGTTAAACTACACTATGGTTATTTGGACGATAGCGAAAAAAAGGTATACCATCTCATTACAATTGTGCGGTCAAGACGAAATTCTCTCATACTTAGTAAGGGTCCTGTTAGCTTGTATGATCACTTCTTAAACGTTTCATCTTGAAAATATAACGGCCTAAAAGCTCTTTGCGAAAAGAATACCATACCAAAACAATAAAAAATAATAAAATAATAGATACATTGCCTGAGACAGACGAAGATGGCTCAATTCTTTTGTTTACAACAATACTGTTTAATATATTGTGTTCAAATTTGGAATTGTATAAGTTTCCTTTAATTTAAAATGTATGTATGTACTAAAAAATTATAATAAATACGCCTTTAATGTGCCCCTATGTAATCTGCAAAATATAAGTGAATAACTTAAAATTTAAGGTAACCAACAAAATATTGTTTTGAAAGTGAGCCAACATGACAGCAAAAAAAACGTAGGTACAGATAACAGGACTTTCGGTATAGTGTGGTCAAAAACCGAAGTCTTAATTGTATGCTCAAGAAATATTTTATACACATACCAAATTTCCTGATAGTAGCTATTTTTTGTTAGAAGATAATTACAAAAAACCTTCTACTGTAAAATTTACTTTTTGTTGGTTGCACTTAAATTGCGGGAAGGGCTCGATATATCGCCACCAGTCCTTTGCATGCAGCCAGTTGCAAAAAAGCTCAATGTTAATAAAAGCATAACTTCGGGAAACATTGCGCCATTTCTGTTATATTAACAAAAACATTAAGAAATGTGTGACAGAATGCAAAAGATATGTGTATGTTTACTAAATTTTTAGTTTTGTGTTGAATTTTGTCCCTAATAATTTCGAGGACCATCCAAGCTGATTCTTTTGTCAAACGAAATCTATATCGAAAGTCAGCCTCATCATAGCACATAAAACAATTTCGTTGTTCTCTCATTATACGAAGTCGTTTATTTATAAATATGTTTGGTAAAATCTCGCACTCCATATCACTTTCATCGGAAGAATCCATTTTCAAAAATATTCATAAATAAATATGTCTTGCTGCTTTTAAATCAGCTGATCGAAAACGTCAACACTGCCAGACGCAATAATATTTAACTAAAACTTAAATGAGCAAAGGTGACCACTTAATGAAAATTATTTAAATGGTGAAACTGAAAAAATTTATTATTTACTTAAATTGGCTTCGTGAAACCGGCTGTAAAAGTCATGCAACTAAATACTAATTTAAATATTTGCCAACACCCAATATAAAAAAAACAAGTAAGGACGGGACTGTCTTCGGCTGTGCCGAAGACTTCATACCTTTCATGAATGGGGCTGAAGAATAATCTTATCCCGTTCGTAATCTCCAAATAATGGGATGCATATGATAAGAAATATATAGTGAACAGATGTACACACCTAAACGATTTTTAAGATAAATATAAAATAAAAAATGGCAAAAAATCCCCTTATCTGAACGATCGGTTGTATGGTATTTATTATATATAGCTCCGAATGAAATGATTTTTACAGGAAATCTTCTATGATATATTACAATATATATCACCAAGTTTCACGTTTTTATTTTGGAAACTAAGGGAGAAATGGCCAAAAATCTTTCTATCTGCACGATCGGCTGTATGGGATATATACATATAGCTCCGACCAAAGTGATTTTTTCAGAAAATTTTCTATGATATATTAGAATAAATATCACCAAGTTTAACTTTTTTATATTGGAAATTAAGGGGGAAATGGCTAAAAATCTTTCTATCTGAACGATCGGTTGTATGGGATATATATTATATATAGCTCCGATCGAAATGATTTTTTCATGAAATCTTCTATGATTTATTAGAATAAATATCACCAAGTTTAACGTTTTTATATTGTAAATTAAGGGAGAAATTGCCAAAAACCTTTCTATCTGAACGATCGGTTGTATGGGATATATACTATATATAGCTCCGATCAAAGTGATTTTTTTAAAAAATCTTCTATGATATATTAAAATATATAGCACTGAGTTTCACGTTTATACTTTCTAAATTAAGGGAGAAATGGCCAAAAATCTTTCTATCTGAACGATCGGTTGTATGGAAGATATATGTTATAGTGATCCAATCCTACCGGATCCGACAAATGTCTAATATAATACAAAAATACATCCTTATGCCAAATTTCATTGAGATATCTCAAAATTTGAGGGACTAGTTTGCGTTCAAACAGACAGACGGACATGGCTATATCAATTCAGTTCGTCGCCCTGATCAATTCGGTATACTTAATGGTGAGTCTATCTTCTATATTTCTCAACGTTACAAACATCGGGCCAAAGTTAATATACCATTTCATGTTCATGAAAGGTACAAAAATTATAAAGCCACCTTTATATACAAGTTATGTCAAAATTTTACTTATAATTGGTTACACTACTGAGTTTTTGACTGCCCAAAATTCGCTGCAGCGTTTCTAAATATTTGTTTACCTTATTAAAATAAGATAAAAGCTGAAATTGTTCCACGATTTAATTTGTTAGATATTTGCACTTGCAAAATTAAAAAACAAAGCAATTTTTGGCAACATACCCGCCATCATTGATACCGAATTCTTCTAGTAAATCTGTCAGTGCGTCCCGAAATTCTATCATTCCTTGAGCTGGTATAGCTATTTGTGACCTAGGACCTCCTCTTGTTATGGTCTGCGACACCTGCATTGAAAGTTCATAAAAAAGTTAAAATAGTTCCGTAATTTGAATAACATGAAGAAAATTATTAACGAATTCTATACTATTAATCTAAGAGCCCGTGACTGCCAGACCTCCGTCATTTTATAAAAGTTGAAATTTCGTCAGTGCATACTTCCAACTGAAGCAGCATCGTTGGTCTATTATAAAACTTGAATCATAGTGGCCTTAACAGATATCGTGCAAAAATTTTGCAGAAAAATATACCTTTCTTTCGTCATTTTATAAAGAGTACGGTAACATAGCAGTTGTGTTAATCCACTAACATCGCATGATGGCAAATTACCTGTCAAATGTGGTAGAACTAGAACTAAAGAATCAATAGAAATTAGTGGGTCAACTGGGGACCACAACAGAATGGCGCATGCCTCTTTTATGTACTCAGAAACTGAATTATTGATGCCCGAAACTTGAGCATACATCTTTCGAGTTGGCAGGTTGATTCGTCGTCTGAGTCTTTCAGTGATAAAAGAGCATTCAGATCCCGAATCTATGAGAGTTCTGGCCGAAAAATCTGTACCATTATAATGAATGGTGACGCGAGCTGTGCCAAGTAAAACACCTTTGCTTGTATTGATAAAATTTATTTTTGACTGTAGTTTATTTTTCTGTTTTTTGGTTTTGCGAATTCATTTTGGGATTGAGCTTGCTTTGAAGTGCACGGTTGCTCTTCCGCTAAATCTGCAAAATTATTTACCGGTGTAGGTTTTGCGTTACTTGTCTGTAAATGCAGAAGGGTATTATGTCTTAAATGAGAGTTGCTGCAATTGTATGCACTTGTACATTTGGCACTGAATGCCCTGATGACAGACAGTTTGGGCATAAATTTTGTGATCATTGCTTTGACACATTTTACAAGTGCCTTTAGCTACACTTGCTTGGAAGGCGCCAAGTTTCTTTGGAAGATGTTCAGAGGCTTGCTTTGAGTTTTGTACCTTTTGAAGTTTTGTACTCTTTGTGCCTCTTAAACCTGAGACTGATTCCAGCGTTTGAAAACAATTTGTCAGAAATCGGTCCATATCCGCCCACTTGAAAGTTTCTGTCTTGTTGTCTACGGACAGTTCCCATAACAAAAGGGGCACATCAGGAAGCTTACTTACTTAATTGGCGCTTAACCGTCAGGAAGCTTAGTTGAACATAAATATGTAATAATTGGATCCCAGTTCGATATGTCAATATGATGACTCGTTAACGAGGATATGCAATTATTTATGTCCCTCTGTATCTTTTTAAGGAATTACCGCATTCAGTTTCAACTGATTAAAGGTTGAAAAGAATCTTTAAGGTGTTGACAAATATTCTTTTATTTTCATACCTGTCGCACAAATTTTTCCAAGCTATATCAAACCCATCATTCGTCAATTCGCATTTCTTAACGATTTCTCTGGCTTCACCTTAGGTTTTTTGTATGAGATAATATAATTTTTGTACTGGTGACAGGCTTTTATTTAGAATATAAATGGCCGTGAACATGTCACGAAAAGTTGGCCATGACAAATAATCACTTTTTAATATATCGGTATCACAAGGTGCTAAGTGCAAGTTGCGTGGCGTGAATCCAGCATCGTTTTCCTTCTCTCCCTTCTCAAATTTTTCCGCCAGGTCATTAATTTTTGTCATGCACCGCACAAAAACGGTATAGCATGATTTATTTTTCTTTCTAATTGCAGTAACGTCTTTAGCGGTAATGTCCTCGGCCACTATCAATCATCGAAAGCAGCTTTGGCTTTATCCCACATGGACTTCGACACCTGCTGCTGAATTTTCAGCGAATTTTTGAAGTGATCGCTTGTGGGTTTGCTTAAGAATGTCGAACTCAATTATGGTGTCTGCTAGGCGGTTATATGCTTCAACATTAAAAAAGGTTTAAAATCGAGACAATTGATTTTTCCAAATATAAAGTGCACAGAGACATAATCTGTGGAATTACCCAATCAACGCTTTCCACCAACAAAGTGAACCCAACAAATTAAATAATATTCTAATAAATTTAAAGTAAAATTTCGTATGTAAAATATTTATTTTGAAAGAAAATAAACTCAAAATTTTAATAATTTTAATGTTGAATAAACAGTGGACTATATGTAAGATATATGTACGTGTAAATATATGTGTTAATGTTAAAGAAAGTGTTCGCATGTCAACCAACTATATTATGTGCTTGTGCGTGTATATATGTATGTAGCACAGTATTTATTTAAATCAAACGCAAGTGAAACGAGTAAGGAAGGTTAAGTTCGGGTGTAACCGAACATTACATACGAGGGTAATCCTGGAATGTGTTTGTATGACATGTGTATCAAATGAAACGTATTAAAGAGTATTTTATGAGGGAGTGGGCCATAGTTCTATAGGTGGACGCCATTTAGGGATTTCGCCATAAAGGTGGATCAGGGTTGACTCTAGAATTTGTTTGTACGATATGGGTATCAAATAAAATGTGTTAATGAGTATTTTAAAAGGGAGTAATCCTTAGTTCCATAGATGGACGCCGTTTCGAGATATCGCCATAAAGGTGGACCAGGGGTGACCCTAGAATTTGTTTGTACGATATGGGTATCAAATGAAAGGGGTTAATGAACATTTTAAAAGGGAGTGGGCCTTAGTTCTACAGGTGGACGCCTTTTCAAGATACCGCCATAAAGGTGGACCAGGGGTGACTCTAGAATGCGTTTGTAGAATATGGGTATCAAACGAAAAGTGTTAATGAGTATTTCAAAAGGGCGTGGGGTTTAGTTCTATAGGTGGACGCCTTTTCGAGATATCGCCATTAAGGTGGACCAGGGGTGACTCTAGAATGTGTTTGTACGATATGGGTATCAAATTAAGGGTATTTATGAGGGTTTTAAAAGGGAGTGGTGGTAGTTGTATAGTTTTTCGAGATATCGGCATAAAGGTGGACCAGGGGTGACACTAGAATGCGTTTGTACAATATGGGTATCAAACGAAAGGTGTTAATGAGTATTTTAACAGGGCGTGGGTCTTAGTTCTATAGGTGGACGCCTTTTCGAGATATCGCCATAAAGGTGGACCAGGGGTGACTCTAGAATGTGTTTGTACGATATGGGTATCAAATTAAAGGTATTACTGAGGGTTTTAAAAGGGAGTGGTGGTAGTTGTATAGGTGGTCGCCTTTTCGGGATATCGGCATAAAGGTGGACCAGGGGTGACTCTACAATGCGTTTGTACAATATGGCTTTCAAACGAAAGGTGTTAATGAGTATTTTAAAGGGAGTGGGCCTTAGTTCTATAGGTGGACGCCTTTTCGAGATATCGCCATAAAGGTGGACCAGGGATGACTCTAGAATGTGTTTGTACAATATGGGTATCAAACGAAAGGTGTTAATGAGTATTTTAAAAGGGCGTGGGGCTTAGTGGGCTTAGTTCTATAGGTTAACGGCTGTTCGAGATATCGCCATAAACGTGGACCAGGGGTGACTCTAGAATGTGTTTGTACGATAAGGGTATCAAATTAAAGGTATTAATGAGGATTTTAAAAGGGAGTGGTGGTAGTTGTATAGGTGGTCGCCTTTTCGAGATATCGGCATAAAGGTGGACCAGGGGTGACTCTAGGATGCGTTTGTACAATATGGGTATCAAACGAAAGGTGTTAATGAGTATTTTAAAAGGGAGTGGGCGTAGTTCTATAGGTGGACGCCTTTTCGAGATATCGCCATAAAGGTGGACCATGGGTGAATCTAGAATGTGTTTGTACGATATGGGTATCAAATTAAAGGTACTAATGAGGGTTTTAAAAGGGAGTGTTGTTAGTTGTATAGGTGGTCGCCTTTTCGAGATATCGGCATAAAGGTGGACCAGGGGTGACTCTAGAATTTGTTTGTATGATATGGGTATCAAATAAAAGGTGTTAATGAGTATTTTAAAAGGGAGTGATCCTTAGTTCCATAGGTGGACGCCGTTTCGAGATATCGCCATAAAGGTGGACCAGGGGTGACCCTAGAATTTGTTTGTACGATATGGGTATCAAATGAAAGGGGTTAATGAGCATTTTAAAAGGGAGTGGGCCTTAGTTCTATAGGTGGACGCCTTTTCGGGATATCGCCATAAAGGTGGACCAGTGGTGACTCTAGAATGTGTTTGTACGATATCGGTATCAAATTAAAGGTATTAATGAGGGTTTTAAAAGGGAGTGGTGGTAGTTGTATAGGTGGTCGCCTTTTCGAGATATCGCCATAAAGGTGGACCAGAGGTGACTCTAGACTTTGTTTGTACGATATGGATATCAAGTGAAAGGTGTTAATGAGTCTTTTTAAAAGGGAGTGGGCCTTAGTTCTATAGGTGTTCGACTTTTCGAGATATCGCCATAAAGTTGGACCAGGGGTAACTCTAGAATATGTTTGTACGATATGGGTATCAAATGAAAGGTGTTAATGAGTATTTTAAAAGGGCGTGGGGCTTAGTTCTATAGGTGGACGCCTTTTCGATATATCGCCATAAAGGTGGACCAGGGGTGACTCCAGAATGGGTTTGTACGATATGGGTATCAAATTAAAGGTATTAATGAGGCTTTTAAAAGGGAGTGGTGGTAGTTTTATATGTGAAGGCGTTTTCCAGATATCGACCAAAATGTGGAGCAGGGTGACCCAGAACATCACCTGTTGGATACCCCTAATTTATTTATATATACAATACCACGAACAGTATTCCTGCCGAGATTTCAAGGGTTTTTTATTTCGTAATTTTCGATATCGAAAAAGTGGGCGTGGTCATAGTCGGATTTCGGCCATTTTTTATACCAATACAAAGTGAGTTCAGATAAGTACGTGAACTGAGTTTAGTAAAGTTATATCGATTTTTGCTCAAGTTATCGTGTTAACGGCCGAGCGGAAGGACAGACGGTCGACTGTGTATAAAAACTGGGCGTGGCTTCAGTCGAATTCGCCCTTTTTCACAGAAATAAGTTACTGTCCCAGAATCGAAGCCACTACCAAATTTCACAAGGATTGGTAAATTTTTGTTCGACTTATGGCATTAAAAGTATCCTAGACAAATTAAATGGAAAAGGGCGGACCCACGCCCATTTTGAAATTTTCTTTTATTTTTGCATTTTGTTGCACCATATCATTAATGGAGTTGAATGTTGAAATAATTTACTTATATACTGTAAAGATATTAAAGTTTTTGTTAAAATTTGACTTAAAAAATTTTTTTTTTAAAAGTGGGCGTGGTCGTTCTCCGATTTTGCTAATTTTTATTAAGTATATATAGGAGTAACGTTCCTGCCAAATTTCATCATGATATCTTCAACGACTGCCAAACTACAGCTTGCGAAAATTTTCAATTACCTTCTTTTAAAAGTGGGCGGTGCCACGCCCATTGTCCCAAATTTTACTAATTTTCTATTCAGCGTCATCAGCTCAACTCACCTACCAAGTTTCATCGCTTTATCCGTCTTTGGTAATGAATTATCGCACTTTTTCGGTTTTTCGAAATTTTCGATATCGAAAAAGTGGGCGTGGTTATAGTCCGATATTGTTCATTTTAAACAGCGATCTGAGATGAGTGCTCAGGAACCTACATACCAAATTTCATCAAGATACCTCAAAATTTACTCAAGTTATCGTGTTAACGAACAGACGGACGGACGGACATGGCTCAATCAAATTTTTTTTCGATCCTGATGATTTTGATATATGGAAGTCTATATCTATCTCGATTCCTTTATACCTGTACAACCAACCGTTATCCAATCAAAGTTAATATACTCTGTGAGCTCTGCTCAACTGAGTATAAAAACTGAGCAAAGTTGGAGGAAAAATGTTCCGTCCACTAAAGAAACGCTCAAATTAAATTGTTTGTTTTAAGAAGTGAATTGAAAGTAAAAGCTGAGTGATTTATTCGAAATTAATTTTTCTTAAATTCAACTGTGATAAACAAACCCCAAAAGTGAGGTTAATTACACAGTACAGTGTTGCTGTTGTGGGCTGTTAATAACAGAGAAGTGCAAGTCATATAAATGTAAATCGAATTAATTAAATTTTGAAAAATTACTTGCACTTTCCTATTAAAATATTCCTAAACACTGTTTGTACAAATATTTGTGTGCGATAATGCTACACTGAAGACCCATAAGCCGTGTCAAATATTATTTACCGTCGGCGGCAAGCAATACTTGACGGTCAAATGGGCTATTTGTACAAGAAAACTTTGTATTTTATTTTTTCACAAAATCACTCGCGGACTTTTCACTTTTACTAATTTTATTTGAATGTGTACCAGTGAAATATACCACGTGCCTTTTTATATTTGTAGATATATTGCCAAAAATGATGAAATTCCTGTAAAGTGGATGTGACGTCACGAAAGTGTTGTCCTCGCAATTGAAAATTCGATGTTAAAAGCTACGAAGTACTATCGTATTTTTCCGTGATGTCCCAAGTGACAATAATATTCAAAACTGCGTGTTGTTGGTTCGCAAAATGGTCTCCTTTAATAATATTTAAACACTTGTGCTGTTGATGCCAAAATGGTTGCTGTGATGAAAGAACGGTTTGAATGGACCAATGTCTTGGCCGGGCCACAGCTCAGGGATGGTGCCGGTCAAGATATAGTGTAGAAAAGAACAAGAAAAGTTGGTATTAGTATTAATAATCAAAAATAATCTTTCTTGAACATAAAGATTAAAAACAAAAATTTATATATATATATATTTGCAGGATACCTTTTGGTTGAAGCTGGAAATTGCGGCGGGATACGTCCTTTCTCCTTGATGTGTGAAAACAAGTGAAGTAAAAAATATATAACAGGTCAATACCGCTTGCCAGTCAAACTGTTTATTTATTCCAGCGATGTTCATTTGTATGGTTAACATAAAAGGTTTGACTGGCACTGTTAACCAATATAAGAAAATATGCGAGGTCGACCTTTTATGTTTGGAGTTTGGGTTGTTGGCCTAAACAATATTGCTTTGTGTACAGCGGCAAAAGAGGCAGTCTATCTGAGACGTTTGTTGAACGAAATTGGAAGGCATAACAACAATTCAATAACTATAAAGGGTGACAACATTAGCGCTTTAAAAATCTCAAGAAATCGCACTAAACACATAGACGCTAAATATCATTATGTTAGAAAAGTTCTTGCTCGAAATGAAACTAATTTAGAATATGTTAATACAAATGAAACCGTGTCAGATATTTTCACAAAGAATTTACAAAAGCAAAAACATTTAAAATTTTCGAAATTTCTTGGTTTGAATTAAAAAATGAATAATTAAAATATATAGTACTCATCTTGAGAAAGAGTGTTGAGAAATAAATGTACTTTATCTAAAATCAAGTTGAATACTAAAATATTTCATACACTTAAATCACCTTGTTGTTGAATACCTTTTCGAGATATCGGCATAAAGGTGGACCAGGGGTGACTCTAGAATTTGTTTGTACGATATGGGTACCAAATAAAAGGTGTTAATGAGTATTTTAAAAGGGAGTGATCCTTAGTTCCATAGGTGGACGCCGTTTCGAGATATCGCCATAAAGGTGGACCAGGGGTGACCCTAGAATTTGTTTGTACGATATGGGTATCAAATGAAAGGGGTTAATGAGCATTTTAGAAGGGAGTGGGCCTTAGTTCTATAGGTGGACGCCTTTTCGGGATATCGCCATAAGGTTGTCCCGGGGTAACTCCAGAATGCGTTTGTACAATATGGGTATCAAACGAAAGGTGTTAATGAGTATTTCAAAAGGGCGTGGGGCTTATTTCTATAGGTGGACGCCTTTTCGAGATATCGCCATAAAGGTGGACCAGTGGTGACTCTAGAATGTGTTTGTACGATATCGGTATCAAATTAAAGGTATTAATGAGGGTTTTAAAAGGGAGTGGTGGTAGTTGTATAGGTGGTCGCCTTTTCGAGATATCGCCATAAAGGTGGACCAGAGGTGACTCTAGAGTTGTTTGTACGATATGGATATCAAATGAAAGGTGTTAATGAGTCTTTTTAAAAGGGAGTGGGCCTTAGTTCTATAGGTGTTCGACTTTTCGAGATATCGCCATAAAGGTGGACCAGGGGTGACTCTAGAATATGTTTGTACGATATGTGTATCAAATGAAAGGTGTTAATGAGTATTTTAAAAGGGCGTGGGGCTTAGTTCTATAGGTGGACGCCTTTTCGATATATCGCCATAAAGGTGGATCAGGGATGACTCCAGAATGGGTTTGTACGATATGGGTATCAAATTAAAGGTATTAATGAAGCTTTTAAAAGGGAGTGGTGGTAGTTTTATATGTGAAGGCGTTTTCCAGATATCAACCAAAATGTGGAGCAGGGTGACCCAGAACATCACCTGTTGGATACCGCTAATTTATTTATATATACAATACCACGAACAGTATTCCTGCCGAGATTTCAAGGGTTTTTTATTTCGCCCTGCAGAACTTTTTCATTTCATTATACTTAATATGGTAGGTGTCACACCCATTTTACAAAGTTTTTTTCTAAAGATATATTTTGCTTCAATAAACCAATCCAAATACCATGTTTCATCCCTTTTTTCGTATTTGGTATAGAATTATGGTATTTTTTTCGTTTTTGGTAATTTTCGATATCGAAAAAGTGGGCGTGGTCATAGTCGGATTTCGGCCATTTTTTATACCAATACAAAGTGAGTTCAGATAAGTACGTGAACTGAGTTTAGTAAAGATATATCGATTTTTGCTCAAGTTATCGTGTTAACGGCCGAGCGGAAGGACAGACGGTCGACTGTGTATAAAAACTGGGCGTGGCTTCAGCCGATTTCGCCCTTTTTCACAGGAATAAGTTACTGTCCCAGAATCGAAGCCACTACCAAATTTCACAAGGATTGGTAAATTTTTGTTCGACTTATGGCATTAAAAGTATCCTATACAAATTAAATGGAAAAGGGCGGACCCACGCCCATTTTGAAATTTTCTTTTATTTTTGCATTTTGTTGCACCATATCATTAATGGAGTTGAATGTTGACATAATTTACTTATATACTGTAAAGATATTAAAGTTTTTGTTAAAATTTGACTTAAAAAATTTTTTTTTTAAAAGTGGGCGTGGTCGTTCTCCGATTTTGCTAATTTTTATTAAGCATATATAGGAGTAACGTTCCTGCCAAATTTCATCATGATATCTTCAACGACTGCCAAATTACAGCTTGCAAAAATTTTAAATTACCTTCTTTTAAAAGTGGGCGGTGCCACGCCCATTGTCCAAAATTTTACTAATTTTCTATTCAGCGTCATCAGTTCAACTCACCTACCAAGTTTCATCGCTTTATCCGTCTTTGGTAATGAATTATCGCACTTTCTCGGTTTTTCGAAATTTTCGATATCGAAAAAGTGGGCGTGGTTATAGTCCGATATTGTTCATTTTAAACATCGATCTGAGATGAGTGCACAGGAACCTACATACCAAATTTCATCAAGATACCTCAAAATTTACTCAAGTTATCGTGTTAACGGACAGACGGACGGACGGACATGGCTCAATCAAATTTTTTTTCGATCCTGATGATTTTGATATATGGAAGTCTATATCTATCTCGATTCCTTTATACCTGTACAACCAACCGTTATCCAATCAAAGTTAATATACTCTGTGAGCTCTGCTCAACTGAGTATAAAAACTGAACAAAGTTGGAGGAAAAATGTTCCGTCCACTAAAGAAACGCTCAAATTAAATTGTTTGTTTTAAAAAGTGAATTGAAAGTAAAAGCTGAGTGACTTATTCGAAATTAATTTTTCTTAAATTCAACTGTGATAAACAAAACCCAAAAGTGAGGTTAATTACACAGTACAGTGTTGTTGTTGTGGGCTGTTAATAACAGAGAAGTGCAAGTCATATAAATGTAAATCGAATTAATTAAATTTTGAAAAATTACTTGCACTTTCCTATTAAAATATTCCTAAACACTGTTTGTACAAATATTTGTGTGCGATAATGCTACACTGAAGACCCATAAGCCGTGTCAAATATTATTTACCATCGACGGCAAGCAATACTTGACGGTCAAATGGGCTATTTGTACAAGAAAACTTTGTATTTTATTTTTTCACAAAATCACTCGCGGACTTTTCACTTTTACTAATTTTATTTGAATGTGTACCACTGAAATATACCACGTACCTTTTTATATTTGTAGATATATTGCCAAAAATGATGAAATTCCTGTAAAGTGGATGTGACGTCACGAAAGTGTTGTCCTCGCAATTGAAAATTCGCTGTTAAAAGCTACCAAGTACTATCGTATTTTTCCGTGATGTCCCAAGTGACAATAATATTCAAAACTGTGTGTTGTTGGTTCGCAAAATGGTCTCCTTTAATAATATTTAAACACTTGTGCTGTTGATGCCAAAATGGTTACTGTGATGAAAGAACGGTTTGAATGGACCAATGTCTTGGCCGGGCCACAGCTCAGGGATGGTGCCGGTCAAGATATAGTGTAGAAAAGAACAAGAAAAGTTGGTATTAGTATTAATAATCAAAAATAATCTTTCTTGAACATAAAGATGAAAAACAAAAATTTATATATATATATATATATATATATATATGTCTGTAAGATGCGTTGTTTGATGACATTTCAACATGAGAAGTGCGCACTTTAACTACTTCTGGTTACTTTGATGACCATTACCCTTCGCCTTTGATGTAAAGTGCGTTGTTTGATGACAGTCATCAAAGTGAAAATCGGAGGACAAAGTGATGAGTTTGGTGACAGTAATCAAACTACTCACCTTAGGTAAAATGACGTTTTCGGTGACGGTCATCAAACTAAGCATCTTAGCTTAAAGTGCGCAGTTTGGTAACATTTCAATTGGGGCAGTTTCATGACTGTCATCAAAGTGTTCCTTTTAAAAATTGACAATGTCAGGACAAACCCTATTAATGTTTGGGTCTCTTCTGAGCTGCAATAGACGTGTAAAGCTGTCATTAAAAGTCACAAAAAATCGCATGTCCGCTTCTTGAAATATTCGAGGTCAAAAGTCGCGAAATTTCGTCTTTCGCAAATATCTCGCTTCCTATGGCATACTCGCGTTTCATGCTCATGACGAAGTTGGACATCATGAAGTTCTCCACAAGTCCAACCTTAAGTAGTTTTCTGTGGGTTCAACCAATTCTGAGTTAGAGCGCGGAAAGCGCGAGCAGTCGCCGATATTTTACATCGACGTAGACCAGAGATTAATGGAGCGAATTCGTTCAAATTTTGTATTTGGACTAAAACTGCTGTAGCCATCAACGGGGAATACAAATTTTGAAACAAAACATTCAATTTTACATAAAAACTGCAGAGAAAGTAAATTCAATTCTTTATTGTGCGCTCTACTATTTACTATGGCTCATAGCAAGTAAAAAAATATTTGTGCCTATCAAATTTTTTAAAAAGATGATAGTGATTATGAACCGATTTGATCTTTTTTGTCAGACGCTACTGCCATTGCATGCGGATTATTTCCATAAAACTTTTCGACGATACCTCAATTATTACCGGAGTTAAAGCTCCCAAATTTTGGCGAAATACTAAGTCACCAAGGGGCGGAGCCGCGCCCATTTTTCAAAATTTGTATTCCCTGTTGCTGGATACCCCAGTTTTAGTCCAAATACAAAATTTGAACGAATTCGCTCCATTAATCTCCGGTTTAGGCCGATGTAAAGTTTCGGCGACTGCTCGCCAACTGAAAAACACTCTCATCGTCGTTTATTCATGTAACGGTGACTACAAGAAAATACAAACACAAGAGTTTATTCTTACAGTGACCAAAGAAGAGCTAAACTTAAACTAAGAGAAATCAAAATGTAATGTTGTCTATTTGATGTAGAGCCACCACATTTATTTATGATGACTATCGAACAAAAGTATCGAAAACATTTAACGCTTCGATATTTTTGCAATATACATACCCACATACCAGAGCTGTAAAAAGATTGAAACAATTGTGTGCATTTTCTCAGCATTTTTCAAAAAATTTTAATTTTTTGGTTGGATATTATAAATCTCCATTCCTGAATGGCTTAAAATACTTTACTCAAAGCTAAAGTGTGTGTGATATTGAAAGGTAAAATATAATTGATGAAAGGCTAGTTCTATGTCTAGTCTGCTAATACGCGTCAAAAAATATCGAGAGCGGTGTCAAAAGACGTGCATTAATCTCGAGAATAATAATCCGAAGGCAGAAAAGAAAAATTGTATCTCTGTCCGAAGATATTTGCAGTTGAAGTTGGAGATTTTCATGTGGTTGGGGTACCCACAAAAAAAAGTTGTGAACATAAGTGTTTTGTGCGGATATAGTTTTGGTCTCCATACCGGTGTTGTACCCACCCAGGGTAATTTTTGGTAATTCTTTACGACAGCATGACACTGCTAATACGCGTCAAAAATATATAGAAAGTTGTCAAAAGGCGCGTATTGATCTCGAGAACAATAATCCGAAAGCGGAAAAGAAAATTGTATCTCTGTCCGGAGATATTTGCAGTTGAAGTTGGCAATTTTAATGGGTAATAGTCTTGTTGAGGGGTCGACTGCTAATACGCTACCCAAAATATCGAGAGAGGTGTCAAAAGACGTGTATTAATCTCGAGAATAATAATACGGTGGCGGAAAAGAAAAATTTTATTTCTGTGCGGAGATATTTGCAGTTGAAGTTGGCGATTTCCATGTGGTTGTTGTTGTGTTTGTACCCACAAACAAAATTGTGCATCACCGTGGCGGTAGCCACGGTTAAATCACACACCCCGACGTGGCATGGCGTAGCCCAGGGTTATTTTTTATAAGCGCGACCGAAGGCCGCCAATGCAGAAAGGTGTTCTGCGCAAAAATACTATGGATCCGACCTCCGGTTTCGGAGGTACCCGCGGGTCTTTTTTTGGTTTTTCGTTAATATCTTTTGAACGCGTTGATATTTTTATTTTCCGCCTTCGGATTATTCATACTGATGTCAACACGCGTTGTTTGACACCTCTCTCGATATTTTTGGTAGCATATTAGCAGTCGACCCCTCAACTAAACTATTATGTTTTAATGTGGTTGTTGTTATGTTGTAACCACAAAAAAATTGTGAACATAAGTGTTTTGTGCTGATATAGTTTTGGTCTCCAAACCGGTGTTGGACCAACCCAGGGTAATTTTTTATAAGCGCGGCCGAAGGACGCCATTGCAGAAAGCTGTTCTGCCCAAAAATACTATATATCCCACCCCCGCTTTCGGACCGCTCCGGGGCCATTTTTCGGTTTTTTGGAAATAATTTTGATAGAAATAAAATTTTTAATTTTCGCTCTCGGATTCGTGGTCCTGGGTTCGGTGGGTTTTAGCAGCTGTTAGCTAAAGTAAACAATTACCAAATACTCTAGGTTTCGGAGGTACCCGCGGGTCTTTTCGGTTTATCGTTAATATCTTTTTAACGAGTTAAAATTTTTATTTTCCGCATTGGTATTATTAATAGTGATTCAAGACGCGTCGTTTGATAACTCTCGCGATATTTTTAAACGCGTATTAGCAGTGTCATGCTGTCGTAAATAATTACCAAATTTTTTATAAGCCCGGCCGAAGGCCGCCAATGCAGAAAGGTTTCTGCGCAAAAATACTATCGATACCACCCCCGGTTTCGGAGGTACCCGTGGGTCTATTTCGCTTTTTCTTTAATATCTTTTGAGCGAGTTAAAATTTTTATTTTCCGCCTTCGTATTATTAATACTGATGTCAAGACGCGTCGTTTGATACCTCTCGATATTTCTGTTAACGTATTAGCAGTCGACCCCTCAACTGGACTTTTACAATGTAATTCAATATAGAGTGTGAATGTAGAAACCATTCCCAATCTTCAATGATTGTAAACTTGAAATGAATGCACACTTTTTTTCCATTCAGTACTAAATACTTTTTCTCCAAGGTTATTGTTTTGTATACTTTCATTGCCATCAGATATGTTAAATCAATTTAGGAGTTGGGTGCAAAAAAGGCGTAAAATTGGTCAATAGGAAAAATAGCTCCTTCAAATTATTCAAGTAGTTTAATATTTAAAAATTCATGAGCTTAATATCGGCTTATAATTATTAAAAATCAATTACTATGTTTGTTTAAGAGCAATTGAAAAGAAACAAGCCTTTACTGGTATATTGCGATGGTACCATTTCGAAAACGAACAAGTAGTTAATTATAAACCAGGAAAGACTTAAATCATCTTCATGGTGTCCGAACATAAGACATACAAGAAATAGTACTTCATAGCAGATTTTGTATACTTTGTAACAGAATTGCCATTTAATATTCAGATAGTTACAATTCATATTCAGAATTCCATTTCATATTCAGAAAATCACATTTCATATTCAGAATTTCCATTCAGTATTCAGAAAATCACATTTCATATTCAGAATTTCCATTTCATCTTCAGAAAGTTACAATTCATATTCAGAATTCCCCTTCATATTCAGAAAGTTACAATTCATATTCCGAATTTCCACTTAATATTCAGAAAATTTCAATTCATATTCAGAATTTCCATTTAATATTCAGATAGTTACAATTCATATTCAGAATTTCAGTTTCATATTCAGAAAATCACATTTCATATCCACAATTTCCATTTCATTTTCAGAAAGTTACAATTCATATTCAGAATATTACAATTCAAATTCATAATTTCCATTTCATATTCAGTAAGTTACAATTCTTATTCAGAATTCCCCTTCATATTCAGAAAGTTACAATTCATATTCAGAATTTCCATTTAATATTCAGAAAATTTCAATTCATATTCAGAAAGTTTCAACTGATATTCAGGAAGTTACAATTCATATTTAGAAAGTAACAATTCATATTCGGAATTTCCATTTAATATTCAGATAATTACAATTCGTATTCAGAAAGTTACAACTAATATTCAGAATTTCAATTTAATATTCAGAAAATTACAATTCATATTCAGAATTTCCATTTCATATTCAGAAAATCACATTCCATATTCAGAATTTCCATTTCGTTTTCAGAAAGTTACAATTCATATTCAGAATATTACAATTCACATTCAGAAAGATACAATTTATATTCAGAATTTCCATTTAATATTCAGCAAATTTCAATTCATATTCAGAAAGTTTCAAGTGATATTCATAAAGTTACAATTGATATTCAGAAAGTTACAATTGATATTTAGAAAGTTACAATTCATATTTAGAATTTCCATTTAATATTCAGATAATTACAATTCATATTCTCAATTTCCATTTCATATTTAGAAAATCACATTTCAGACTCAGAATTTCCATTTCATTTTCAGAAAGTTACAATTCATATTCAGAATTTCCATTTCATATTCAGAAAATCACATTTCGTATTCATAGTTTCCATTTCATGTTCAAAAACTTACAATTCATATTCAGAATATTACAATTCATATTCAGAATTTCCATTTCATATTCAGAAAGTTCCAATTCATATTAAGAATTCCATTTCATATTCAGAAAATCACATATCTAATTAAGAATTTCCATTTCATTTTCAGAAAGTTACATTTCATATTCAGACTATTACAATTCGTATTCAGAATTTCCATTTCATATTCAGAAAGTTACAATTCTTATTCAGAATTCCCCTTCATATTGAGAAATTTACAATTCATATTCAGAATTTCAATTTAATATTCAGAAAATTTTAAGTCATATTCAGAAAGTATCGCTCTCTTTCTTTCATTCGGTCAAGCAGTCAACTGTGACGTAGTTGCGCGGAACGTAGCAATTTTGAACTCGTGAATGCGCAATCTGGGATGTTTTATTTGTGATGACTATCCAACAAAAGTATCGAAAACATTTAACGCTTCGATATTTTTGCAATATACATACCAGAGCTGTAAAAGATTGAAACAATTGTGTGCATTCTCTCAGCATTTTTGAAAAATTTTTGATTTTTTGGTTGCATATTATAAATCTCCATTCCTGAATGGCTTAAAATACTTTAACTCAAAGCTAAAGTGTGTGTGTTATTGAAAGGCAAAACATAATTGGTAAAAGTCTAGTTGAGGGGTTAACTGCTAATACGCGTCAAAAAATATCGAGAGAGGTGTCAAAAGACGCGCATTAATCTCGTCCGAAGATATTTGCGGTTGAATTTGGGGTTTTCATCTGGTTGTATTGTACCCACAAAAAAAATTGTGAACATAAGTGTTTTGTGCGGATATAGTTTTGGTCTCCAAACCGGTGTTGGACCCACTCAGGGTAATTTTTGGTAATTTACGACAGCATGACACTGCTAATACGAGTCAAAAATATTTGGAGAGGTGTCAAAAGACGCGTATTAACAATCCGAAGACGGAAAAGAAAAATTGTATCTCTGTCCGGAGACATTTGCAGTTGAAGTTGGCGATTTTCATGTGGTTGTTGTAATGTTGTAACCACAAAAAAAATCGTGAACATAAGTGTTTTGTGCGGATATAGTTTGGTCTCCGAACCGGTGTTGGACCCACCCAGGGTAATTTTTTATAAGCGCGGCCGAAGGCCGCCAACGCAGAAAGGTGTTCTGCGCAAAAATACTAGGTAATTGTTAATTTAACTTACAACTGCTAAAACTCGTCCAAAAATATCAGGAGGCGTCAAAAGAGGCGCTTTGCACCCAGGATCACGAATCCAAAGGCGGAAATTCAAAATTTTATTTCGTTTCGGAGATCTTTGCAAACAAAATTGAAAATTTTCATGTGGTTGTTGTTGTTTTGATGATTTTGTAGTACCCACAAGAAAAACTGTGTGTATAAGTGTTTTGGGTAATAGTCTAGTTGAGGGGTCGACTGCTAATACGCTACCAAAAATATCGAGAGAGGTCAAAAGACGCGTAGTAATCTCAAGAACAATAATCCGAAGGCGGAAAAGAAAAATTGTATCTCTGTCCGGAGATATTTGCAGTTGAAGTTGGCGATTTCCATGTGGTTGTTGTGTTCGTACCCACAAAAAAAATTGTGCATCACCGTGGCGGTAGCCACGTTTAAACCACACACCCGGACGTGGCATGGCGTAGCCCAGGGTAATTTTTTATAAGCGCGGCCGAAGGCCGCCAACGCAGAAAGGTGTTCTGCGCAAAAATACTATAGATACCACCCCCGGTTTCGGAGGTAACCGCGGGTCTTTTTTTTGGTTTTTAGTTAATATCTTTTTAACGAGTTACAATTTTTATTTTCCGCATTGGTATTATTAATACTAATTCAAGACGCGTCGTTTGATACCTCGCGATATTTTTGAACGCGTATTAACAGTGTCATGCTGTCGTAAATAATTACCTAATTTTTGATAAGCCCGGCCGAAGGCCGCCAACGCAGAACGAGTTAAAATTTCTATTCTCCGCCTTCGGATTATTAATACTGATGTCAGGACGCGTCGTTTGACACCTCTCGATATTTTGGTAGCGTATTAGCAGTCGACCCCTCAACTAGACTATTACCGTGTTTTGCGCGGATATAGTTTTGGTCTCCAATCCGGTGTTGGACCAACCCAGGGTAATTTTTTATAAGCGCGGCCGAAGGACGCCAATGCAGAAAGATGTTCTGCGCAAAAATACTATGATCCCACCCCCCGGTTTCGGACCACTCCGGGGCCATTTTTCGGTTTTTTGGAAATACCTTTTGACAAATAAAATTTTTAATTTTCGCTCTCGGATTCGTGGTCCTGGGATCGGTGGGTTTTAGCAGCTGTTAGCTTAAGTAAACAATTACCAAATACTACGGATACCACTCCCGGTTTCGGAGGTACCCGCTGGTCTTTTTTCGGTTTATCGTTAATATCTTTTTAACGAGTCAAAATTTTTATTTTCCGCATTGGTATTATTAATACTAATTCAAGACGCGTCGTTTGATACCTCGCGATATTTTTGAAGGCGTATTAACATTACTGAGCTAGATAAGCACTACCTTAGGACTGAAGGTCCAAAAACAGCGGCTGAGATAATAAACAGCTTGGATGATCCGGATGCAAGCTTGGAGGGCAAAGATTTTGAAAATGGTGGCCTCTCTTCTTCTTTTGAAGTATGCCCCCAATCCCTATCACTTGAAGATCCTAACAAAAATGGGAACGACATATCTTGGAACCATTCAGGAGAATTTTCTATTGAAACTGACTTAGACAGTTCAGATCAAATAAACATTCCAGCGTTCACGGGAAATATTGATGGCAAGGACTTACGCGCCCAAGCAAGCACACGAAAAGCTAAACTTAACTTTTGTTTTTTTTGCAAAAAAATGCAAACGGTCATAAGCCGTCACCTAGAAAAAGTCCACAAAAACGAGTCTCCAGTCAAGAAATTCGCTGTTCTTCCTAAAGGTTGTTTACAGATTTTGCATATAGTCAACAAGGTCTAATATCACTGCGAAATTATCAAAAACTATGTTAAAAACACTGCAAACACAAAAAAAATCATATTTCTCAATTTGCTGATCTCGCCTTCTCATTCTTTTCGTAGTTTTACTATTTTTATAGCCAGCTATGCTTCGCATACGGGTATTATAACTTTGTAACTCCATAAAGGAAACGAGATAGATATAGGCTTCCATATATCAAAATTATAAGCATCGAAAAAGAAATCGTTTGACCCATGTCCGTCCGTCCGTCTGTATGTAGGCACGATAACTTGAGTAAAAATTTAGATATCTTAACGAAAGTTGGAATGTATATTGGTTTTTACACCAACTGGTTTCGTATTTAAAATGAGCAAAATCGGACAATAACTACGCCCATTTTTTCGATATCGAAAAACGCCAAAAATGCTTTAAATCAGATTCTGTTCAACACACACGGCTCAAATTTTGTACATAGGGTGTCCAGTGAAACAAAAGAATATTTTTTGGAAATTTTCGGAAAATGGCCGTGGCACCGCCCCCATATAGATAAATGAAATTACAAATTTTGGAGAGCTATAACTTATAGAGATATTAAGATATGGATACTAAAGTTGCCAGTCTGTCTGGTATTGCCAAAGTTCTTAATGCCGCCAAATATGTCGTGAATCGGGTGATAACCATCTCCACTTTTACATAAAACTGTTTAAACGGTGTTAAATCATTGTTCGAACTGTTATATTTCTGGTATTTTTCATTGAAATAAGCTCTATTTAAAACTTTGCAATGAAAATATAGCCAATATAATATTATTTTGATAATTTTCAAAACTGGGCGTGGCACTGCCTAAACTAAGTAAGACAACCAAACTTTATGGGTGAATTGGATATGTCGATGGGAATAGTAAAAATTAACGAAATCGGTTCATAACCACGGCCACTTCTTTATCAAAATTTAAAAGCAATATTCGAAACATACATATCTACAAAGTAGGCGTGGCACCGCCCACCCCTGCTTCAGATTACATATCATAAACTTTAGAAGATAAAATAATAAAATTGTTTGTCATTGATGGAGGAATAAATATAAATATATAAAATAACTGCTTACCGAAACTCACTAGTGGGTTCGGTTCGACCCGAACTTAGGCTTCCTTACTTGTTTTTCCTTAAAATTTAAGATAAATATAAATAATATAAAATATAAATAAAAAGTCGATAAATTTGTATGAGCTCGCCTTAAACTTGATTAACCTACTCTTGCACTCGCTCGTTTAACAATATCTACTCAAGTGGTCGTGTGTACTATTACCTTGAAACAGGCACTCAAAACCTTACACTGATAGTGAAGAAAATCAAATATATTGAAGTGCCACCGATAGTTTCGCAGCTTTAGTGATACACATAGTTCTCAAACCAGATGCAAATTACGTTAACCATTTCCTCACGGCTGATAGTTCCCCATATGGTTGATAGAATTGCAGTATGAAAATTTTATTGGGTAGCTGCGGAGTCATAAGTGGGTTCAGCGATTCTAATTTCTAGGAAATTTCTGAATACATAGTTTTAACGTCTTACAAAGTACATTTCTCATTTTCCATAAAATTGCATTAATTTTTTGCATGTCCAGGAACTTGAAAAATTGTCAAATATCAATGCAGTTTTTCGGAGAATCGAGTTTTGCGCTTTAATATTGTTTGGCAGGCTAGAAAACTGTACACTCAGTATTTTTATAGAAATTAGTACGTGCTTTCATAATGTACATATATGGCCAACTACCAACGCGAGGAGATTGGTCATGGAAATCTGTTCCTGGCTCGGGGAGAAATAAGAGATAGCTTTATTGAAGGACGGTTGCATAGTAAGGCCAATCAAAGACTTGTCAAAGTAATGGCAGATTTGAGAGAAGATGATATTGTAAGATTGGTCAGGTATGATGACCTATTGATTGAATTTGGAAATTGTCTTTGTAAAAAATACTAATAACAGCAGCAAGAAGAAATGATCCGAAATCGTTTACGGACCCTTGGTCGCCTTGTTGCAACAATGCGAGACATTGACAAAGATATCACAGATTTTAAATCAATCTATCATTCGCAACTCTATAGAACTATGGTAGAGGCTGTAAGAAAAATATCGGGCTTCGATCCACTCACTGGTGTACATCAGGCTCCCTCACTGGCCACTTCTATTGGCACCTACATTAAAGCAGTCGGTGACTTACTTAAACTATATTATGTGGAAAACACAGACGAAGAAAAAGAAATAATTGTGGACAAATATCTATTTCTCCACAAAATTCAATACAGCCAAGTCATAAATAGGGTCGAACGTGGGGATCAATCCGAAAAATATCGTCAACACATAAAACCATTGCCCACAACCAGCGACATTAAAAAACTAACTATTTATGTTAAAAATAAAATGATTAGTTCTTACGAATTATTACAAGGACAGTACACTTATCAGAGCTGGCTCAGTCTTCTTCAATATACCTTGATTTCAATTCAGACCTTTAATCGTCGTCGGGCGGGTGATATTGAAAGAGCGTTGATTGCAGATTTAAAGTCCAGGGAAAGAATATCAGACACCGAAAATACTGAGATGTATGAGAAATTGTCCGCAGCAGATAAAAATTTAGCACAACATTTTTCAAGATTTATAATAACAGGAAAATTGGGACGTGATGTCCCGGTTCTGCTTGATCCCGAAATGGAAAAATCCATCAATTTGATTTTGTTGCATAGAACCTCTACAAAAATTCCAGCAAAAAACCCTTACATTTTTGGTATTCCCGGATTTACAGACGGAAGGTTCAAATAATGGATGAAAACAAAATTACTGATATTGCAAATTTTATGGGCCACGGGGAGGCAATTCATCGGTCACACTATAGAAGATCTGTTGTTATGGAATCTCATTTACTATGGAAGCAGTAAGGAAGGCGGTCGGCATGATGTGTTGGTGCACATTGGCTAGTCATTGTCGGCTGGGGCGGGGCCATAAGCCTACTCATAGTCTGCGGTCCATTGCACAGACCAAATGGCATTACCTTGAAGTGGTACAGAGGCCTCCCCGGAACTGCGAATGCTGTTTTTTCCTTGGAGGACTCTGTCAATTTGATCTGGAAGAACGCGTCCTTCAGATCAATGCCACTAATAAAATGCGTATTTTTCAGTCTGCTCAATAAGCCGTTGATATGAGGAAGGGGGTACGAGTCTTTCTTAGTCACCGCGTTGACCTTCCTAGAATCTATGCACAGCCTAACCTTACCTGGTTTCCGGACCAGTACTACAGGACTACACCACGGGGAGTTTGATTCTTCTATAACTCCTAATTCGAGTAACCTCTCTAGTTCGCTAAAAGCTTCGGCTTGCCTCGGTGGCGAAAGAGGGAAATGTTTGCTTTTTATGGGAACTGCATCACCGGTGTTAATGTGATGCTCCACTAATTTAGTTTGCCCTAGGCCTAACTTCTCGTACGAAGGAAACGTCTCGATGAGCTTTTGCAATTCTAATTTTCGTTCTGGTGACAATTCATGGAGGTTAAGTTTCTCTTCCTTTTCAAGTCTAATATCTATGCACTCTACGCTTGGGAATATTTCGGGAGCTAACGCAAATGCTCTCCAAAAATCTACCCCGAAGTATGCTTCTTGGAGCAATGAGGGAACAAGGTAAAAACGAATAACCTTCGGGATACTGAGCCTAAAATTTTTTGCTTGTTGCCGCCCGCTGTATATACGAACGCGTGTAAGGGCTGATATTCGAAGCCATTATCTTCTAGGAATTCTACTCCATTTTTCCCTAAGATGGAGACGTTTGCTCCCGAGTCCAACAACCCTACAAGAAAACTATCTTTAATTTTAGCCTTTACTAAAGGCCTTTCGTCCTCTGTAAGCGTTAACGTGGTGGCTTGCAGCAGTCTACGCTCCTGTACTCTCCTGTGGTATCTCTTCCTACACTTCAAAATATTTTCCGATACCGGGTAGTGTTCAAAAATGGTATGTCTTATTTGTTCATACCTATGTTCCCTTTCTTCTAGGTTTGGTGAAAGTTGCGTGTGTTAAGCGACATCCCTATGCCGGCGTCGCAGCATTTTAATCGGCTCGCCCATCGCGGATGAAGACGTTTGACTCTCGGCTTCAGAACTATTCGAATTGTCCGTACTGTCAGGGTAAGTTATTATCACTTTTGAGGGCTCTTCTGCCAGGGTACTACTGCACCTCGGAAGCGTATCGCCTCCATGCAGAGATTCACCCTCTGGTTCAGCGCACGGGACGACGCCTCGAGCACTGGCTGATGTGGGAGCTATGAAGCCGAACGAGGTTCCCCCGCCTTCTCGCTCGGGTACTAGTTTCCCTGCCTGCGATGGTCCCTAGGGCATTTAGGAGTAAATACACCCTTATACCCACATTTAAAACAAAAAGGATTTTTTTTGGGTTCCTCACAATATATATAGGAGTGCCCCATTCCCTGGTAATTCCAGCATTGGATTCCCGAATAGTCCGGTCTTCTGTTGCGTCGATATTCCAGCGCCTCTATTTGTGGATCCGTTTTGCCGTCCTCGCTTTCCCTCCTCATGTCTGGGGTTGTCGCGCGTGCTACGTTTACATGCCGTCCTGGGTAAGTGGCTCCCAACAGCTTGCTTTCTTTCAGCACTTGTTCACCTCTGCGTGCTACATCGCGTAGATCATGAAGGTTCCTTACATCTGCGTTGAAAAGCATCAGCTTAAGGCTACTGTTGACGTTTCTTTTTATTATGTCAATCAGTAGAAGCTCCGACATTGGCTCTCTTAAGCGCGCGTTCAAGGAGATTATGTCCGTGTGAAACACGTCATAGCACTCACTTGCTTTCTGCTTTCGCATGGAGATCTCCATCATGATCTCGTGGTCAGTTTTCAAAGTGCCAAACTCTCTTTTCAGTGAGTAGCACAAAAAGGCATAAGTCGCGTTAGGGTTTTGTTTGGTGAATAGCCAGTACCACTCATCGGCTCGTCCGGAAAGGAACAGGTGGAAAGTAGCCATTATTTGTTCGTCATGGCATTGTGTGCGCTCACACAAGGTGTTCAGTTTGAAAAGGAAATCGGCTGCGCTCCCAGTGCCGTCAAATGAAATTTTCCACTCCTGCGGTTTTACTGCTATGCTGCTTGGAGTCGGGTACATTGGTGGTACTCCCGTTGGAAATGGGTTACGGTCCATCCTACTTGCGTTCCTGTGTTGCTGGTTTGATTGCTGCGTTGATTCGAGAGCGGCGTAGAACTGGTCCATATTGCTTCGAATTTACCCCATCTCTCTCCGCATTTCCTCCTGCGAAGCCTGGAACAGTTGGTGTAGCACGTCCACCCACGAGCCTCCACGATTGCCTTCATCCTGCATACCTAGGGTATTCGCCCGATCACTTGTAGCGTCTCCAAAATTTCCTATCTCCTGATTTGGTGGTAAAGCGACAGCTCCATCGGGTGCATAGGTCGACACATTGGTCACTAGCCCCGAGATATCATGCGCGCTTACTGGAGGCGCATTAAGGTTGCTGGTGCTTATAGGTCTGTATATTTTGTCGCGCGGGTCGTTCAGGTCCGAGCCTATGTTCATTAGCGCGGGATCTCCGTAATGTCCCCCTACTGGGGTGTGCACCACCAAGGGACGCCTGGCCTTGGGAAAACCCCCCTATTACTACCGCCCCGGTTCTGGTTCCCCCGGAAGCTTCCCGCACTCCCAAACGGAGTAGTTCGGCCCGGTTGGCCGTACGACTGCTCGCGTGACATAATAATTTAAAAAAAATTTTTATTTGTTAGGTCGTAGTTTGTCAAATCCTAGTATTCGGAAAAATGCTTTTATTTACTGCCAACCTTAAGGCCGTTAGTGGTTATGTAAAAGGTCTAAACTCACCCCCCTTCCACCCTATATTTTAGGCGAGGATTTGTCAAGAAAAGAAGAAATGTAAATATTTATACATATGCGAAAAAAAAAAATTTTTTGTGCGGAAAAAAAAATCGCGCGAACACGTATTGTTGTCCTTTTTTCGACTATCGTATCGACAAAAAACTTCAAAGCTGGGAAAAAGTAATTAGTAAAATCTACAATATAGGTGGTGATGGGAATGCTGACATCCCATCATTAGAAGGCAGCAGGCCTACAGAATAAAAAAAAAACACAGATACATTCATGCATGTCCCTAGTGCTCCCAACCGCAATGCGAGGGGGTCTTAAGGCCCCCCTCCGAGACTGGTTGGGGCCACTAAGGTCCGCTCCAGGCACACACGGGTCGGTCTCAATACGCCCAGCCGCAACGCAGAGGCAGTCTCCAGGGGCTCGCCCCTGTGACTGGTTGGGGGTGTTGAGGCCGCCCGTCCATTCTTACCGGACACCCCTCCGCAATGGGTGGAGCGGTTTCGGGGCCGCTCCCCCAGTCTGGTGGGGCAGAAAAGGGTGCCGCTCTGAATCCCAGCTCAACCCGTCACAGTCCAGGTGGTATTCTAAACTACCACCTGGGACGTGGGATGAGCTGGGGTTCTTTCAATACATACACACACGCATTCACACCAACGACACAAATTCGGCAAAAAAATATTTTAAACATTAAAAGAAAAAAAAATTCCCAATTAGCGGACATATTCAACCAGGGCCGACTAACGGACAAAACATCCGGAAACATAAAAACCCACATACAAAAAAATCAAGTGCGTGCAGCACTGCCTCACCAGGTGAATACAAAAGTCCGGATGACACGACGTTAAGTCTCGTGGATCTCTCAGCTACTGCCCCCGAAGACCAGCCCGGACAACCTGCTCCGTCCAACCATCCCACCGCAACGTAGGTGGCAGCTCCTGTGGCTTCTCACTCGGACTGGTGGGATGGTCAACTTCACAAGTTGACCCGACTGACCCCCCCCGCGACCAGCGCCTCAAGAACCACGTTGGGCGCCATCTGTTATGGAATCGCATTTACTATGGAAGCAGTAAGGAAGGCGGTCGGCATGATGTGTTGGTGCACATTGGCTAGTCATTGTCGGCTGGGGCGGGTCCTTGCCAACCTTACTGTTCCTGCGCCATAAACAGAAAAAAATTCCTATCATGCCTATCAAAACTAGCTGTCAAAAAGCGCAGAGACCGACTCAAAACGCTTATAGTTCAAAATCAAACAACATCCGGCCGAACCGGATGTCACGGACAGACCGTTAAACCTTCAAAATTTAAAATTCAAAATTCAAAAAAAAGAAACTCAAAAAAAAAATCTAACGCAAAAGAAGACAAAGCTAACCGAACCGGAAATGACCGGTTACTAACGGGTAAAATTTAAAATAAAACAAAAACGCTGAAAAATTAAAAGGAAACATGAAAAAAGGCCGAATATATATAGGGGGCGCCGCGGGTGGTGTTGCGACGCCCGGTGCTTATACCCACCCTCAAAAAACCATGGCACCTAAATTTCGGTGGCCCCTTACCTGGTTTACCCTATGTCTTCTAAATCATTGGCGACGCCAGCATTCCCATATTATTAACAACTTTTATTCAAAATTCATTATTACTACTAACATAGCTTTCTCCTTTTTTTTTCTTACTTCTTACTACAAGGGTTTTGAATATATTTAAGCTTATAAAAAAATTTTTTTTTTTTTTTTTTTTTTTTTTAAACTTTATAGCAATCAAAAGGCTATATATGTAATAAAATAAAAATATACTATATATGTAATAAAAGAAAATCATTTTTTTTTTCTGAAATTTGGATAAATGCCCTTTTCTCCTTTTTTGCTTTACAAATCTATCTTAGGGATGTACAGTTTGGATACAACTTCTGATAATTGGGGCCCCCTTACAAAATTAATAGTTGTTGTATTAAACTTACTTTGAGTTTAACTGAACATCATTTCGGTATTACACATAGTATAATGACAGTAATATGTACTATGCACTAAAAATTTAGTTATAAACGCAACTAGGACTAAACTTGGGGTAAATCCTACCCCTCAAAAAATATTGTTTCACAAGCTCAAGTAAAACGTAAGCTTTTAGATTCATGGAAAAATTACCGAAGTCATTCACCTGTTCAGGTAAAACATGAACCCTTTAAACTTATAGTACAATTAATGAAATTGTTTTACTTGTTCAGTTGAAACGTTAACTATTTTACATGTAACAGTCAGGGTTGGTATTGTTTCGGGTTTAGTCCGACTCAGTCACCAAAAAATGTATACAACAAAAAGTTTTGTTTGGTAACGCAAGCTAACCCGCATTACTTGTTATTTGCGTCTCTCAATATAGAGTTAATGCATTTTACTGATAATGCAACTGAACTTGAATTACCAATAAAACTTTATTCCTTACCGAAACAATATCAACACTTTTGCTCACTCCAAAATCATATTCGCCACGATGGCATCAATTAAAAAAAATATAATAGTAAAATTCTACCACAACGCAAAGCAAATTTTAATACCTGAAACACCTTTTTCTTTGTTTCACAGGCAGTATAAATTGCACACCTATGACCATTAAAATATGCTTTGTTTGTGTTGGTTAAAATTTCTTTTCAGTATGCAACGACTTGAACGTACAAGAAGAATTGCTTCTTTTCTTTTTAACTTTTCATTTCCTCCGGCCATTGTGCATATTGCATTCGTATTCACATTTGCTTTGATTCTACAATAGGGTGATAGCCTTAATTTGAGTATGGTGGTACATTAACATTACATAATGTTGCGGAGTCAAAAATATAATTTTAAAAGATAGGGTTAAGGCTACAAATACATAACTTTAGTTCAGTAGTGGAACGAAATCACCGCTTTAACCGCTGATGTTCGTTATCGCAACTGGAATGCCCGCAGGCCTATACTCGCTGCCCTGTGATCGTCATTGTAGCTGGTTTATTGTAGCCCGTCTGGTCGTAGCTGATACGGGTTGTGCTAGTATTGTTATAGCCGGGATGGACGCAGCCAATAAGGATGCGCTAGTAGTATTATTGCTGGTATGAACGCAGCTAATAAGAATGCGGCTAGTATTTGGGTCGGTGGTACCGCCTGTTGTTGGTGTTACCATTAGTGGCCGCAAGCCTATGTACGTGGCCCCGCTACGTGCGTTGCAACTGGTGTGGCGGTACGTCTGATGGTTGTTGCGCTCGTGGTTGCGCTTATGAAGGAGTTGGGGGAGGTACTACCGATGGTGATGCCCGTGGTAATAGTAGGCACCGTTGGTGGCGGTTGGCGCTGTGGTCCGAGGTGACCAAATGACCCAGGTGGCGATAAAGCTTTGTGCTGGCCTTTACGCCGGTGGTAGTGTCCTCACTAGGTTAAGATTTATTACCACCCAATTTTTTTACATTTGCTGCGCTGCATACAATTGCCACTTGAACATGCCTAATGGTTGATAGGTTAAATGCAAATCTAATTCTGACGTTGTTTCATTGATGGGAAAATGTTCACGTTGTAGGTTCCAATAATCATTTATAAACACACTAGGTATATACGTTTTACCACCATCATCTTTTTTGGTGTCGATCTGGCCGGAAACTCGGCGATTTTTCTCGATTTTTATTTCTTTCCAAAATTTTTTTATCTTTCTTCGTGTGTATGCAGCCGGAAACTTCTTGCCTTTTTTTCCTACTGATGGCAGGTCTGTCTTTTTCTTGTTTTCGATATTTTTTTATCGCCACTTTCGCCACATCGCTAGGTGTGTTCGCGTGAACACGCTCCCAAGTGGATCGTAGCCGTAGACCGTAGCAGCAGACCGTAACACTGTAGTATCGAGAGACGTCCTTGGGGTAGCCAACGTACTTATTAAAGCACAGGGTGACGAGGATTTTATAAACAATGTTAATGAAAACGACAGTACTTCAAAGTCTCAAGAAGAGGTATCTGTGGAGAATGAAGTAATCGATGATGAGACTCCATCAACTTCTCGAATTTCTTGTATATCTGCTTCGAATGCTGCTCCCCGAATCAAGAAAAACCGAGTTATATATTCATCTTCAGAGGAGAGCTCTTCCGATGAAAGCAGTCCAAGAAAAACTAGTACCATTACAACGCGCTTTGTCAAGCGAAAGCCTGTGAAAAAAAAACGATGAAAATGAGGATATAAAAAGGAAACTCAGGTGGACAGCCGAAGAAAGAAAAGCGGCCTTCGATGCATTTGGCGAGACTATCAAAAAAACCCGACTGCCGAACACTACAGATTTAAGGAAATTTTTAATTGATAACCCAACCTGTATACGTACCGTGAACCAACTTCGAACATGGGCATCCAACGAAAAGAAAAAATATGTCCTTAAGCGTGAATAATTCTGGCAATATTTTTTAACAGAAGTTAATTTTTCTAAAGTAGACTTAAGCATAAATTAAGAAAAGTATTTTATATCAATTTAATTAATTCATTTTTGAGGAACATGCCAAGAAAGTAATGATACTTAATCATATTATCTTTATAATCTTTTGCATCAAAGTGTTCATTCAACATATCACTCATTTACTTCAATAGTGCCATAACTCAAAAAACACAATTGTTCAGGAGAGCCATCCAAAGATTTCAACTGCCATATGTTGTGTATGTAAAGGCCGGTTTTGATTTGATCTGACGTGCTCAATTTTGCACGCAAAGAATTTTTTATATACCATCGATCTTGATATTTAGTACGATTTTACGTTATTAACTCGAAAATAATTTTCTTTGAGTTGTGACACTATTGAAGTAAATGAGTAGTTAGTTTTTAAATGTTATAATAAGGGTAGCTTGGTACCTACTAAACCGTTTTGTATGCCACCATTTGAATTCCTTATATGCATATGCCTTGTAGTTTGTTTAAAAGCGTATATTCGACATGTACATATATTTTATTCGGAATAACAGTAGTTGATTTGCTTTAAGCAAAGAAATGCAACTGTTAGTTTGTTTTGTATTCCACCATTTGAAATATTTATTAAATGTACGTAGAGTGTGCATTTAATTTGCATACTATCCAGCAAGCACTGGGGGAAACAATTCAAGTTTTTAAAATACCGTTATATCACAATTTGATGTGCAACAGACTTCATGTACAGATTTATTAATTTAGTTGATTTGCTCTAAGCAAATAAATGCAAATATGGGTTTTTTTATAATCCACGGTTTGAATTGTTCATTAAATGTATATACAGTTTGCATTTGCATACTCTCCAGAAACCATTGCTGAAAAAAAAATTTCAAATATTTGAAATGTTATATCACAGTTTGGTATATAACAGATTGTATATATGTACAAATCGCGCGTGCATATGAAAAAAGACAGTAAAAAATTTTGTCGACGAAAAAAGACGACAAAAGATTTTGACGACGAAACAAGACTCCACCTTTTTCAAGTGTACTTCAGAAAGTTGCAATTGATGTTCAGAAAATTACAATTGAAGTTCAGATTTTTCAATTGAAGTTCAGAAAATTGCAATTGAAGTTCAGAATTTTCAACTGAAGTTCAGAATTTTCAATTGAAGTTCAGAAAATTACAATTAAAGTTCAGAATTTTCAATTTGAAGTTCAGAAAATTGCAATTGAAGTTCGGAATTTCCATTTGTAGTTCAGAAAATTGCAATTGAAGTTCAGAATTTAAAATTGAAGTTCAGAATTTAAAATTGAAGTTCAGAAACTTTCATTTGAAGTTCAGAAAATTACAATACGGGTTGCTTGTAGGAAAATTCCGCGAGAAATAAAAAATTTAATTTAAATGCACTTAGCTCTTTTTAATACATAGAATAAACTAATTAAGTTCATTTAAACCGAAACATGTTTTATACTGCCTTGTACTAAAGCTACAAAAAACCTGTTGGGTTCATGAAATTATTATTTAATTCTCTTATGTCTTTTATCGATAAGCTATCCTAAAACGCGCGGAGAGCGAAGTTATTCTACGGAAAATATTTACATGCTTATATACATATCAAAGGTGCCTAACTCCACTGCCGACATTTTTAGAGATTTTGCATTCCGGGGTATTTTCGGGAGATCGTGAAAGTTTCGGGGTTCCCAAAATCATCCCGGAAGAATACGCACATGACTCTGGAAGACTCCCCAAAAGACCTGCAAACGAAACGGAAGACTCCAAAATTCATCTCGGAAATACCAGCAAATTACTTCTTTTCTTTCCTTTCCTTTTCTTTTCTTTTCTTTTCTTTTCTTTTCTCTTTTCTTTTCTTTTCTCTTTTCTTTTCTTTTCTTCTCTTTTCTTTTCTTTTCCTTTCCTTTCTTTTCGTTTCTCTTCTTTTGTTTTCTTTTCTCTTCTTTTCTTTTCTTTTCTCTTCTTTTCTTTTCTTTTCTTTTCTTTTCTTTTCTTTTCTTTTCTTTTTTTTCTTTTCATTTTATTTTCTCTTCTTTTCTTTTCTTTTCTCTTTTCTTTTCTCTTTTTTTCTTCTCTTTTCTTTTCTCTTCTCTGCTTTTCTTTTCTCTTCTTTTCTTTTCTTTTCTTTTCTTTTCTTTTCTTTTCTTTTCTCTTCTTTTCTTTTCTTTTCTCTTCTTTTCTTTTCTCTTCTTTTATTTTCTCTTCTTTTCTTTTCTTTTCTCTTCTTTTCTTTTCTTTTCTTTTCTCTTCTTTTCTTTTCTTTTCTCTTTTCTTTTCTTCTCTTTTCTTTTATCTTCTTTTCTCTCTTTTCCTTTTCTTTCCTTTTCTTTTCTTTTCTTTTCTCTTCTTTTCTTTTCTTTTCTTTTCTCTTCTTTTCTTTTCTTTTCTCTTCTTGTCTTTTCTTCTCTTTTTTAGTTTTATTTTTTTAAGCGTATGGGTTGAAAGTTTTTGAACTTCAACTGAAATTTTCTAAACTTCAATTGCAACTTTCTGAGCTACACCTGAAAAAGGCGTAGAATCTATATTTACTGGGAAGAAAGACGAGAATTTCTTTTTTCGTGAAACAATTCTTTTGGCGACTTCTCGTCGTCAAATTTTGAATCGCGGCCTTTCTTTGTATGCACAAACAAAATGTATTAAATATTTAGTTGATTTGATCTAAGAGAAGAAATGTAAGCTTATTTTGCATTCCACAGTTTGAAGTGTTCATTAAATGTATGCATCTACTTTGCATACTATTCAGGAAATTTTTTTTATATGTTATATTAATGGTATGTTTATACCTATTGAACCGTTTTGTATTCCACAATTTGATTTACTTAAATGTATATGCTTTGTATAGTTTGTTTAAAAGCGTATATTAGACATGTATATTTATTTAGTATAACAGTGGCGGGTGTACAAATGTGTTAACTGTTTGCCACTTTTGCAAAAAAAAAGATACTGACAATTTTAATTTTATTTTTTGGATATTAAAAGCTATAAATGTATGCCTTGTGTATAAGTTCATTAAAATGAGATGAATAAGAATATGTACATATACTGTTGTGCAAAACAAAAGCAACAAATTTCCTGCAAATATATAATTGGTTGTGTTTCTCATGCTAATCCATTTAAGAAAACGGTGTGTTTTTTAGATATGATGTCGATAACTACGGTCAACTATTTATAAAATATTTACTGACTTAAAGCAGTTATATGTAAGCAGAACAACAAAAATGTGAAGTTTGCCTAGTATGGAACTGTGCAAAACAAAAGCAACAAACTCCTTTTTGAAACTGGATCTTTCTTTTTGACTACATTATTACACCTCCGACCTAAAGGTGCAACTGGGCTTCGAGTAATGACATTAGCGGCCACTCCCCATTGGTCCTTAGTAGCAGAGAGTAACGATTTCGCGTTAAATAAGCTTTAACTGGGAATATTTATTTTTTTATGGACCAATAGGGGTTTCTAGCGGATTCAAGGCTTTTAACTAGGTCAACGAATATAGGCCCGTTGATTCCTAAATGATAATTTATTAGCTTTGATTATTACTTCAGGTCGTTTCCGTATTGAACAACTTCTCTCTGCCGCATATTCAACTGCGTCTGCACGATTAGTTTTCGTTTAAAACTTAATTTTATAATAAAATTGGGGAGTGATATAAACTATTTTTTGAAGACGGGTCTCTCACAAGTTCCTAATTTGATTACATTGGTTCGAAATTATTAGTTTCTCAACTCTCGCTTTCATGAAGGGCCTACAAAACTTAAGTCCAAAAAGTAATAAGTAAAGAGAATTTCGAATGGTTCTTAGATCAACGCTGTTAAGAAAATCGCGTTAGTTCATTGATGGTCCGTTCGAACGAATGTAATCAAATTACGAAAGGAACTTGTTCTTCTACCTTATTATAAAATTAAGTTCTAAACGAAAACTAATCGTGCAGACGCAGTTGAGTATGCGGCAAAGGAAAATTGTTCAATACGGAAACGACCTGAAGTAACACTCAAAGCTAATAAATTATCATCAAGGAATCAACGGGCTTATATTTCTTTTATTCGTTGACCTATTTAAAAGCCTTGAATCCCCTTAAAACCCCTGTCGGGCTACAAAAATGGTAATGTTCCCAGTTAAATCTTATTTAGCGCGAAATCGTTACTCTCTGCTATTAAGGACCAATGGGGTTTGGCCGCTAAGATCACTACATGTAAATTCTTTAAGTCAGTGAATGTTTTATAAATAGTTGACCTGTAAATGACTACATCATATTTTAGCAAAACCGTTTCCTTAAATAGATTAGCATGAGAAAGACAACCAATTATATATTTGCAAGAAATTCGTTGCTTTTGTTTTGCACAACAGTGTATGTATAATACATTTGTTTTTTTTTTTTAATTTTTATACTGATAAAAACTTTTCGCATTATTATCTTGTTTGCTCTATAATTTTTAATTTGTGGTAAGAGCACGCTTTTACCAATTTTGCTTCTAAATTGAAGAACATCTTTAAGACAGATATCAGATAAAAAATCTGTATATCTGTGTTGCACCTTTTTTCGTAGTAATGAATTATTTTAGTTTATTTTGTCAAAGCAAAGAAACTACTGCAAAAATGTTTGTTTCATCACGCCAAGTGCTCATTAATTAACTTAATTTGTATACTAATATACTGGCAAATAAAGACAGAATTTTATAAAAACAAGTCTTTTTTGGTTGATCTGAAGCTCCCAATTAGACACAGGTTCAAAATCATCGCAAAAAGGCCCAGAAAAACTTTCCAAAACGCCCCGGAAGACTCCCCAAAATCATGCCGGAAAGACCCCGAATGACTCCCCAAAATTATCCAGTAAGGATCCCGAAAGGACTTCTGAAGACTACCCAAAATCATCCGGAAAGGACCCCGAATGACTCCCCAAAATCATCCGCAAAGGCTCCGGAAGAGTCCCCAACATTCATCACCAAAAACCTCGGAAGAGTCCTCAAATTCAATCCCGTAAGACCACGTAAATATACCGGGAGAAGGGCAGAAGACTCCACAAAAGAACCCGGAAGGACCCCTGATGACTCCCCAAAATAATGCCGAAAGGTTCCGGAAAGACCCGGAAGCCTCCCCAAGAGATCCCGGAAATAACCCTGATGACTCCCCAAACTCATCCCGAAAGAACCTGGGAAGGACCCGGAAGTCACATAAAAATCATCCTGAAAAGACCGTGCAAGACTCCCCAAAAGACCCCGTAAGAAACATGGTAGACTTCCCAAAATGCGCCGGAAGAAACCCAGAAGACTCCCCAAAACCATTCCGAAAAAACCTCGGAAAAGCCCGGAAGACCCCAAAATTATCCCGAAGATATCCTGGAAGGGCCCCTGAAGACTCCCCAAATTCATCCCGAAAAGACCTGCGAAGTATTATTATTATTGCTGGTATGAACGCAGCTAATAAGAATGCGGCTAGTATTTGGGTCGGTGGTACCGCCTGTTGTTGGTGTTACCATTAGTGGCCGCAAGCCTATGTACGTGGCCCCGCTACGTGCGTTGCAACTGGTGTGGCGGTACGTCTGATGGTTGTTGCGCTCGTGGTTGCGCTTATGAAGGAGTTGGGGGAGGTACTACCGATGGTGATGCCCGTGGTAATAGTAGGCACCGTTGGTGGCGGTTGGCGCTGTGGTCCGAGGTGACCAAATGACCCAGGTGGCGATAAAGCTTCGTGCTGGCCTTTACGCCGGTGGTAGTGTCCTCACTAGGTTAAGATTTATTACCACCCAATTTTTTTACATTTGCTGCGCTGCATACAATTGCCACTTGAACATGCCTAATGGTTGATAGGTTAAATGCAAATCTAATTCTGACGTTGTTTCATTGATGGGAAAATGTTCACGTTGTAGGTTCCAATAATCATTTATAAACACACTAGGTATATACGTTTTACCACCATCATCTTTTTTGGTGTCGATCTGGCCGGAAACTCGGCGATTTTTCTCGATTTTTATTTCTTTCCAAAATTTTTTTATCTTTCTTCGTGTGTATGCAGCCGGAAACTTCTTGCCTTTTTTTCCTACTGATGGCAGGTCTGTCTTTTTCTTGTTTTCGATATTTTTTTATCGCCACTTTCGCCACATCGCTAGGTGTGTTCGCGTGAACACGCTCCCAAGTGGATCGTAGCCGTAGACCGTAGCAGCAGACCGTAACACTGTAGTATCGAGAGACGTCCTTGGGGTAGCCAACGTACTTATTAAAGCACAGGGTGACGAGGATTTTATAAACAATGTTAATGAAAACGACAGTACTTCAAAGTCTCAAGAAGAGGTATCTGTGGAGAATGAAGTAATCGATGATGAGACTCCATCAACTTCTCGAATTTCTTGTATATCTGCTTCGAATGCTGCTCCCCGAATCAAGAAAAACCGAGTTATATATTCATCTTCAGAGGAGAGCTCTTCCGATGAAAGCAGTCCAAGAAAAACTAGTACCATTACAACGCGCTTTGTCAAGCGAAAGCCTGTGAAAAAAAACGATGAAAATGAGGATATAAAAAGGAAACTCAGGTGGACAGCCGAAGAAAGAAAAGCGGCATTCGATGCATTTGGCGAGACTATCAAAAAAACCCGACTGCCGAACACTACAGATTTAAGGAAATTTTTAATTGATAACCCAACCTGTATACGTACCGTGAACCAACTTCGAACATGGGCATCCAACGAAAAGAAAAAATATGTCCTTAAGCGTGAATAATTCTGGCAATATTTTTTAACAGAAGTTAATTTTTCTAAAGTAGACTTAAGCATAAATTAAGAAAAGTATTTTATATCAATTTAATTAATTCATTTTTGAGGAACATGCCAAGAAAGTAATGATACTTAATCATATTATCTTTATAATCTTTTGCATCAAAGTGTTCATTCAACATATCACTCATTTACTTCAATAGTGCCATAACTCAAAAAACACAATTGTTCAGGAGAGCCATCCAAAGATTTCAACTGCCATATGTTGTGTATGTAAAGGCCGGTTTTGATTTGATCTGACGTGCTCAATTTTGCACGCAAAGAATTTTTTATATACCATCGATCTTGATATTTAGTACGATTTTACGTTATTAACTCGAAAATAATTTTCTTTGAGTTGTGACACTATTGAAGTAAATGAGTAGTTAGTTTTTAAATGTTATAATAAGGGTAGCTTGGTACCTACTAAACCGTTTTGTATGCCACCATTTGAATTCCTTATATGCATATGCCTTGTAGTTTGTTTAAAAGCGTATATTCGACATGTACATATATTTTATTCGGAATAACAGTAGTTGATTTGCTTTAAGCAAAGAAATGCAACTGTTAGTTTGTTTTGTATTCCACCATTTGAAATATTTATTAAATGTACGTAGAGTGTGCATTTAATTTGCATACTATCCAGCAAGCACTGGGGGAAACAATTCAAGTTTTTAAAATACCGTTATATCACAATTTGATGTGCAACAGACTTCATGTACAGATTTATTAATTTAGTTGATTTGCTCTAAGCAAATAAATGCAAATATGGGTTTTTTTTATAATCCACGGTTTGAATTGTTCATTAAATGTATATACAGTTTGCATTTGCATACTCTCCAGAAACCATTGCTGAAAAAAAAATTTCAAATATTTGAAATGTTATATCACAGTTTGGTATATAACAGATTGTATATATGTACAAATCGCGCGTGCATATGAAAAAAGACAGTAAAAAATTTTGTCGACGAAAAAAGACGACAAAAGATTTTGACGACGAAACAGGACTCCACCTTTTTCAAGTGTACTTCAGAAAGTTGCAATTGATGTTCAGAAAATTACAATTGAAGTTCAGATTTTTCAATTGAAGTTCAGAAAATTGCAATTGAAGTTCAGAATTTTCAACTGAAGTTCAGAATTTTCAATTGAAGTTCAGAAAATTACAATTAAAGTTCAGAATTTTCAATTTGAAGTTCAGAAAATTGCAATTGAAGTTCGGAATTTCCATTTGTAGTTCAGAAAATTGCAATTGAAGTTCAGAATTTAAAATTGAAGTTCAGAATTTAAAATTGAAGTTCAGAAACTTTCATTTGAAGTTCAGAAAATTACAATACGGGTTGCTTGTAGGAAAATTCCGCGAGAAATAAAAAATTTAATTTAAATGCACTTAGCTCTTTTTAATACATAGAATAAACTAATTAAGTTCATTTAAACCGAAACATGTTTTATACTGCCTTGTACTAAAGCTACAAAAAACCTGTTGGGTTCATGAAATTATTATTTAATTCTCTTATGTCTTTTATCGATAAGCTATCCTAAAACGCGCGGAGAGCGAAGTTATTCTACGGAAAATATTTACATGCTTATATACATATCAAAGGTGCCTAACTCCACTGCCGACATTTTTAGAGATTTTGCATTCCGGGGTATTTTCGGGAGATCGTGAAAGTTTCGGGGTTCCCAAAATCATCCCGGAAGAATACGCACATGACTCTGGAAGACTCCCCAAAAGACCTGCAAACGAAACGGAAGACTCCAAAATTCATCTCGGAAATACCAGCAAATTACTTCTTTTCTTTCCTTTCCTTTTCTTTTCTTTTCTTTTCTTTTCTCTTTTCTTTTCTTTTCTCTTTTCTTTTCTTTTCTTCTCTTTTCTTTTCTTTCCTTTTCTTTTCTTTTCCTTTCCTTTCTTTTCGTTTCTCTTCTTTTGTTTTCTTTTCTTTTCTCTTCTTTTCTTTTCTCTTCTTTTCTTTTCTTTTCTTTTCTTTTCTTTTCTTTTCTTTTCTTTTCTTTTTTTCTTTTCATTTTATTTTCTCTTCTTTTCTTTTCTTTTCTCTTTTCTTTTCTCTTTTTTTCTTCTCTTTTCTTTTCTCTTCTCTGCTTTTCTTTTCTCTTCTTTTCTTTTCTTTTCTTTTCTTTTCTTTTCTTTTCTTTTCTTTTCTTTTCTTTTCTTTTCTTTTCTTTTCTTTTCTTTTCTTTTCTTTTCTCTTCTTTTCTTTTCTTTTCTCTTCTTTTCTTTTCTCTTCTTTTATTTTCTCTTCTTTTCTTTTCTTTTCTCTTCTTTTCTTTTCTTTTCTTTTCTCTTCTTTTCTTTTCTTTTCTCTTTTCTTTTCTTCTCTTTTCTTTTATCTTCTTTTCTCTCTTTTCCTTTTCTTTCCTTTTCTTTTCTTTTCTTTTCTCTTCTTTTCTTTTCTTTTCTTTTCTCTTCTTTTCTTTTCTTTTCTCTTCTTGTCTTTTCTTCTCTTTTTTAGTTTTATTTTTTTAAGCGTATGGGTTGAAAGTTTTTGAACTTCAACTGAAATTTTCTAAACTTCAATTGCAACTTTCTGAGCTACACCTGAAAAAGGCGTAGAATCTATATTTACTGGGAAGAAAGACGAGAATTTCTTTTTTCGTGAAACAATTCTTTTGGCGACTTCTCGTCGTCAAATTTTGAATCGCGGCCTTTCTTTGTATGCACAAACAAAATGTATTAAATATTTAGTTGATTTGATCTAAGAGAAGAAATGTAAGCTTATTTTGCATTCCACAGTTTGAAGTGTTCATTAAATGTATGCATCTACTTTGCATACTTTTCAGGAAATTTTTTTTATATGTTATATTAATGGTATGTTTATACCTATTGAACCGTTTTGTATTCCACAATTTGATTTACTTAAATGTATATGCTTTGTATAGTTTGTTTAAAAGCGTATATTAGACATGTATATTTATTTAGTATAACAGTGGCGGGTGTACAAATGTGTTAACTGTTTGCCACTTTTGCAAAAAAAAAGATACTGACAATTTTAATTTTATTTTTTGGATATTAAAAGCTATAAATGTATGCCTTGTGTATAAGTTCATTAAAATGAAATGAATAAGAATATGTACATATACTGTTGTGCAAAACAAAAGCAACAAATTTCCTGCAAATATATAATTGGTTGTGTTTCTTATGCTAATCTATTTAAGAAAACGGTTTGTTTTTTAGATATGATGTCGATAACTACGGTCAACTATTTATAAAATATTTACTGACTTAAAGCAGTTATATGTAAGCAGAACAACAAAAATGTGAAGTTTGCCTAGTATGGAACTGTGCAAAACAAAAGCAACAAACTCCTTTTTGAAACTGGATCTTTCTTTTTGACTACATTATTACACCTCCGACCTAAAGGTGCAACTGGGCTTCGAGTAATGACATTAGCGGCCACTCCCCATTGGTCCTTAGTAGCAGAGAGTAACGATTTCGCGTTAAATAAGCTTTAACTGGGAATATTTATTTTTTTATGGACCAATAGGGGTTTCTAGCGGATTCAAGGCTTTTAACTAGGTCAACGAATATAGGCCCGTTGATTCCTAAATGATAATTTATTAGCTTTGATTATTACTTCAGGTCGTTTCCGTATTGAACAACTTCTCTCTGCCGCATATTCAACTGCGTCTGCACGATTAGTTTTCGTTTAAAACTTAATTTTATAATAAAATTGGGGAGTGATATAAACTATTTTTTGAAGATGGGTCTCTCACAAGTTCCTAATTTGATTACATTGGTTCGAAATTATTAGTTTCTCAACTCTCGCTTTCATGAAGGGCCTACAAAACTTAAGTCCAAAAAGTAATAAGTAAAGAGAATTTCGAATGGTTCTTAGATCAACGCTGTTAAGAAAATCGCGTTAGTTCATTGATGGTCCGTTCGAACGAATGTAATCAAATTATGAAAGGAACTTGTTCTTCTACCTTATTATAAAATTAAGTTCTAAACGAAAACTAATCGTGCAGACGCAGTTGAGTATGCGGCAAAGGAAAATTGTTCAATACGGAAACGACCTGAAGTAACACTCAAAGCTAATAAATTATCATCAAGGAATCAACGGGCTTATATTTCTTTTATTCGTTGACCTATTTAAAAGCCTTGAATCCCCTTAAAACCCCTGTCGGGCTACAAAAATTGTAATGTTCCCAGTTAAATCTTATTTAGCGCGAAATCGTTACTCTCTGATATTAAGGACCAATGGGGTTTGGCCGCTAAGATCACTACATGTAAATTCTTTAAGTCAGTGAATGTTTTATAAATAGTTGACCTGTAAATGACTACATCATATTTTAGCAAAACCGTTTCCTTAAATAGATTAGCATGAGAAAGACAACCAATTATATATTTGCAAGAAATTCGTTGCTTTTGTTTTGCACAACAGTGTATGTATAATACATTTGTTTTTTTTTTTTTAATTTTTATACTGATAAAAACTTTTCGCATTATTATCTTGTTTGCTCTATAATTTTTAATTTGTGGTAAGAGCACGCTTTTACCAATTTTGCTTCTAAATTGAAGAACATCTTTAAGACAGATATCAGATAAAAAATCTGTATATCTGTGTTGCACCTTTTTTCGTAGTAATGAATTATTTTAGTTTATTTTGTCAAAGCAAAGAAACTACTGCAAAAATGTTTGTTTCATCACGCCAAGTGCTCATTAATTAACTTAATTTGTATACTAATATACTGGCAAATAAAGACAGAATTTTATAAAAACAAGTCTTTTTTGGTTGATCTGAAGCTCCCAATTAGACACAGGTTCAAAATCATCGCAAAAAGGGCCAGAAAAACTTTCCAAAACGCCCCGGAAGACTCCCCAAAATCATGCCGGAAAGACCCCGAATGACTCCCCAAAATTATCCAGTAAGGATCCCGAAAGGACTTCTGAAGACTACCCAAAATCATCCGGAAAGGACCCCGAATGACTCCCCAAAATCATCCGCAAAGGCTCCGGAAGAGTCCCCAACATTCATCACCAAAAACCTCGGAAGAGTCCTCAAATTCAATCCCGTAAGACCACGTAAATATACCGGGAGAAGGGCAGAAGACTCCACAAAAGAACCCGGAAGGACCCCTGATGACTCCCCAAAATAATGCCGAAAGGTTCCGGAAAGACCCGGAAGCCTCCCCAAGAGATCCCGGAAATAACCCTGATGACTCCCCAAACTCATCCCGAAAGAACCTGGGAAGGACCCGGAAGTCACATAAAAATCATCCTGAAAAGACCGTGCAAGACTCCCCAAAAGACCCCGTAAGAAACATGGTAGACTTCCCAAAATGCGCCGGAAGAAACCCAGAAGACTCCCCAAAACCATTCCGAAAAAACCTCGGAAAAGCCCGGAAGACCCCAAAATTATCCCGAAGATATCCTGGAAGGGCCCCTGAAGACTCCCCAAATTCATCCCGAAAAGACCTGCGAAGGAACAGCAAGTATCCCCAAAATCATGCCGAGGACCCCAGAAGATTCTGTAAAATCATATCGAAAAGACCTCGGAAAAGCGCGGAACACTTCCCAAAACTATCCCCAACAGATCCCAGAGGGAGCCCGGAAGACTCCCCAAAACCATGCCGAAAAGATCCCGGTAGAACCCTTAGAGAATCCCCAAACTCATCCCGAAAAGACTAGGGAAGGACCCGGAAGTCTCCCCAAAATCATCCTATGAAGACCCTGGAAGAAAAAAAAAATAAGCTTTAACAAGAAAAGAAAAAATAAAATTAAGTTCTAAACGAAAACTAATCGTGCAGACGCAGTTGAGTATGCGGCAAAGGAAAATTGTTCAATACGGAAACGACCTGAAGTAAAACTCAAAGCTAATAAATTATCATCTCGGAATCAACGGGCTTATATTCTGTTATTCGTTGACCTATTTAAAAGCCTTGAATCCCCTTAAAACCCCTATCGGGCTATAAAAAAGTAATGTTCCCAGTAAAAGCTTATTTAGCGCGAAATCGTTACTCTCTGCTATTAAGGACCAATGTGGTTTGGCCGCTAAGATCACTACATGTAAATTCTTTAAGTCAGTAAATGTTTTATAAATAGTTGACCTGTAAATGACTACATCATATTTTAGCAAAACCGTTTCCTTAAATAGATTAGCATGAGAAATACAACCAATTATATATTTGCAAGAAATTTGTTGCTTTTGTTTTGCACAACAGTGTATGTATAATACATTTGTTTTTTTATGAATTTTTATACTGATAAAAACTTTTCGTATTATTATCTTGTTTGCTCTATAATTTTTAATTTGTGGTAAGAGCACGCTTTTACCAATTTTGCTTCCAAATTGAAGAACATCTTTAAGACAGATATCAGATAAAAAATCTGTATATCTGTCTTGCACCTTTTTTCGTAGTATTGAATTATTTTGTCAAAGCAAAGAAACTGCTGCAAAAATTTTTGTTTCATCAGGCCAAGTGCTCATTAATTCACTTAATTTGTATACTAATATACTGGCAAATAAAGACAGAATTTTATAAAAACAAGTCGTTTTTGGTTGATGGTATCTGAAGCTCCCAATTAGACACAGTTTCCAAAATCATCGCAAAAAGACCCCGAAAAACTTTCCAAAACGCCCCGGAAGACTCCCCAAAATCATGCCGAAAATACCCCGAATGAAATCTCTTCAAATCCTTTTCTCCCGGGAGTGGGATTCGAACCTGCACTCCTACGAAAATTGAAATGGCTACAAACACATTCAGCTACGTCATGCCTTAGTTGTTGTAAAGTTTTTCCCAATTGCCTTCTTTTGCACTTTACATTTAATACCATACAATTATTTATTGCCTCTTATAATTTTTACTGTTTTCAATATTCTTTTCCATACTTCCAAAATGCACTCTCGGTCTAGGGAGCATTCATAATCAGTTGTCAAATTCTCCATAAACTTTAGGTGAGTCAATCGCGCTTCATGCTTCCACCTTGTATAATTGGGTTTCATGCTTCCACCTTGTATAATTTCACCATTAGTATCGAACAAAAGTATCGAAAACATTTAACGCTTCTATATCTTCACTAATATCTACACAGATTGCGCATTCAAAAGTTCATAATTGCTTCTCCTGCGCATTACGTCACAGTTGCCTTCTTAAGCGAATGAGAGATAGAAAAACAAGAGCTATAGGAAAATGCCGAAATAACTACCCATAAAAAACAACTTAACTAATGTTTACATGAGCAAAGCTCTACCTTCTATAATTCCATCATGCTATATTTTTGTCATATACCTAAAGGCCTAACCACAATCGACTTTTGCGTTGTTTTGGCGGTGGCGTTACTTTGATGTAACGCTCGTTGCAAGTTTGTCTGCCACAATAAACGCAAAACGAAAACTCAAATTTTAATTTTTTGGCATTGAAAACAATAAAATACTTTGATTTTGGAAGTCTTTCGGGGTCCTTCCAGGGTCTTCATAGGATGAATTTGGGGAGACTTCCGGGTCTGTCGCTGGTCTTTTCGGGATGAGTTTGGGGATTCTCTAAGGGTTCTTCCGGGATCTTTTCGGCATAGTTTTGGGGAGTCTTCCGGGCTCCTTCTGGGATCTCTTGGGGATAATTTTGGGAAGTGTTCCGCGATTTTCCGAAGTCTTTTCGATATGATTTTATAGAATCTTCCGGGGTCCTCGTCATGATTTTGGGGATACTTGCTGTTCCTTCGCAGGTCTTTTCGGGATGAATTTGGGGAGTCTTCAGGGGTCCTTCCAGGATATCTTCGGGATAATTTTGGGGTCTTCCGGGCTTTTCCGTGGTTTTTTCGTAATGGTTTTGGGGAGTCTTCTGGGGCATTTTGGGGAGTCTACCATGTTTCTTACAGGGTCTTTTGGGGAGCCTTCCACGGTCTTTTCAGGATGATTTTAATGTGACTTCCGGGTCCTTCCCAGGTCCTTTCAGGATGAGTTTGGGGAGCCATCAGGGTTATTTCCGGGATCTCTTGGGGAGGCTTCCGGGTCTTTCCGGAATCTTTCGGCATGATTTTGGGGAGTCATCAGGGGTCTTTTGGGGAGTATTTTGTGGAGTCTTCTGCCCTTCTCCCGGTGTCTTTACGTGGTCTTACGGAGTTGAATTTGAGGACTCTTCCTGGTCCTTCCGAGGTTTTTGATGAGTGCTGGGGACCCTTCCGGAGTCCTTTACGGATGATTTTGGGGAGTCATTCGGGGTCCTTTCGGGATGATTTTGGGGAGTCTTCAGAAGTCCTTTCGGGATCCTTCCTGGACAATTTTGGGGAGTCATTCGGGGTCTTTTCGGCATGATTTTGGGGAGTCTTCCGGGGCGTTTTGGAAAGTTTTTCGGGGTCTTTTTGCGATGATTTTGGAACCTGTGTCTAATTGGGAGCTTCAGATACCATCAACCAAAAATGACTTGTTTTTATAAAATTCTGTCTTTATTTGCCAGTATATTAGTATACAAATTAAGTGAATTAATGAGCACTTGGCGTGATGAAACAAACATTTTTGCAGCAGTTTCTTTGCTTTGACAAAATAATTCAATACTACGAAAAAAGGTGCAACACAGATATACAGATTTTTTATCTGATATCTGTCTTAAAGATGTTCTTCAATTTGGAAGCAAAATTGGTAAAAGCGTGCTCTTACCACAAATTAAAAATTATGGAGCAAACAAGATAATAATGCGAAAAGTTTTTATCAGTATAAAAATTCATAAAAAAACAAATGTATTATACATACACTATTGTGCAAAACAAAAGCAACAAATTTCTTGCAAATATATAATTGGTTGTATTTCTCATGCTAATCTATTTAAGGAAACGGTTTTGCTAAAATATGATGTAGTCATTTACAGGTCAACTATTTATAAAACATTCACTGACTTAAAGAATTTACATGTAGTGATCTTAGCGGCCAAACCACATTGGTCCTTAATAGCAGAGAGTAACGATTTCGCGCTAAATAAGCTTTAACTGGGAACATTACTTTTTTATAGCCCGATAGGGGTTTTAAGGGGATTCAAGGCTTTTAAATAGGTCAACGAATAATAGAATATAAGCCCGTTGATTCCGAGATGATAATTTATTAGCTTTGAGTTTTACTTCAGGTCGTTTCCGTATTGAACAATTTTCCTTTGCCGCATACTCAACTGCGTCTGCACGATTAGTTTTCGTTTAGAACTTAATTTTATTTTTTCTTTTCTTGTTAAAGCTTATTTTTTTCCTTCCAGGGTCTTCATAGGATGATTTTGGGGAGACTTCCGGGTCCATCCCTAGTCTTTTCGGGATGAGTTTGGGGATTCTCTAAGGGTTCTACCGTGATCTTTTCGGCATGGTTTTGGGGAGTCTTCCGGGCTCCCTCTGGGATCTCTTGGGGATAGTTTTGGGAAGTGTTCCGCGCTTATCCGAGGTCTTTTCGATATGATTTTATAGAATCTTCCGGGGTCCTCGGCATGATTTTGGGGATACTTGCTGTTCCTTCGCAGGTCTTTTCGGGATGAATTTGGGGAGTCTTCAGGGGCCCTTCCAGGATATCTTCGGGATAATTTTGGGGTCTTCCGGGCTTTTCCGAGGTTTTTTCGGAATGGTTTTGGGGAGTCTTCTGGGTTTCTTCCGGCGCATTTTGGGAAGTCTACCATGTTTCTTACGGGGTATTTTGGGGAGTCTTGCACGGTCTTTTCAGGATGATTTTTATGTGACTTCCGGGTCCTTCCCAGGTCCTTTCGGGATGAGTTTGGGTAGTCATCAGGGTTATTTCCGGGATCTCTTGGGGAGGCTTCCGGGTCTTTCCGGAACCTTTCGGCATGATTTTGGGGAGTCATCAGGGGTCCTTCCGGGGTCTTTTGTGGAGTCTTCTGCCCTTCTCCCGGTGTCTTTACGTGGTCTTACGGGATTGAATTTGAGCACTCTTCCGAGGTTTTTGGGGATGAGTGTTGGGGACTCTTCCGGAGTCTTTGCGGATGATTTTGGGGAGTCATTCGGGGTCCTTTCCGGATGATTTTGGGTAGTCTTCAGAAGTCCTTACGGGATTCTTACTGGATAATTCTTACTGCATGATTTTGGGGAGTCTTCCGGGGCGTTTTGGAAAGTTTTTCTGGGCATTTATGCGATGATTTTGAACCTGTGTCTAATTGGGAGCTTCAGATCAACCAAAAAAGACTTGTTTTTATAAAATTCTGTCTTTATTTGCCAGTATATTAGTATACAAATTAAGTTAATTAATGAGCACTTGGCGTGATGAAACAAACATTTTTGCAGCAGTTTCTTTGCTTTGACAAAATAATTCAATACTACGAAAAAAGGTGCAACACAGATATACAGATTTTTTATCTGATATCTGTCTTAAAGATGTTCTTCAATTTAGAAGCAAAATTGGTAAAAGCGTGCTCTTACCACAAATTAAAAATTATAGAGCAAACAAGATAATAATGCGAAAAGTTTTTATCAGTATAAAAATTAAAAAAAAAAAAAAAACAAATGTATTATACATACACTGTTGTGCAAAACAAAAGCAACAAATTTCTTGCAAATATATAATTGGTTGTCTTTCTCATGCTAATCTATTTAAGGAAACGGTTTTGCTAAAATATGATGTAGTCATTTACTGGTCAACTATTTATAAAACATTCACTGACTTAAAGAATTTACATGTAGTGATCTTAGCGGCCAAACCCCATTGGTCCTTAATAGCAGAGAGTAACGATTTCCCGCTAAATAAGATTTAACTGGGAACATTACCATTTTTGTAGCCCGATAGGGGTTTTAAGAGGATTCAAGGCTTTTAAATAGGTCAACGAATAAAAGAAATATAAGCCCGTTGATTCCTTGATGATAATTTATTAGCTTTGAGTGTTACTTCAGGTCGTTTCCGTATTGAACAATTTTCCTTTGCCGCATACTCAACTGCGTCTGCACGATTAGTTTTCGTTTAGAACTTAATTTTATAATAAGGTAGAAGAACAAGTTCCTTTCATAATTTGATTACATTCGTTCGGACGGACCATCAATGAACCAACGCGATTTTCTTAAAAGCGCTGATCTAAGAACCATTCGAAATTCTCTTTACTTATTACTTTTTGGACTTAAGTTTTGTAGGACCTTCATGAAAGCGAGAGTTGCGAAACTAACCATTTCGAACCAATGTAATCAAATTAGGAACTTGTGAGAGACCCATCTTCAAAAAATAGTTTATATCACTCCCCAATTTTATTATAAAATTAAGTTTTAAACGAAAACTAATCTTGCAGACGCAGTTGAATATGCGGCAGAGAGAAGTTGTTCAATACGGAAACGACCTGAAGTAATAATCAAAGCTAATAAATTATCATTTAGAAATCAACGGGCCTATATTCGTTGACCTAGTTAAAAGCCTTGAATCCGCTAGAAACCCCTATTGGTCCATAAAAAAATAAATATTCCCAGTTAAAGCTTATTTAACGCGAAATCGTTACTCTCTGCTATTAAGGACCAATGGGGAGTGGCCGCTAATGTCATTACTCGAAGCCCAGTTGCACCTTTAGGTCGGGGGTGTAATAATGTAGTCAAAAAGAAAGATCCAGTTTCAAAAAGGAGTTCCATACTAGGCAAACTTCACATTTTTGTTGTTCTGCTTACATATAACTGCTTTAAGTCAGTAAATATTTTATAAATAGTTGACCTGTCGATAACTACATCATATCTAAAAAACAAACCGTTTTCTTAAATAGATTAGCATGAGAAACACAACCAATTATATATATGCAGGAAATTTGTTGCTTTTGTTTTGCACAACAGTGTATGTACATATTCTTATTCATCTCATTTTAATGAACTTATACACAAGGCATACATTTATAGCTTTTTTTTTTGCAAAAATGGCAAACAGTTAACATATTTGTACACCCGCCACTGTTATACTAAATAAATATACATGTCTAATATACGCTTTTAAACAAACTATACAAAACATATACATTTAAGTAAATCAAATTGTGGAATACAAAACGGTTCAATAGGTATAAACATACCATTAATATAACATATAAAAAAAATTTCCTGAATAGTATGCAAAGTAGATGCATACATTTAATGAACACTCCAAACTGTGGAATGCAAAAGTAGCTTACATTTCTTCTCTTAGATCAAATCAACTAAATATTTAATACATTTTGTTTGTGCATACAAAGAAAGGCCACGATTCAAAATTTGACGACGAGAAGTCGCCAAAAGGATTGTTTCACGAAAAAAGAAATTCTCGTCTTTCTTCCTAGTAAATATAGATTCTACACCTTTTTCAGGTGTAGTTCAGAAAGTTGCAATTGAAGTTTAGAAAATTTCAGTTGAAGTTCAAAAACTTTCAACCCATACGCTTAAAAAAATAAAACTAAAAAAGAGAAGAAAAGACAAGAAGAGAAAAGAAAAGAAAAGAAAAGAAAAGAAAAGAAAAGAAAAGAAAAGAAAAGAAAAGAAAAGAAAAGAAAAGAAAAGAAAGTAAAAGAAAAGAAAAGAAGAGAAAAGAAAAGAAAAGAAAAGAAAAGAAAAGAAAAGAAAAGAAAAGAAAAGAAAAGAAAAGAAGAGAAAAGAAAAGAAAAGGAAAGAAAAGGAAAGAAAAGGAAAAGAGAGAAAAGAAAATAAAAGAAAAGAGAAGAAAAGAAAAGAGAAAAGAAAAGAAAAGAAAAGAAAAGAAAAGAAAAGAAAAGAAAAGAAAAGAAAAGAAAAGAAAAGAAAAGAAAAGAAAAGAAAAGAAGAGAAAAGAAAAGAAGGGAAAATAAAAGAAGAGAAAAGAAAAGAAGAGAAAAGAAAAGAAAAGAAGAGAAAAGAAAAGAAAAGAAAAGAAGAGAAAAGAAAAGAAAAGCAGAGAAGAGAAAAGAAAAGAAAGGAAAAGAAGGGAGAAGAAAAGAAAAGAAAGGAAGAGAAAAGAAAAGAAAAGAAAAGAAAAGAAAAGAAAAGAAAAGAAAAGAAAAGAAAAGAAAAGAAAAGAAAAGAAAAGAAAAGAAAAGAAAAGAAAAGAAAAGAAAAGAAAAGAAGAGAAAAGAAAAGAAAATAAAATGAAAAGAAAAAAAAAGAAAAGAAAAGAAAAGAAAAGAAAAGAAAAGAAAAGAAAAGAAAAGAAAAGAAAAGAAAAGAAAAGAAAAGAAAAGAAGAGAAAAGAAGAGAAAAGAAAAGAAGAGAAAAGAAAAGAAAAGAAAAGAAGAGAAAAGAAAAGAAAGGAAAGGAAAAGAAAAGAAAAGGAAAGAAAAGAAAAGAAAAGAGAAGAAAAGAAAAGAGAAAAGAAAAGAAAAGGAAAGGAAAGAAGTCATTTGCTGGTATTTCCGAGATGAATTTTGGAGTCTTCCGTTTCGTTTGCAGGTCTTTTGGGGAGTCTTCCAAAGCCATGTGCGTATTCTTCGCGATGATTTTAAGAACCCCGAAACTTTCACGATCTCCCGAAAATACCCCGGAATGCAAAATCTCTAAAAATGTCGGCAGTGGAGTTAGGCACCTTTGATATGTATATAAGCATGTAAATATTTTCCGTAGAATAACTTCGCTCTCCGCGCGTTTTAGGATAGCTTATCGATAAAAGACATAAGAGAATTAAATAATAATTTCATGAAGCCAACAGGTTTTTTGTAGCTTTAGTACAAGGCAGTATAAAACATGTTTCGGTTTAAATGAACTTAATTAGTTTATTCTATGTATTAAAAAGAGCTAAGTGCATTTAAATTAAATTTTTTATTTCTCGCGGAATTTTCCTACGAGCAACCCGTATTGAAAGTTTCTGAACTACAATTGTAATTTTCTGAACTTCAAATGAAAGTTTCTGAACTTCAATTTTAAATTCTGAACTTCAATTTTAAATTCTGAACTTCAATTGCAATTTTCTGAACTACAAATGGAAATTCCGAACTTCAATTGCAATTTTCTGAACTTCAAATTGAAAATTCTGAACTTTAATTGTATTTTTCTGAACTTCAATTGAAAATTCTGAACTTCAATTGAAAATTCTGAACTTCAATTGCAATTTTCTGAACTTCAATTGAAAAATCTGAACTTCAATTTTAATTTTCTGAACATCAATTGCAACTTTCTGAAGTACACTTGAAAAAGGTGGAGTCTTGTTTCGTCGTCAAAATCTTTTGTCGTCTTTTTTCGTCGACAAAATTTTTTACTGTCTTTTTTCATATGCACGCGCGATTTGTACATATATACAATCTGTTATATACCAAACTGTGATATAACATTTCAAATATTTGAAATTTTTTTTCAGCAATGGTTTCTGGAGAGTATGCAAATGCAAACTGTATATACATTTAATGAACAATTCAAACCGTGGATTATAAAAAAAACCCATATTTGCATTTATTTGCTTAGAGCAAATCAACTAAATTAATAAATCTGTACATGAAGTCTGTTGCACATCAAATTGTGATATAACGGTATTTTAAAAACTTGAAGTGTTTCCCCCAGTGCTTGCTGGATAGTATGCAAATTAAATGCACACTCTCCATACATTTAATAAATATTTCAAACGGTGGAATACAAAACAAACTAACAGTTGCATTTCTTTGCTTAAAGCAAATCAACTACTGTTATTCCAAATAAAATATACATGTCGAATATACGCTTTTAAACAAACTACAAGGCATATGCATATAAGGAATTCAAATGGTGGCATACAAAACGGTTTAGTAGGTACCAAGCTACCCTTATTATAACATTTAAAAACTATATCGCTCATTTACTTCAATAGTGTCACAACTCAAAGAAAATTATTTTCGAGTTAATAACGTAAAATCGTACTTAATATCAAGATCGATGGTATATAAAAAATTCTTTGCGTGCAAAATTGAGCACGTCAGATCAAATCAAAACCGGCCTAACTGAAACTACTGTTATTCCAAATAAAATATACATGTCGAATATACGCTTTTAAACAAACTACAAGGCATATGCATATAAGGAATTCAAATGGTGGCATACAAAACGGTTTAGTAGGTACCAAGCTACCCTTATTATAACATTTAAAAACTATATCGCTCATTTACTTCAATAGTGTCACAACTCAAAGAAAATTATTTTCGAGTTAATAACGTAAAATCGTACTTAATATCAAGATCGATGGTATATAAAAAATTCTTTGCGTGCAAAATTGAGCACGTCAGATCAAATCAAAACCGGCCTTTACATACACAACATATGGCAGTTGAAATCTTTGGATGGCTCTCCTGAACAATTGTGTTTTTTGAGTTATGATGATATGTTGAATGAACACTTTGATGCAAAAGATTATAAAGATAATATGATGCAGTATCATTACTTTCTTGGCCTGTTCCTCAAAAATGAATTAATTAAATTGATACAAAATACTTTTCTTAACTTATGCTTAAGTCTACTTTAGAAAAATTAACTTCTGTTAAAAAATATTGCCAGAATTATTCACGCTTAAGGACATATTTTTTCTTTTCGTTGGATGCCCATGTTCGAAGTTGGTTCACGGTACGTATACAGGTTGGGTTATCAATTAAAAATTTCTTTAAATCTGTAGTGTTCGGCAGTCGGGTTTTTTTGATAGTCTCGCCAAATGCATCGAAGGCCGCTTTTCTTTCTTCGGCTGTCCACCTGAGTTTCCTTTTTATATCCTCATTTTCATCGTTTTTCTTCACAGGCTTTCGCTTGACAAAGCGCGTTGTAATGGTACTAGTTTTTCTTGGACTGCTTTCATCGGAAGAGCTCTCCTCTGAAGATGAATATATAACTCGGTTTTTCTTGATTCGGGGAGCAGCATTCGAAGCAGATATACACGAAATTCGAGAAGTTGATGGAGTCTCATCATCGATTACTTCATTCTCCACAGATACCTCTTCTTGAGACTTTGAAGTACTGTCGTTTTCATTAACATTGTTTCTAAAATCCTCGTCACCCTGTGCTTTAATAAGTACGTTGGCTACCCCAAGGACGTCTCTCGACACTACAGATCTTCTATAGTCTGACCGATGAATTGCCTCCCCGTGGCCCATAAAATTTGCAATATCAGTAATTTTGTTTTCATCCATTATTTGAACCGTCTGTAAATCCGGGAATACCAAAAATGTAAGGGTTTTTTGCTGGAATTTTTGTAGAGGTTCTTTGCAACAAAATCAAATTGATGGATTTTTCCATTTCGGGATCAAGCAGAACCGGGACATCACGTCCCAATTTTCCTGTTATTATAAATCTTGAAAAATGTTGTGCTAAATGTTTATCTGCTGCGGACAATTTCTCATACATCTCAGTATTTTCGGTTTCTGATATTCTTTCCCTGGACTTTAAATCTGCAATCAACGCTCTTTCAATATCACCCGCCGACGACGATTAAAGGTCTGAATTGAAATCAAGGTATATTGAAGAAGACTGAGCCGGTTCTGATAAGTGTACTGTTCTTGTAATAATTCGTAAGAACTTATCATTTTATTTTTAACATAAATAGTTAGTTCTTTAATGTCGCTGGTTGTGGGCAATGGTTTTATGTGTTGACGATGTTTTTCGGATTGATCCTCACGTTCGACCCTATTTATGACTTGGCTGTATTGAATTTTGTGGAGAAATAGATATTTGTCCACAATTATTTCTTTTTCTTCGTCTGTGTTTTCCACATAATATAGTTTAAGTAAGTCACCGACTGCTTTAATGTAGGTGCCAATAGAAGTGGCCAGTGAGGGAGCCTGATGTACACCAGTGAGTGGATCGAAGCCCGATATTTTTCTTACAGCCTCTACCATAGTTCTATAGAGTCGCGAATGATAGATTGATTTAAAATCTGTGATATCTTTGTCAATGTCTCGCATTGTTGCAAGAAGGCGACCAAGGGTCCGTAAACGATTTCGGATCATTTCTTCTTGCTGCTGTTTATAGTATTTTTCACAAAGACCATTTCCAAATTCAATCAATAGGTCATCATACCTGACCAATCTTACAATATCATCTTCTCTCAAAACTGCCATTACTTTGACAAGTCTTTGATTGGCCTTACTATGCAACCGTCCTTCAATACGCCTGGAAAGAACAGTGTTGGAACGTACTCCTTTCGCCGAAGCGCCCATACAACTTTGGCGATGCCTTCTAATACTACTAAGCGAAAAACCTCCTTTGCAGTGGTGACAGGTTTTATAAAGAGCTGCGGATCTATTTTTTTGAGGTCGTCGAGATACAAGCAGCTCCCCTGTTTTATTATAAATTCTGTTTGTGTTATATAAATAATTTCCTTTCAAGCGTATAGTTTAAATAATTTTCTTTCTTTCCTCGTTACCTAAAGAAATAAAGAAAACAATTAATGAAAAAGCTATCTCTTATTTCTCGCCGAGCCAGGAACAGATTTCCATGACCAATCTCCTCGTGTTGGTAGTTGGCCATATATGTATATTATGAAAGCACGTACTAATTTCTATAAGAATACTGAGTGTACAGTTTTCTAGCCTGCCAAACAATATTAAAGCGCAAAACTCGATTCTCCGAAAAACTGCATTGATATTTGACAATTTTTGAAGTTCCTGGACATGCAAAAAATTAATGCAATTTTATGGAAAATGAGAAATGTACTTTGTAAGACGTTAAAACTATGTATTCAGAAATTTCCTAGAAATTAGAATCGCTGAACCCACTTATGACTCCGCAGCTACCCAATAAAATTTTCATACTGCAATTCTATCAACCATATGGGGAAATATCAGCCGTGAGGAAATGGTTAACGAAATTTGCATCTGGTTTGAGAACTATGTGTATCACTAAAGCTGCGAAACTATCGGTGGCACTTCAATATATTTGATTTTCTTCACTATCAGTGTAAGGTTTTGAGTGCCTGTTTCAAGGTAATAGTACACACGACCACTTGAGTAGATATTGTTAAACGAGCGAGTGCAAGAGTAGGTTAATCAAGTTTAAGGCGAGCTCATACAAATTTACCGACTTTTTATTTATATTTTATATTATTTATATTTATCTTAAATTTGTAAGAAAAACCAGTAAGGAAGCCTAAGTTCGGGTCGAACCGAACCCACTAGTGAGTTTCGGTAAGCAGTTATTTTATATATTTATATTTATTCCTCCATCAATGACAAACAATTTTATTATTTTATCTTCTAAAGTTTATGATATGTAATCTGAAGCAGGGGTGGGCGGTGCCACGCCTACTTTGTAGATATGTATATTTCGAATATTGCTTTTAAATTTTGATAAAGAAGTGGGCGTGGTTATGAACCGATTTCGTTAATTTTTACTATTCCCATCGACATATCCAATTCACCCATAAAGTTTGGTTGTCTTACTTAGTTTAGGCAGTGCCACGCCCAGATTTGAAAATTATCAAAATAATATTATATTGGCTATATTTTCATTGCAAAGTTTAAATAGAGCTTATTTCAATGAAAAATAACAGAAATATAACAGTTCGAACAATGATTTAACACCGTTTAAACAGTTTTATGTAAAAGTGGAGATGGTCATCACCCGATTTACGACATATTTGGCGGCATTAAGAACTTTGGCAATACCAGACAGCCTGGCAACTTTAGTATCCATATCTTAATATCTCTATAAGTTATAGCTCTCCAAAATTTGTAATTTCATTTATCTATATGGGGGCGGTGCCACAGCCATTTTCCGAAAATTTCCAAAAAATATTCTTTTGTTTCACTGGACACCCTATGTACAAAATTTGAGCCGTGTGTGTTGAACAGAATCTGATTTAAAGCATTTTTGGCGTTTTTCGATATCGAAAAAATGAGCGTAGTTATTGTCCGATTTTGCTCATTTTAAATACGAAACCAGTTGGTGTAAAAACCAATATACATTCCAACTTTCGTTAAGATATCTAAATTTTTACTCAAGTTATCGTGCCTACATACAGACGGACAGACGGACATGGCTCAAACCATTTTTTTTTCGATGCTTATAATTTTGATATATGGAAGCCTATATCTATCTCGTTTCCTTTATGGAGTTACAAACTTATAATACCCGTATGCGAAGCATAGCTGGCTATGAAAATAGTAAAACTACGAAAAGAATGAGAAGGCGAGATCAGAAAATTGAAAAATATGATTTTTTTTTGTGTTTGCAGTGTTTTTAACATAGTTTTTGATAATTTCGCAGTGATATTAGACCTTGTTGACAATATGCAAAATCTGTAAACAACCTTTAGGAAGAACAGCGAATTTCTTGACTGGAGACTCGTTTTTGTGGACTTTTTCTAGGTGACGGCTTATGACCGTTTGCATTTTTTTGCAAAAAAAACAAAAGTTAAGTTTAGCTTTTCGTGTGCTTGCTTGGGCGCGTAAGTCTTTGCCATCAATATTTCCCGTGAACGCTGGAATGTTTATTTGATCTGAACTGTCTAAGTCAGTTTCAATAGAAAATTCTCCTGAATGGTTCCAAGATATGTCGTTCCCATTTTTGTTAGGATCTTCAAGTGATAGGGATTGGGGGCATACTTCAAAAGACGAAGAGAGGCCACCATTTTCAAAATCTTTGCCCTCCAAGCTTGCATCCAATTCCGGTTCATCCAAGCTGTTTATTATCTCAGCCGCTGTTTTTGGACCTTCAGTCCTAATGTAGTGCTAATCTAGCTCAGTAATGTTAATACGCGTTCAAAAATATCGCGAGGTATCAAACGACGCGTCTTGAATTAGTATTAATAATACCAATGCGGAAAATAAAAATTTTAACTCGTTTAAAAGATATTAACGATAAACCGAAAAAAGACCAGCGGGTACCTCCGAAACCGGGAGTGGTATCCGTAGTATTTGGTAATTGTTTACTTAAGCTAACAGCTGCTAAAATCCACCGATCCCAGGACCACGAATCCGAGAGCGAAAATTAAAAATTTTATTTGTCAAAAGGTATTTCTAAAAAACCGAAAAATGGCCCCGGAGTGGTCCGAAGCCGGGGGGTGGGATCCATAGTATTTTTGCGCAGAACATCTTTATGCATTGGCGTCCTTCGGCCGCGCTTATAAAAAATTACCCTGGGTTGGTCCAACACCGGATTGGAGACCAAAACTATATCCGCGCAAAACACGGTAATAGTCTAGTTGAGGGGTCGACTGCTAATACGCTACCAAAAATATCGAGAGGTCTCAAACGACGCGTCCTGACATCAGTATTAATAATCCGAAGGCGGAGAATAGAAATTATAACTCGTTCTGCGTTGGCGGCCTTCGGCCGGGTTTATAAAAAATTAGGAATTATTTACGACAGCATGACACTGTTAATACGCGTTCAAAAATATCGCGAGGTATCAAACGACGCGTCTTGAATTAGTATTAATAATACCAATGCGGAAAATAAAAATTGTAACTCGTTAAAAAGATATTAACTAAAAACCGAAAAAAGACCCGCGGGTACCTCCGAAACCGGGGGTGGTATCTATAGTATTTGTGCGCAGAACACCTATCTGCGTTGGCGGCCTTCGGCCGCGCTTATAAAAAATAACCCTGGGCTACGCCATGCCACGTCCGGGTGTGTGGTTTAAACGTGGCTACCGCCACGGTGATGCACAATTTTTTTTGTGGGTACAAACACAACAACCACATGGAAATCGCCAACTTCAACTGCAAATATCTCCGGACAGAGATACAATTTTTCTCTTCCGCCTTCGGATTATTGTTCTCCAGATTACTACGCGTCTTTTGACCTCTCTCGATATTTTTGGTAGCGTATTAGCAGTCTACCCCTCAACTAGACTATTACCCAAAACACTTATACACACAGTTTTTCTTGTGGGTACTACAAAATCATCAAAACAACAACAACCACATGAAAATTTTCAATTTTGTTTGCAAATATCTCCGAAACGAAATAAAATTTTGAATTTCCGCCTTTGGATTCGTGATCCTGGGTGCAAAGCGCCTCTTTTGACGCCTCCTGATATTTTTGGACGAGTTTTAGCAGTTGTAAGTTAAGTTAACAATTACCTAGTATTTTTGCGCAGAACACCTTTCTGCGTTGGCGGCCTTCGGCCGCGCTTATGAAAAATTACCCTGGGTGGGTCCAACACCGGTTCGGAGACCAAACTATATCCGCACAAAACACTTATGTTCACAATTTTTTTTGTGGTTACAACATTACAACAACCACATGGAAATTGCCAACTTCAACTGCAAATGTCTCCGGACAGAGATACAATTTTTCTTTTCTGTCTTCGGATTGTTGTTCTCGAGATTAGTACGCGTCTTTTGACACCTCTCCAAATATTTTTGACTCGTATTAGCAGTGTCATGCTGTCGTAAATTACCAAAAATTACCCTGAGTGGGTCCAACACCGGTTTGGAGACCAAAACTATATCCGCACAAAACACTTATGTTCACAATTTTTTTTTGTGGGTACACTACAACCAGATGAAAACCCCAAATTCAACCGCAAATATCTTCGGACGAGATTAATGCGCGTCTTTTGACACCTCTCTCGATATTTTTTGACGCGTATTAGCAGTTAACCCCTCAACTAGACTTTTACCAATTATGTTTTACCTTTCAATAACACACACACTTTAGCTTTGAGTTAAAGTATTTTAAGCCATTCAGGAATGGAGATTTATAATATGCAACCAAAAAATCAAAAAATTTTTCAAAAATGCTGAGAGAATGCACACAATTGCTTCAATCTTTTACAGCTCTGGTATGTATATTGCAAAAATATCGAAGCGTTAAATGTTTTCGATACTTTTGTTGGATGGTCATCACAAATAAACATCCCAGATTGCGCATTCACGAGTTCAAAATTGCTACGTTCCGCGCAACTGCGTCACAGTTGACTGCTTGACCGAATGAAAGAAAGAGAGCGATACTTTCTGAATATGACTTAAAATTTTCTGAATATTAAATTGAAGTTCTGAATATGAATTGTAAATTTCTCAATATGAAGGGGAATTCTGAATAAGAATTGTAACTTTCTGAATATGAAATGGAAATTCTGAATACGAATTGTAATAGTCTGAATATGAAATGTAACTTTCTGAAAATGAAATGGAAATTCTTAATTAGATATGTGATTTTCTGAATATGAAATGGAATTCTTAATATGAATTGGAACTTTCTGAATATGAAATGGAAATTCTGAATATGAATTGTAATATTCTGAATATGAATTGTAAATTTTTGAACATGAAATGGAAACTATGAATACGAAATGTGATTTTCTGAATATGAAATGGAAATTCTGAATATGAATTGTAACTTTCTGAAAATGAAATGGAAATTCTGAGTATGAAATGTGATTTTCTAAATATGAAATGGAAATTGAGAATATCAATTGTAATTATCTGAATATTAAATGGAAATTCTAAATATGAATTGTAAATTTCTAAATATCAATTGTAACTTTCTGAATATCAATTGTAACTTTATGAATATCACTTGAAACTTTCTGAATATGAATTGAAATTTGCTGAATATTAAATGGAAATTCTGAATATAAATTGTATCTTTCTGAATGTGAATTGTAATATTCTGAATATGAATTGTAACTTTCTGAAAATGAAATGGAAATTCTGAATATGGAATGTGATTTTCTGAATATGAAATGGAAATTCTGAATATGAATTGTAATTTTCTGAATATTAAATTGAAATTCTGAATATTAGTTGTAACTTTCTGAATACGAATTGTAATTATCTGAATATTAAATGGAAATTCCGAATATGAATTGTAACTTTCTAAATATGAATTGTAACTTCCTGAATATCAGTTGAAACTTTCTGAATATGAATTGAAATTTTCTGAATATTAAATGGAAATTTTGAATATGAATTGTAACTTTCTGAATATGAAGGGGAATTCTGAATAAGAATTGTAACTTACTGAATATGAAATCGAAATTATGAATTTGAATTGTAATATTCTGAATATGAATTGTAACTTTCTGAAAATGAAATGGAAATTGTGGATATGAAATGTGATTTTCTGAATATGAAACTGAAATTCTGAATATGAATTGTAACTATCTGAATATTAAATGGAAATTCTGAATATGAATTGAAATTTTCTGAATATTAAGTGGAAATTCGGAATATGAATTGTAACTTTCTGAATATGAAATGTGATTTTCTGAATATGAAACTGAAATTCTGAATATGAATTGTAACTATCTGAATTCTAAATGGAAATTCTGAATATGAATTGAAATTTTCTGAATATTAAGTGGAAATTCGGAATATGAATTGTAACTTTCTGAATATGAAGGGGAATTCTGAATATGAATTGTAACTTTCTGAAGATGAAATGGAAATTCTGAATATGAAATGTGATTTTCTGAATACTGAATGGAAATTCTGAATATAAAATGTGATTTTCTGAATATGAAATGGAATTCTGAATATGAATTGTAACTATCTGATTATTAAATGGCAATTCTGTTACGAAGTATACAAAATCTGCTATGAAGTACTATTTCTTGTATGTCTTATGTTCGGACACCATGAAGATGATTTAAGTCTTTCCTGGTTTATAATTAACTACTTGTTCGTTTTCGAAATGGTACCATCGCAATATACCAGTAAAGGCTTGTTTCTTTTCAGTTGCTCTTAAACAAACATAATAATTGATTTTTAATAATTATAAGCCGATGTTAAGCTCATGAATTTTTAAATATTAATCTACTTGAATAATTTGAAGGAGCTATTTTTCCTATTGACCAATTTTACGCCTTTTTTGCACCCAACTCCTAAATTGATTTAACATATCTGATTTCAATGAAAGTATACAAAACAATAACCTTGGAGAAAAAGTATTTAGTACTGAATGGAAAAAAAGGGTGCATTCATTTCAAGTTTACAATCATTGAAAATTGGGAATGGTTTCTACATTCACACTCTATATTGAATTACATTGTAAAAGTCTAGTTGAGGGGTCGACTGCTAATACGTTAACAAAAATATCGAGAGATATCAAACGACGCGTCTTGACATCAGTATTAATAATACGAAGGCGGAAAATAAAAATTTTAACTCGTTAAAAAGATATTAACGATAAACCGAAAAGACCCGCGGGTACCTCCGAAACCTAGAGTATTTGGTAATTGTTTACTTTAGCTAACAGCTGCTAAAACCCACCGATCCCAGGACCACGAATCCGAGAGCGAAAATTAAAAATTTTATTTCTAACAAAATTATTTCCAAAAAACCGAAAAATGGCCCCGGAGCGGTCCGAAAACGGGGGTGGGATATATAGTATTTTTGGGCAGAACAGCTTTCTGCAATGGCGTCCTTCGGCCGCGCTTATAAAAAATTACCCTGGGTTGGTCCAACACCGGTTTGGAGACCAAAACTATATCAGCACAAAACACTTATGTTCACAATTTTTTTGTGGTTACAACATAACAACAACCGCATTAAAATATAATAGTCTAGTTGAGGGGTCGACTGCTAATACGCTACCAAAAATATCGAGAGAGGTGTCAAACGACGCGTGTTGACATCAGTATGAATAATCCGAAGGCGGAAAATAAAAAATATTAACGCGGTCTCCATACCGGTGTTGTACCCACTCAGGGTAATTTTTGGTAATTCTCTACGACAGCATGACACTGCTAATACGCGTCAAAAATATATAGAAAGGTGTCAAAAGACGCGTATTGATCTCGAGAACAATAATCCGAAAGCGGAAAAGAAAATTGTATCTCTGTCCGGATATATTTGCAGTTGAAGTTGGCAATTTTAATGGGTAATAGTCTTGTTGAGGGGTCGACTGCTAATACGCTACCAAAAATATCGAGAGAGGTGTCAAAAGACGTGTATTAATCTCGAGAACAATAATCCGGTGGCAAAAAAGAAAAATTTTATCTCTGTGCGGAGATATTTGCAGTTGAAGTTGGCGATTTCCATGTGCTTAGCTTAAAGTGCGCAGTTTGGTAACATTTCAATTGGGGCAGTTTCATGACTGTCATCAAAGTGTATAAGTGTTCCTTTTAAAAATTGACAATGTCAGGATAAACCCTATTAATGTTTGGGTCTCTTCAGAGCTGCAATAGACGTGTAAAGCTGTCATTAAAAGTCACAAAAAATCGCATGTCCGCTTCTTGAAATATTCGAGGTCAAAAGTCGCGAAATTTCGTCTTTCGCAAATATCTCGCTTCCTATGGCATACTCGCGTTTCATGCTCATGACGAAGTTGGACATCATGAAGTTCTCCACAAGTCCAACCTTAAGTATTTTTCTGTGGGCTCAACCAATTCTGAGTTAGAGCGCGGAAAGCGCGAGCAGTCGCCGATATTTTACATCGACGTAGACCAGAGATTAATGTAGCGAATTCGTTAAAATTTTGTATTTGGACTAAAACAGCTGTAGCCAGCAACGGGGAATACAAATTTTGAAACAAAACATTCAATTTTACATAAAAACTGCAGAGAAAGTAAATTCAACTCTTTATTGTGCGCTCTACTATTTACTATGGCTCATAGCAAGTAAAAAAATATTTGTGCCTATCAAATTTTTTAAAAAGATGATAGTGATTATGAACCGATTTGATCTTTTTTGTCAGACGCTACTGCCATTGCATGCGGATTATTTCCATAAAACTTTTCGACGATACCTCAATTATTACCGGAGTTACAGCTCCCAAATTTTGGCGAAATACTAAGTCACCAAGGGGCGGAGCCACGCCCATTTTTCAAAATTTGTATTTCCTGTTACTGGATACCCCAGTTTTAGTCCAAATACAAAATTTGAACGAATTCGCTCCATTAATCTCCGGTCTAGGTCGATGTAAAGTTTTGGCGACTGCTCGCGCTGTTTAGTTTAACCACGAAATATTTAAATCTTTACATTTAATACCATACAATTATTTAATGCCTCTCACAATTCTTACTGTTTTCAATATTCTTTTCCATACTTCCTAAATGCACTCTCGGTCTAAGAAGCATTCATAATCAGTCGTCAAATTCTACATAAACTTTAGGTGACACCATCGTGCTTCATGCTTCCACCTTGTATAATTGGGCTTCATGTTTCCACCTTGTATAATTTCACCATGTGTATCGAACAAAATTATCGAAAACATTTAACGCTTCTATATTTTTGCCATATGCCTAAAGGCCCAACCACAATCGACTTTTGCGTTGATTTGGCGGTGGCGTTACTTTGATTTAACGTACGTTGCAAGTTTGCCTGCCACAATGAACGCAAAACGAAAATTCAAATTTAGATTTTTTGACATTAGAAACAATAAAATATATTTTTTTTGTCTTGAAAATTGAAATATTTTTAGAATGAAATAAAACAAAAATAAAAGTTCAAGTTTTTTGTGAAAGCTGCAAGAAATTGCACAAATGAACTGACAGTGCAAGTGAAAATCTAAGTTTTGGAATCTTGTTTTGTTTCTTTGGCGATGGCGTTGAGTTTTTTGTGGATTATGAACATAGGAATTGGATGTGTGGGTTCAAAATCAGCTGGTGACTTAACGTAAGCTCCAAGGCAACGCAAAAGTCGATTGTGTTTGCCCCTTAAGTCATTTGAATGGAAACGGCTGAAAAGCAGAAGTGCGACAAGTGTTTTTTGTTTTTCGTCCTACAAAGTTTCTAGTTCGTATAATTATAAACAACAAAATAATTGGAAAGTTAAAAAAAGCAAAAATCGATCGTTCTGAGCACCTTTGCTATTTTCATAAACAGGTAGCAAAAGCGATATCTGCCTTGAAAATGGTGGACGCTCCGGTATCAAAGAGGAATGTTTAAGTTTTTACCCCTCGTTTTTCTTAAATTGCCTGAAATGGGAGAGGGTTTGACAAATAAGCTGTAACCATTGGAAAAAGCCTACTCATAATGATAATAAATAAGAAATATTTCCCACAGTTTATTTCTTCCGTTGGCAGTTGTTTTAGTAGATAGGATACTCGTACAAAAAGTATGCAATAAATGGGACCTTACCTTCTCTGTGTAATAAAAGCTAAGGGGAAGTGGAGGAGGAAGAGGTAGAAGAACAAACAAAAGTGAATATTCTTCCGATGTAACTTTTTCAATTTTTCAGTATATTAGTATGCAAATTTAATGCATACACTTTATGAACACTCCAAAGAATAAAAAATAAAACACTTCAGTATTTGCTTTTGTTAGCTTCGAAAAAATCAACTAAAGATTCAATACATTTGTACAGCTGCCTTAGTTATACCAGACAAAAAATATGTCGAATAAACACCCTTTGGTGCAGAGTACAATAAAGATTAAGATATAGAAAAGGCTTATGTCAAACGGTTTATAGTGAACAACAATTACGTTTTTGCTAACCGTCAAAATTGAAGTGGTATAATATGATTTCTTACTTAAAAACATTCGGGCACCTTCATAGTCATAATTAAGTAGGTTCTTAAATTTAGATGCAGCATTTTGACGTTGACTTCAATGGGAAATCTGTCAAAAAGCTGTAGCTAAATTTAAGTTCTATGGCGTAGTTGCGCAGAACGAAGAAATTTTGAGCTCGTGAATGCGCAATCTTCTATGTGATTTGTGATGTGTATCCATGATGGAATTATAGGTAGCGCATTGCGCATGTAAAGATTATTCTGCTGTTTTTTTATGGGCAATTATTACGTCATTTTCCTTTAGCTCTTGTTTTTCCCCTCGTTCTTTCATTCGCTTAAGTAGGCAACCGTCACGTAGTTGCGCAGAACGTAGCAATTTTGAAGTCGTGAATGCGCAAAATGGGTAATTTATTTATCATGACTATCGAACAAAAGTATCGAAAACATTTAACGCTTCGATATTTTTGCAATATACATACCCACATACCAGAGCTGTAAAAATATTGAAACAATTGTGTGAATTTTCTCAGCATTTTTCAAAAATTTTTAATTTTTTGGTTGGATATTATAAATCTTCATTCCTGAATGGCTTAAAATACTTTAACTCAAAGCTAAAGTGTGTGTGTTATTGAAAGGTAAAATATAATTGATGAAACGCTAGTTCTATGTCTAGTCTGCTAATACGCGTCAAAAAATATCGAGAGCGGTGTCAAAAGACGTGCATTAATCTCGAGAATAATAATCCGAAGGCAGAAAAGAAAAATTGTATCTCTGTCCGAAGATATTTGCAGTTGAAGTTGGAGATTTTCATGTGGTTGGTGTACCCACAAAAAAAGTTGTGAACATAAGTGTTTTGTGCGGATATAGTTTTGGTCTCCATACCGGTGTTGTACCCACCCAGGGTAATTTTTGGTAATTCTTTACGACAGCATGACACTGCTAATACGCGTCAAAAATATATAGAAAGGTGTCAAAAGACGCGTATTGATCTCGAGAACAATAATCCGAAAGCGGAAAAGAAAATTGTATCTCTGTCCGGATATATTTGCAGTTGAAGTTGGCAATTTTAATGGGTAATAGTCTTGTTGAGGGGTCGACTGCTAATACGCTACCAAAAATATCGAGAGGGGTGTCAAAAGACGTGTATTAATCTCGAGAACAATAATCCGGTGGCAAAAAAGAAAAATTTTATCTCTGTGCGGAGATATTTGCAGTTGAAGTTGGCGATTTCCATGTGCTTAGCTTAAAGTGCGCAGTTTGGTAACATTTCAATTGGGGCAGTTTCATGACTGTCATCAAAGTGTATAAGTGTTCCTTTTAAAAATTGACAATGTCAGGATAAACCCTATTAATGTTTGGGTCTCTTCAGAGCTGCAATAGACGTGTAAAGCTGTCATTAAAAGTCACAAAAAATCGCATGTCCGCTTCTTGAAATATTCGAGGTCAAAAGTCGCGAAATTTCGTCTTTCGCAAATATCTCGCTTCCTATGGCATACTCGCGTTTCATGCTCATGACGAAGTTGGACATCATGAAGTTCTCCACAATTCCAACCTTAAGTATTTTTCTGTGGGCTCAACCAATTCTGAGTTAGAGCGCGGAAAGCGCGAGCAGTCGCCGATATTTTACATCGACGTAGACCAGAGATTAATGTAGCGAATTCGTTCAAATTTTGTATTTGGACTAAAACAGCTGTAGCCAGCAACGGGGAATACAAATTTTGAAACAAAACATTCAATTTTACATAAAAACTGCAGAGAAAGTAAATTCAACTCTTTATTGTGCGCTCTACTATTTACTATGGCTCATAGCAAGTAAAAAAATATTTGTGCCTATCAAATTTTTTAAAAAGATGATAGTGATTATGAACCGATTTGATCTTTTTTGTCAGACGCTACTGCCATTGCACGCGGATTATTTCCATAAAACTTTTCGACGATACCTCAATTATTACCGGAGTTACAGCTCCCAAATTTTGGCGAAATACTAAGTCACCAAGGGGCGGAGCCACGCCCATTTTTCAAAATTTGTATTTCCTGTTACTGGATACCCCAGTTTTAGTCCAAATACAAAATTTGAACGAATTCGCTCCATTAATCTCCGGTCTAGGTCGATGTAAAGTTTTGGCGACTGCTCGCGCTGTTTAGTTTAACCACGAAATATTTAAATCTTTACATTTAATACCATACAATTATTTAATGCCTCTCACAATTCTTACTGTTTTCAATATTCTTTTCCATACTTCCTAAATGCACTCTCGGTCTAAGAAGCATTCATAATCAGTCGTCAAATTCTACATAAACTTTAGGTGACACCATCGTGCTTCATGCTTCCACCTTGTATAATTGGGCTTCATGTTTCCACCTTGTATAATTTCACCATGTGTATCGAACAAAATTATCGAAAACATTTAACGCTTCTATATTTTTGCCATATGCCTAAAGGCCCAACCACAATCGACTTTTGCGTTGATTTGGCGGTGGCGTTACTTTGATGTAACGTACGTTGCAAGTTTGCCTGCCACAATGAACGCAAAACGAAAATTCAAATTTAGATTTTTTGACATTAGAAACAATAAAATATATTTTTTTTGTCTTGAAAATTGAAATATTTTTAGAATGAAATAAAACAAAAATAAAAGTTCAAGTTTTTTGTGAAAGCTGCAAGAAATTGCACAAATGAACTGACAGTGCAAGTGAAAATGTAAGTTTTGGAATCTTGTTTTGTTTCTTTGGCGATGGCGTTGAGTTTTTTGTGGATTATGAACATAGGAATTGGATGTGTGGGTTCAAAATCAGCTGGTGACTTAACGTAAGCTCCAAGGCAACGCAAAAGTCGATTGTGTTTGCCCCTTAAGTCATTTGAATGGAAACGGCTGAAAAGCAGAAGTGCGACAAGTGTTTTTTGTTTTTCGTCCTACAAAGTTTCTAGTTCGTATAATTATAAACAACAAAATAATTGGAAAGTTAAAAAAAGCAAAAATCGATCGTTCTGAGCACCTTTGCTATTTTCATAAACAGGTAGCAAAAGCGATATCTGCCTTGAAAATGGTGGACGCTCCGGTATCAAAGAGGAATGTTTAAGTTTTTACCCCTCGTTTTTCTTAAATTGCCTGAAATGGGAGAGGGTTTGACAAATAAGCTGTAACCATTGGAAAAAGCCTACTCATAATGATAATAAATAAGAAATATTTCCCACAGTTTATTTCTTCCGTTGGCAGTTGTTTTAGTAGATAGGATACTCGTACAAAAAGTATGCAATAAATGGGACCTTACCTTCTCTGTGTAATAAAAGCTAAGGGGAAGTGGAGGAGGAAGAGGTAGAAGAACAAACAAAAGTGAATATTCTTCCGATGTAACTTTTTCAATTTTTCAGTATATTAGTATGCAAATTTAATGCATACACTTTATGAACACTCCAAAGAATAAAAAATAAAACACTTCAGTATTTGCTTTTGTTAGCTTCGAAAAAATCAACTAAAGATTCAATACATTTGTACAGCTGCCTTAGTTATACCAGACAAAAAATATGTCGAATAAACACCCTTTGGTGCAGAGTACAATAAAGATTAAGATATAGAAAAGGCTTATGTCAAACGGTTTATAGTGAACAACAATTACGTTTTTGCTAACCGTCAAAATTGAAGTGGTATAATATGATTTCTTACTTAAAAACATTCGGGCACCTTCATAGTCATAATTAAGTAGGTTCTTAAATTTAGATGCAGCATTTTGACGTTGACTTCAATGGGAAATCTGTCAAAAAGCTGTAGCTAAATTTAAGTTCTATGGCGTAGTTGCGCAGAACGAAGAAATTTTGAGCTCGTGAATGCGCAATCTTCTATGTGATTTGTGATGTGTATCCATGATGGAATTATAGGTAGCGCATTGCGCATGTAAAGATTATTCTGCTGTTTTTTTATGGGCAATTATTACGTCATTTTCCTTTAGCTCTTGTTTTTCCCCTCGTTCTTTCATTCGCTTAAGTAGGCAACCGTCACGTAGTTGCGCAGAACGTAGCAATTTTGAAGTCGTGAATGCGCAAAATGGGTAATTTATTTATCATGACTATCGAACAAAAGTATCGAAAACATTTAACGCTTCGATATTTTTGCAATATACATACCCACATACCAGAGCTGTAAAAATATTGAAACAATTGTGTGAATTTTCTCAGCATTTTTCAAAAATTTTTAATTTTTTGGTTGGATATTATAAATCTTCATTCCTGAATGGCTTAAAATACTTTAACTCAAAGCTAAAGTGTGTGTGTTATTGAAAGGTAAAATATAATTGATGAAAGGCTAGTTCTATGTCTAGTCTGCTAATACGCGTCAAAAAATATCGAGAGCGGTGTCAAAAGACGTGCATTAATCTCGAGAATAATAATCCGAAGGCAGAAAAGAAAAATTGTATCTCTGTCCGAAGATATTTGCAGTTGAAGTTGGAGATTTTCATGTGGTTGGTGTACCCACAAAAAAAGTTGTGAACATAAGTGTTTTGTGCGGATATAGTTTTGGTCTCCATACCGGTGTTGTACCCACCCAGGGTAATTTTTGGTAATTCTTTACGACAGCATGACACTGCTAATACGCGTCAAAAATATATAGAAAGGTGTCAAAAGACGCGTATTGATCTCGAGAACAATAATCCGAAAGCGGAAAAGAAAATTGTATCTCTGTCCGGATATATTTGCAGTTGAAGTTGGCAATTTTAATGGGTAATAGTCTTGTTGAGGGGTCGACTGCTAATACGCTACCAAAAATATCGAGAGAGGTGTCAAAAGACGCGTGTTGACATCAGTATGAATAATCCGAAGGCGGAAAATAAAAAATATTAACGCGTTCAAAAGATATTAACGAAAAACCGAAAATGACCCGCGGGTACCTCCGAAACCGTGGGTCGGATCCATAGTATTTTTGCGCAGAACACCTTTCTGCATTGGCGGCCTTCGGTCGCGCTTATAAAAAATAACCCTGGGCTACGCCATGCCACGTCCGGGTGTGTGATTTAACCGTGGCTACTGCCACGATGATGCACAATTTTTTTTGTGGGTACAATCACAACAACAACCACATGGAAATCGCCAACTTCAACTGCAATATCTCCGCACAGAGATAAAATTTTTCTTTTTCGCCACCGGATTATTGTTCTCGAGATTAATACACGTCTTTTGACACCTCTCTCGATATTTTTGGTAGCGTATTAGCAGTCGACCCCTCAACAAGACTATTACCCATTAAAATTGCCAACTTCAACTGCAAATATATCCGGACAGAGATACAATTTTCTTTTCCGCTTTCGGATTATTGTTCTCGAGATCAATACGCGTCTTTTGACACCTTTCTATATATTTTTGACGCGTATTAGCAGTGTCATGCTGTCGTAAAGAATTACCAAAAATTACCCTGGGTGGGTACAACACCGGTATGGAGACCAAAACTATATCCGCACAAAACACTTATGTTCACAACTTTTTTTGTGGGTACACCAACCACATGAAAATCTCCAACTTCAACTGCAAATATCTTCGGACAGAGATACAATTTTTCTTTTCTGCCTTCGGATTATTATTCTCGAGATTAATGCACGTCTTTTGACACCGCTCTCGATATTTTTTGACGCGTATTAGCAGACTAGACATAGAACTAGCCTTTCATCAATTATATTTTACCTTTCAATAACACACACACTTTAGCTTTGAGTTAAAGTATTTTAAGCCATTCAGGAATGAAGATTTATAATATCCAACCAAAAAATTAAAAATTTTTGAAAAATGCTGAGAAAATTCACACAATTGTTTCAATATTTTTACAGCTCTGGTATGTGGGTATGTATATTGCAAAAATATCGAAGCGTTAAATGTTTTCGATACTTTTGTTCGATAGTCATGATAAATAAATTACCCATTTTGCGCATTCACGACTTCAAAATTGCTACGTTCTGCGCAACTACGTGACGGTTGCCTACTTAAGCGAATGAAAGAACGAGGGGAAAAACAAGAGCTAAAGGAAAATGACGTAATAATTGCCCATAAAAAAACAGCAGAATAATCTTTACATGCGCAATGCGCTACCTATAATTCCATCATGGATACACATCACAAATCACATAGAAGATTGCGCATTCACGAGCTCAAAATTTCTTCGTTCTGCGCAACTACGCCATAGAACTTAAATTTAGCTACAGCTTTTTGACAGATTTCCCATTGAAGTCAACGTCAAAATGCTGCATCTAAATTTAAGAACCTACTTAATTATGACTATGAAGGTGCCCGAATGTTTTTAAGTAAGAAATCATATTATACCACTTCAATTTTGACGGTTAGCAAAAACGTAATTGTTGTTCACTATAAACCGTTTGACATAAGCCTTTTCTATATCTTAATCTTTATTGTACTCTGCACCAAAGGGTGTTTATTCGACATATTTTTTGTCTGGTATAACTAAGGCAGCTGTACAAATGTATTGAATCTTTAGTTGATTTTTTCGAAGCTAACAAAAGCAAATACTGAAGTGTTTTATTTTTTATTCTTTGGAGTGTTCATAAAGTGTATGCATTAAATTTGCATACTAATATACTGAAAAATTGAAAAAGTTACATCGGAAGAATATTCACTTTTGTTTGTTCTTCTACCTCTTCCTCCTCCACTTCCCCTTAGCTTTTATTACACAGAGAAGGTAAGGTCCCATTTATTGCATACTTTTTGTACGAGTATCCTATCTACTAAAACAACTGCCAACGGAAGAAATAAACTGTGGGAAATATTTCTTATTTATTATCATTATGAGTAGGCTTTTTCCAATGGTTACAGCTTATTTGTCAAACCCTCTCCCATTTCAGGCAATTTAAGAAAAACGAGGGGTAAAAACTTAAACATTCCTCTTTGATACCGGAGCGTCCACCATTTTCAAGGCAGATATCGCTTTTGCTACCTGTTTATGAAAATAGCAAAGGTGCTCAGAACGATCGATTTTTGCTTTTTTTAACTTTCTAATTATTTTGTTGTTTATAATTATACGAACTAGAAACTTTGTAGGACGAAAAACAAAAAACACTTGTCGCACTTCTGCTTTTCAGCCGTTTCCATTCAAATGACTTAAGGGGCAAACACAATCGACTTTTGCGTTGCCTTGGAGCTTACGTTAAGTCACCAGCTGATTTTGAACCCACACATCCAATTCCTATGTTCATAATCCACAAAAAACTCAACGCCATCGCCAAAGAAACAAAACAAGATTCCAAAACTTACATTTTCACTTGCACTGTCAGTTCATTTGTGCAATTTCTTGCAGCTTTCACAAAAAACTTGAACTTTTATTTTTGTTTTATTTCATTCTAAAAATATTTCAATTTTCAAGACAAAAAAATATATTTTATTGTTTCTAATGTCAAAAAATCTAAATTTGAATTTTCGTTTTGCGTTCATTGTGGCAGGCAAACTTGCAACGTACGTTACATAAAAGTAACGCCACCGCCAAATCAACGCAAAAGTCGATTGTGGTTGGGCCTTTAGGCATATGGCAAAAATATAGAAGCGTTAAATGTTTTCGATAATTTTGTTCGATACACATGGTGAAATTATACAAGGTGGAAACATGAAGCCCAATTATACAAGGTGGAAGCATGAAGCACGATGGTGTCACCTAAAGTTTATATAGAATTTGACGACTGATTATGAATGCTTCTTAGACCGAGAGTGCATTTAGGAAGTATGGAAAAGAATATTGAAAACAGTAAGAATTGTGAGAGGCATTAAATAATTGTATGGTATTAAATGTAAAGATTTAAATATTTCGTGGTTAAACTAAACAGCGCGAGCAGTCGCCAAAACTTTACATCGACCTAGACCGGAGATTAATGGAGCGAATTCGTTCAAATTTTGTATTTGGACTAAAACTGGGGTATCCAGTAACAGGAAATACAAATTTTGAAAAATGGGCGTGGCTCCGCCCCTTGGTGACTTAGTATTTCGCCAAAATTTGGGAGCTGTAACTCCGGTAATAATTGAGGTATCGTCGAAAAGTTTTATGGAAATAATCCGCATGCAATGGCAGTAGCGTCTGACAAAAAAGATCAAATCGGTTCATAATCACTATCATCTTTTTAAAAAATTTGATAGGCACAAATATTTTTTTACTTGCTATGAGCCATAGTAAATAGTAGAGCGCACAATAAAGAGTTGAATTTACTTTCTCTGCAGTTTTTATGTAAAATTGAATGTTTTGTTTCAAAATTTGTATTCCCCGTTGCTGGCTACAGCTGTTTTAGTCCAAATACAAAATTTGAACGAATTCGCTACATTAATCTCTGGTCTACGTCGATGTAAAATATCGGCGACTGCTCGCGCTTTCCGCGCTCTAACTCAGAATTGGTTGAGCCCACAGAAAAATACTTAAGGTTGGACTTGTGGAGAACTTCATGATGTCCAACTTCGTCATGAGCATGAAACGCGAGTATGCCATAGGAAGCGAGATATTTGCGAAAGACGAAATTTCGCGACTTTTGACCTCGAATATTTCAAGAAGCGGACATGCGATTTTTTGTGACTTTTAATGACAGCTTTACACGTCTATTGCAGCTCTGAAGAGACCCAAACATTAATAGGGTTTATCCTGACATTGTCAATTTTTAAAAGGAACACTTATACACTTTGATGACAGTCATGAAACTGCCCCAATTGAAATGTTACCAAACTGCGCACTTTAAGCTAAGCACATGGAAATCGCCAACTTCAACTGCAAATATCTCCGCACAGAGATAAAATTTTTCTTTTTTGCCACCGGATTATTGTTCTCGAGATTAATACACGTCTTTTGACACCCCTCTCGATATTTTTGGTAGCGTATTAGCAGTCGACCCCTCAACAAGACTATTACCCATTAAAATTGCCAACTTCAACTGCAAATATATCCGGACAGAGATACAATTTTCTTTTCCGCTTTCGGATTATTGTTCTCGAGATCAATACGCGTCTTTTGACACCTTTCTATATATTTTTGACGCGTATTAGCAGTGTCATGCTGTCGTAGAGAATTACCAAAAATTACCCTGGGTGGGTACAACACCGGTATGGAGACCAAAACTATATCCGCACAAAACACTTATGTTCACAACTTTTTTTTGTGGGTACACCAACCACATGAAAATCTCCAACTTCAACTGCAAATATCTTCGGACAGAGATACAATTTTTCTTTTCTGCCTTCGGATTATTATTCTCGAGATTAATGCACGTCTTTTGACACCGCTCTCGATATTTTTTGACGCGTATTAGCAGACTAGACATAGAACTAGCCTTTCATCAATTATATTTTACCTTTCAATAACACACACACTTTAGCTTTGAGTTAAAGTATTTTAAGCCATTCAGGAATGAAGATTTATAATATCCAACCAAAAAATTAAAAATTTTTGAAAAATGCTGAGAAAATTCACACAATTGTTTCAATATTTTTACAGCTCTGGTATGTGGGTATGTATATTGCAAAAATATCGAAGCGTTAAATGTTTTCGATACTTTTGTTCGATAGTCATGATAAATAAATTACCCATTTTGCGCATTCACGACTTCAAAATTGCTACGTTCTGCGCAACTACGTGACGGTTGCCTACTTAAGCGAATGAAAGAACGAGGGGAAAAACAAGAGCTAAAGGAAAATGACGTAATAATTGCCCATAAAAAAACAGCAGAATAATCTTTACATGCGCAATGCGCTACCTATAATTCCATCATGGATACACATCACAAATCACATAGAAGATTGCGCATTCACGAGCTCAAAATTTCTTCGTTCTGCGCAACTACGCCATAGAACTTAAATTTAGCTACAGCTTTTTGACAGATTTCCCATTGAAGTCAACGTCAAAATGCTGCATCTAAATTTAAGAACCTACTTAATTATGACTATGAAGGTGCCCGAATGTTTTTAAGTAAGAAATCATATTATACCACTTCAATTTTGACGGTTAGCAAAAACGTAATTGTTGTTCACTATAAACCGTTTGACATAAGCCTTTTCTATATCTTAATCTTTATTGTACTCTGCACCAAAGGGTGTTTATTCGACATATTTTTTGTCTGGTATAACTAAGGCAGCTGTACAAATGTATTGAATCTTTAGTTGATTTTTTCGAAGCTAACAAAAGCAAATACTGAAGTGTTTTATTTTTTATTCTTTGGGGTGTTCATAAAGTGTATGCATTAAATTTGCATACTAATATACTGAAAAATTGAAAAAGTTACATCGGAAGAATATTCACTTTTGTTTGTTCTTCTACCTCTTCCTCCTCCACTTCCCCTTAGCTTTTATTACACAGAGAAGGTAAGGTCCCATTTATTGCATACTTTTTGTACGAGTATCCTATCTACTAAAACAACTGCCAACGGAAGAAATAAACTGTGGGAAATATTTCTTATTTATTATCATTATGAGTAGGCTTTTTCCAATGGTTACAGCTTATTTGTCAAACCCTCTCCCATTTCAGGCAATTTAAGAAAAACGAGGGGTAAAAACTTAAACATTCCTCTTTGATACCGGAGCGTCCACCATTTTCAAGGCAGATATCGCTTTTGCTACCTGTTTATGAAAATAGCAAAGGTGCTCGGAACGATCGATTTTTGCTTTTTTTAACTTTCTAATTATTTTGTTGTTTATAATTATACGAACTAGAAACTTTGTAGGACGAAAAACAAAAAACACTTGTCGCACTTCTGCTTTTCAGCCGTTTCCATTCAAATGACTTAAGGGGCAAACACAATCGACTTTTGCGTTGCCTTGGAGCTTACGTTAAGTCACCAGCTGATTTTGAACCCACACATCCAATTCCTATGTTCATAATCCACAAAAAACTCAACGCCATCGCCAAAGAAACAAAACAAGATTCCAAAACTTACATTTTCACTTGCACTGTCAGTTCATTTGTGCAATTTCTTGCAGCTTTCACAAAAAACTTGAACTTTTATTTTTGTTTTATTTCATTCTAAAAATATTTCAATTTTCAAGACAAAAAAATATATTTTATTGTTTCTAATGTCAAAAAATCTAAATTTGAATTTTCGTTTTGCGTTCATTGTGGCAGGCAAACTTGCAACGTACGTTACATCAAAGTAACGCCAACGCCAAATCAACGCAAAAGTCGATTGTGGTTGGGCCTTTAGGCATATGGCAAAAATATAGAAGCGTTAAATGTTTTCGATAATTTTGTTCGATACACATGGTGAAATTATACAAGGTGGAAACATGAAGCCCAATTATACAAGGTGGAAGCATGAAGCACGATGGTGTCACCTAAAGTTTATGTAGAATTTGACGACTGATTATGAATGCTTCTTAGACCGAGAGTGCATTTAGGAAGTATGGAAAAGAATATTGAAAACAGTAAGAATTGTGAGAGGCATTAAATAATTGTATGGTATTAAATGTAAAGATTTAAATATTTCGTGGTTAAACTAAACAGCGCGAGCAGTCGCCAAAACTTTACATCGACCTAGACCGGAGATTAATGGAGCGAATTCGTTCAAATTTTGTATTTGGACTAAAACTGGGGTATCCAGTAACAGGAAATACAAATTTTGAAAAATGGGCGTGGCTCCGCCCCTTGGTGACTTAGTATTTCGCCAAAATTTGGTAGCTGTAACTCCGGTAATAATTGAGGTATCGTCGAAAAGTTTTATGGAAATAATCCGCATGCAATGGCAGTAGCGTCTGACAAAAAAGATCAAATCGGTTCATAATCACTATCATCTTTTTAAAAAATTTGATAGGCACAAATATTTTTTTACTTGCTATGAGCCATAGTAAATAGTAGAGCGCACAATAAAGAGTTGAATTTACTTTCTCTGCAGTTTTTATGTAAAATTGAATGTTTTGTTTCAAAATTTGTATTCCCCGTTGCTGGCTACAGCTGTTTTAGTCCAAATACAAAATTTGAACGAATTCGCTACATTAATCTCTGGTCTACGTCGATGTAAAATATCGGCGACTGCTCGCGCTTTCCGCGCTCTAACTCAGAATTGGTTGAGCCCACAGAAAAATACTTAAGGTTCGACTTGTGGAGAACTTCATGATGTCCAACTTCGTCATGAGCATGAAACGCGAGTATGCCATAGGAAGCGAGATATTTGCGAAAGACGAAATTTCGCGACTTTTGACCTCGAATATTTCAAGAAGCGGACATGCGATTTTTTGTGACTTTTAATGACAGCTTTACACGTCTATTGCAGCTCTGAAGAGACCCAAACATTAATAGGGTTTATCCTGACATTGTCAATTTTTAAAAGGAACACTTATACACTTTGATGACAGTCATGAAACTGCCCCAATTGAAATGATACCAAACTGCGCACTTTAAGCTAAGCACATGGAAATCGCCAACTTCAACTGCAAATATCTCCGCACAGAGATAAAATTTTTCTTTTTTGCCACCGGATTATTGTTCTCGAGATTAATACACGTCTTTTGACACCCCTCTCGATATTTTTGGTAGCGTATTAGCAGTCGACCCCTCAACAAGACTATTACCCATTAAAATTGTCAACTTCAACTGCAAATATATCCGGACAGAGATACAATTTTCTTTTCCGCTTTCGGATTATTGTTCTCGAGATCAATACGCGTCTTTTGACACCTTTCTATATATTTTTGACGCGTATTAGCAGTGTCATGCTGTCGTAGAGAATTACCAAAAATTACCCTGGGTGGGTACAACACCGGTATGGAGACCAAAACTATATCCGCACAAAACACTTATGTTCACAACTTTTTTTTGTGGGTACACCAACCACATGAAAATCTCCAACTTCAACTGCAAATATCTTCGGACAGAGATACAATTTTTCTTTTCTGCCTTCGGATTATTATTCTCGAGATTAATGCACGTCTTTTGACACCGCTCTCGATATTTTTTGACGCGTATTAGCAGACTAGACATAGAACTAGCCTTTCATCAATTATATTTTACCTTTCAATAACACACACACTTTAGCTTTGAGTTAAAGTATTTTAAGCCATTCAGGAATGAAGATTTATAATATCCAACCAAAAAATTAAAAATTTTTGAAAAATGCTGAGAAAATTCACACAATTGTTTCAATCTTTTTACAGCTCTGGTATGTGGGTATGTATATTGCAAAAATATCGAAGCGTTAAATGTTTTCGATACTTTTGTTCGATAGTCATGATAAATAAATTACCCATTTTGCGCATTCACGACTTCAAAATTGCTACGTTCTGCGCAACTACGTGACGGTTGCCTACTTAAGCGAATGAAAGAATGAGGGGAAAAACAAGAGCTAAAGGAAAATGACGTAATAATTGCCCATAAAAAAACAGCAGAATAATCTTTACATGCGCAATGCGCTACCTATAATTCCATCATGGATACACATCACAAATCACATAGAAGATTGCGCATTCACGAGCTCAAAATTTCTTCCTTCTGCGCAACTACGCCATAGAACTTAAATTTAGCTACAGCTTTTTGACAGATTTCCCATTGAAGTCAACGTCAAAATGCTGCATCTAAATTCAAGAACATACTTAATTATGACTATGAAGGTGCCCGAATGTTTTTAAGTAAGAAATCATATTATACCACTTCAATTTTGACGGTTAGCAAAAACGTAATTGTTGTTCACTATAAACCGTTTGACATAAGCCTTTTCTATATCTTAATCTTTATTGTACTCTGCACCAAAGGGTGTTTATTCGACATATTTTTGTCTGGTATAACTAAGGCAGCTGTACAAATGTATTGAATCTTTAGTTGATTTTTTCGAAGCTAACAAAAGCAAATACTGAAGTGTTTTATTTTTTATTCTTTGGAGTGTTCATAAAGTGTATGCATTAAATTTGCATACTAATATACTGAAAAATTGAAAAAGTTACATCGGAAGAATATTCACTTTTGTTTGTTCTTCTACCTCTTCCTCCTCCACTTCCCCTTAGCTTTTATTACACAGAGAAGGTAAGGTCCCATTTATTGCATACTTTTTGTACGAGTATCCTATCTACTAAAACAACTGCCAACGGAAGAAATAAACTGTGGGAAATATTTCTTATTTATTATCATTATGAGTAAGCTTTTTCCAATGGTTACAGCTTATTTGTCAAACCCTCTCCCATTTCAGGCAATTTAAGAAAAACGAGGGGTAAAAACTTAAACATTCCTCTTTGATACCGGAGCGTCCACCATTTTCAAGGCAGATATCGCTTTTGCTACCTGTTTATGAAAATAGCAAAGGTGCTCAGAACGATCGATTTTTGCTTTTTTTAACTTTCTAATTATTTTGTTGTTTATAATTATACGAACTAGAAACTTTGTAGGACGAAAAACAAAAAACACTTGTCGCACTTCTGCTTTTCAGCCGTTTCCATTCAAATGACTTAAGGGGCAAACACAATCGACTTTTGCGTTGCCTTGGAGCTTACGTTAAGTCACCAGCTGATTTTGAACCCACACATCTAATTCCTATGTTCATAATCCACAAAAAACTCAACGCCATCGCCAAAGAAACAAAACAAGATTCCAAAGCTTACATTTTCACTTGCACTGTCAGTTCATTTGTGCAATTTCTTGCAGCTTTCACAAAAAACTTGAACTTTTATTTTTGTTTTATTTCATTCTAAAAATATTTCAATTTTCAAGACAAAAAAAATATATTTTATTGTTTCTAATGTCAAAAAATCTAAATTTGAATTTTCGTTTTGCGTTCATTGTGGAAGGCAAACTTGCAACGGACGTTACATCAAAGTAACGCCACCGCCAAATCAACGCAAAAGTCGATTGTGGTTGGGCCTTTAGGCATATGGCAAAAATATAGAAGCGTTAAATGTTTTCGATAATTTTGTTCGATACTCATGGTGAAATTATACAAGGTGGAAACATGAAGCCCAATTATACAAGGTGGAAGCATGAAGCACGATGGTGTCACCTAAAGTTTATGTAGAATTTGACGACTGATTATGAATGCTTCTTAGACCGAGAGTGCATTTAGGAAGTATGGAAAAGAATATTGAAAACAGTAAGAATTGTGAGAGGCATTAAATAATTGTATGGTATTAAATGTAAAGATTTAAATATTTCGTGGTTAAACTAAACAGCGCGAGCAGTCGCCAAAACTTTACATCGACCTAGACCGGAGATTAATGGAGCGAATTCGTTCAAATCTTGTATTTGGACTAAAACTGGGGTATCCAGCAACAGGAAATACAAATTTTGAAAAATGGGCGTGGCTCCGCCCCTTGGTGGCTTAGTATTTCGCCAAAATTTGGGAGCTGTAACTCCGGTAATAATTGAGGTATCGTCGAAAAGTTTTATGGAAATAATCCGCATGCAATGGCAGTAGCGTCTGACAAAAAAGATCAAATCGGTTCATAATCACTATCATCTTTTTAAAAAATTTGATAGGCACAAATATTTTTTTACTTGCTATGAGCCATAGTAAATAGTAGAGCGCACAATAAAGAGTTGAATTTACTTTCTCTGCAGTTTTTATGTAAAATTGAATGTTTTGTTTCAAAATTTGTATTCCCCGTTGCTGGCTACAGCTGTTTTAGTCCAAATACAAAATTTGAACGAATTCGCTACATTAATCTCTGGTCTACGTCGATGTAAAATATCGGCGACTGCTCGCGCTTTCCGCGCTCTAACTCAGAATTGGTTGAGCCCACAGAAAAATACTTAAGGTTGGACTTGTGGAGAACTTCATGATGTCCAACTTCGTCATGAGCATGAAACGCGAGTATGCCATAGGAAGCGAGATATTTGCGAAAGACGAAATTTCGCGACTTTTGACCTCGAATATTTCAAGAAGCGGACATGCGATTTTTTGTGACTTTTAATGACAGCTTTACACGTCTATTGCAGCTCTGAAGAGACCCAAACATTAATAGGGTTTATCCTGGCATTGTCAATTTTTAAAAGGAACACTTATACACTTTGATAACAGCCATGAAACTGCCCCAATTGAAATGTTACCAAACTGCGCACTTTAAGCTAAGATGCTTAGTTTGATGACCGTCACCGAAAACGTCATTTTACCTAAGGTGAGTAGTTTGATTACTGTCACCAAACTCATCACTTTGTCCTCCGATTTTCACTTTGATGACTGTCATCAAACAATGCACTTTACATCAAAGGCGAAGGGTGACGGTCATCAAAGTAACCAGAAGTAGTTAAAGTGCGCACTTCTCATGTTGAAATGTCATCAACCAACGCACCTTACAGACATATATATATATATATATATATATATATATATATATTTGCAGGTTACCTTTTGGTTGAAGCTGGAAATTGCGGCGGGATACGTCCTTTCTCCTTGATGTGTGAAAACAAGTGAAGTAAAAAATATATAACAGGTCATTACCGCTTGCCAGTCAAACTGTTTATTTATTCCAGCGATGTTCATTTGTATGGTTAACATAAAAGGTTTGACTGGCACTGTTAACCAATATAAGAAAATATGCGAGGTCGACCTTTTATGTTTGGAGTTTGGGTTGTTGGCCTAAACAATATTGCTTTGTGTACAGCGGCAAAAGAGGCAGTCTATCTGAGACGTTTGTTGAACGAAATTGGAAGGCATTACAACAATTCAATAACTATAAAGGGTGACAACATTAGCGCTTTACAAATCGCAAGAAATCGCACTAAACACATAGACGCTAAATATCATTATGTTAGAAAGGTTCTTGATCGAAATGAAACTAATTTAGAATATGTTAATACAAATGAAACCGTGTCAGATATTTTCACAAAGAATTTACAAAAGCAAAAACATTTAAAATTTTCGAAATTTCTTGGTTTGAATTAAAAAATGAATAATTAAAATATCTAGTATTCATCTTTTGAAAGAGTGTTGAGAAATAAATGTACTTTATCTAAAATCAAGTTGAATACTAAAATATTTCATACACTTAAATCACCTTGTTGTTGAATACACAATATGTAAATCATATAAAACAGATATATGTATTTTATATAATCTGCATATGAATGTGTACGATGTTCTATTATACATACTAAATATCGGTTCAGTTCTAATTAAACGCTCATATAGTAAAAACGTGTACTTTGTATTTCTATCACTGCGCGCTGCGGCAAGTATTAATTGTGACTATTATACCATATTTATCCTCAAAACCTATCAAAGGTTATGGGCCCAGGTCCAATAATGCATAAAGTGTAGAAATTATATTGGTTGTACATTTTAAAACGAGTCCGCGAGTTAAAGAATCGACAAAGTGAACTCAAACTACCAAATCGAAAAACTTGGTGAAAATAATTATGATACCTGGTGTATGCAAATGCGCAGCATACTTGTAAATGCAGACCAGGCAAAAATGCTGATGAGTGGGAAAAATCAATGTATAAAGGATACGCTGCATTAGTTGCAAATAAGACATGGTCTGTTGTTGACCTCCCTCATGGACAAAAAGCTAATGGTTCAAGATGGGTATACAGAATTATACGTGATTCAAATGGTGAAATTACAGATTTTAAATCGAGACTAGTAGCAAAGGGGTGTAATCGAAAAGAAGGCGCGAACTACTGGGAAACGTTTTCGCCAGTAATACGCTATGAGACCATATGCATGATATTAGCTGTTGCCGTTGAAAAAGATCTGCATTTGCATCAAATCGATATATCGAATGCATATCTCAGCAGTAATACTATGCATCCACGGCACCAAAATCAAGTTGATTTCGGAAGATTCTTAATTTCAGCTGAAATTAGATAATTTCGTTATGTGAAAATTCTTCTTAATTTCATCGAAACTGGACCGAAATTATGTGAAGTTTACTGAGCGAATCTGTGGTCGATTACAATTTACACAAAATAATCGATGGTCTGCCCGCACTAGCTGTCAAGTTTCAAAAATATATGCTTATCTTGGACATTTTAATTGGGCTGTGGGGAAAAAAGCGAAAACAAATGTCATTTGAAATTATGCAAAAGTAGAAGCATAATCGTGTGGATAGGAATGCAATTTACGAAATCATACTATCGAAATACTAGACATAATATAAGTTAACTGAGGATGTATACTTTTGAAAGCCAGAAGGTTTCATAGAAAAGCAGCAACAAAATAAAATTTTAAAATTGAATAAAACCATATAATGCCTAAATCAATTCCCTAAAAAGTTTGGGTTTTAACCCGTATAAAAGCGCCGCATGCTTGTATGTATGTAAAAAAGGTAAATCGCGCATATACTTATATAGCGGTCAACGTAGACGATCTAATTATAGCAAGATGCCGTGAGCAAGAGATTGCAAACATTAAAAGTAAGCTATCATCAAATTTTGCATTGCATGATGGAGGAATCTTGAAGTTCTTTCTCGGTTCCGAAATTCAGCGCGAGGGTAAAACAGGTGCAATTTCATTAAGTCAGAAGAAATGTGTAAGTCAGTTATTGTCTGTATATGGTATAAACGTCTGCCGTCCAGTGAGTACACCACTTGGCTCTGGCTTTCAAATAAATTGCAGGAATGAAAAATGTGTAAAAGTGGACACCACTAAATACCAGTCGCTGTTTGGGTCTCTTATGTATTTAGCTATTTCAACTCGGCCTAATATATTACATGCAGTCAGCATTTTAGCGCAAAGAAATACAGATCCTCACTTCGAACACGAAGCAGGAGCCAAACATATCCTGCGATATTTGTCAAAGACCATCGATTTCAAGATACACTACCGTAAGCTGGGTAAAAACATCGAAGATTACACCGATGCAGATTGGGCTAACGATAAACTTACCAGAAAGTCATACACAGGATATTCATTTTACTTAGCGAGTGCAGCATTTTCTTGGCAATGTAAAAAGCAAGATATGGTAGCACTAAGGAGTACAGAAGCCGAATATATTGCTTTGTGTACAGCGGCAAAAGAGGCAGTCTACCTGAGACGTTTGTTGAACGAAATTGGGTGGCATGACAATTCAATAACTACAAAGGGTGACAATATTAGTGCTTTACAAATCGCAAAAAATCCAGTGTATCATAAGCGCACTAAACACATAGACGTTAAATATAATTATATTAGAGAAGTTCTTGCTCGAAATGATATTAATTAGAATATGTTAATACAAATGAAAACGTACCAGATATTTTCACATAGAATTTACAAAAGCAAAAGCATTTAAAATTTTCGAAATTTCTTGGTTTGAATTAAAAAATTAATAATTAAAATATCTAGTATTCATGTTAAGAAAGAGTGTTGAGAAATAAATGCACTTTATCTAAAATTAAGTTGAATACTAAAATATTTCATACACTTATAACACCTTGTTGTAGAATACACAATATGTAAACTATACGAAACAGTAATATGTATTTAATATAATCTTCATATGAATTTGTACGATGTTCTATTATACATACTAAATATCGGTTCGGCTCTAATTAAACGCTCATACAGTATAAACGTGTACTTTGTATTTCTATCACTGCGCGTTGCGGTAAGTATTGATTGTGACTATTATACCATATTTATCCTCAAAATGTAACAAGGAGAGTTCTCCTTCCACACTAGTTGATTTAAACGTCGATAGTCTACGCATAACCGATCACCGCCGTCTTTTTTCTTGACTAAGACGAGAGGACTTGCGAATTCGGAGCTTGATTTACACCCCTATTATGAATTTTCATACAATAGACGATAAACGCTTGCTGGCGTATCGTAAAAGATCAGCTTTTATATTGCGATTTCCACACGCCCGATAGATGTACTATTGTGAATGACAGCAGAGTTTTGTTTACAAATTTTTGTGAATCTATACGAAACAGATAGCAAAACAAAACGTAAATACCAACAATTGATTTGTCTTGTACGAAAAAGTGGCAAAAGTTTTAAAAGCTGCAATAGTATGTTTTCTGCAACCTTTGTTGCCTTTCATATTAACTCAAATGAACAAATTGACGAAACTTGCATAGATTCCACAGAAAGAAGAAAATTGAGAGATGCTTCCAATCTTCTTGAAATGAACTCTACACTGTAAGTACTTGACATACTAAAAGTAAAAAAGTTAATTAAACAATATTGATGTCAGGGTATGTCTTAACAGAAATAGAAGGCAGTTTGCGCGCCCGTAAAAATGGGCCATCCATCCCAAATATTTTGAAGATTTGTGTCACTTTAAGGCTTCTTGCCCAGGGTGTTGCAACAGAGTGTTGGGAATGAGCCTGTAGTTGGATTATTTTGGATTATGTAATAATTGTATATTTACTTTTATTTAAATAGTTCCCAACGTGTCGTGGAAAAATTTATCAACGATAGCTAGCGTAGAAAATTGAACAGCGTATGCGATAGTTAGCGTATGGCAATACCACGATAAACGCTAACGATCGGGTTTCACACGCTAGAATTTATTTCATAATACGGTAGAACAGATTGCAAGCGTTTATCGTGTATCCTACGAGTTCATAATAGGGGTGTTAGTGATTATGTCGTTATTTTTAAGTTCGTTGATAATTTGAGTAACTACAGCCCTTTTGGTGCTGACCCAGTTGTTAACGAATATTGATTTCCCGTCGCAGACTTCTAGTTTCACCGAAGAATAGTTATAATGGCCTGGCCGATTAGGAAATCTGTCCGAAGCATAATATCTGAAAAAACTTCTTGGCGCTTCGATAGCTCTATAATGAGTTCCCAAGGGGTTTTTGCGCTCGTTGAAAAAAGAGAAAAAAGGAAAAGAATATACCGCAGATTAAATTCAAGAATTTAACAATTTAATTATTTGCACTTCAAAGCTAACTCACAATATAAAATTCAAAAGCTAATTCACAAGTTAATTAATTATACATAGGTTAGGTTATACAAACGAAGAGAAAATCTTACCTATAACAGGGCTGATGGCTGCAGTGATCACGGAGGTTTCCAAAAAAGAAGTGAAAGAGTTTCTTTCTTGTAAAACGCGTTCACCCTTCAATTCCGTCGAAAAGCGCTTTTTAGGGGTAATTGAACGAAAGTAAGTTAAATTTGGAAAGTTAAATTGGAAATTCGCGCACCAACACGTACACATACGACTGCACGGACATATATAGCCATTGGTGTTAGTGCGCGAAAGTAGATAGAAGCAAACACAGATAGTTTACATTAGGCTGGGTCACTATTGGCCGTGCTCATTCTTGGGTTTAGCTTGATGGCCTAAACATGCCGGTCCCCCTTGCTCGAAGCAACATCGGTAGATCTCTGCGGCCATCTTTCCTGATTAACTTAATACTAACTAATATATAAATGAACGAAATTCATGAATGTTCCAGGAAGGGCAGCAGCATGGTGGTCTTTTGCTTGACACAGTAATTAGTATTTCGGTTCCATCCGTAAATCGTGGAGCTGTAGTAAAGAAAAGGTAAACGTTAGGAAATAGTACGTGGTTGAGTTCAATTTTTTGCACCTCTTATCACACGAATGGCACGTAAAGCTAGTTCGAATGTTGAGGAAGATTTAGGAGCGGCATGCCCCAGACAAGAGCCAGCCAAATATACTGCTCTGCGCTAAAAAAGGGCCAAACCTAGATGGCAATGTGCCCGGCAGTATCAGCTACGGATATATATCGGCTCCCAACACGAGTCGAACCGGACTTGACACAAAAAATGTTGGATCGGCGAGCTGCATATGGGTATACGGTATCACGACCGAGGGGTCGACATTCGCGCTTGGACTCACACGGGCGTAGTTAGGAACGATCGTTGCGTGAATCGTGAGCCTACGGTTCTGCCCATGTTTACCCCTTATTCGCAAGAGGCACCCTCGTTGTGATCCTTAGTTTTCCTCGTCGAGGTGTAACTGTCGAGCCAGGTCGCGTGAAATTATCGAAGTTGTGGCGCACGCGTCGATGAGTGCGCGTATCAGGTGCAATCGCCCTCGCGCCTCGATTTTGATCACGGCAGTTGGCGATATTGATGTAAAGGGCCGAAGTGCTACGATCTCCCGCGTGATTTGCCCCGTTCTGAAGGCAGCTGGCAGTCGTCGAGAGTGTCGTTCAAGCTGGCCCTGCGAACCTATTCTCTCCAACTCGTATCCTTGACGTGGGCGGAAAGTCCGGGATTCCGCTCCTCGTGCGTGTTGACGCCGGTTCGGGCCGCGGAAAGTCCGTGATTCCGCTACTCCCTTGTGACGATCTGAGCCCCACTTCCTCGCTCTTTGATGAAGTTGGTGTGTAATTGATGGGCGGAAAGTCCGTGATTCCGATTCATCTTTGCGGCGTTCGTGTGCGAGTGGGGCCGAAACTTCCTTTGTTCCACCTTCGTACTGGTGGCCGGGCGGAAAGGCCGTGATTCCGCTCCGGCTTCGTCCAACTCTCCTTCTTCTAGCTCGCGTGGCCCGCTGTCAGTTCCTATTTGATTCTTGAAGAGACAGAATGTGTTCGTCTTCGCTATCCATCTGAACGCTCCATGGCCTGGTATCAACTTCCTGGGGCTCCGGATTGTCGAAGCTCTGGTGCAACGTGGTGTGATGGTCCCCTTGGCACTGGTGACAACGTCCTTTGCTCGTGCAGTCGGCGGTGCGGTGTGCTACAGATAGGCAGTTGCCGCAGTATCGTCCTAATGCGGCTTCCCTTTGCCTTTCCTCGGGCGATTTGGCTCGGTAGACCGGGCATAACCGGATCGGGTGTCGCTTGTCGCACATGTGGCATGGTTTCGGGTACCGCTGGGCCATACGTTCCGCCCTCCTGCGTAGAGTCGTATACCGGGTCATACTGGACCTGAAAAGGGGTAATTGTCATTGGTCAGGGTTTAGAAGTTGAGGGGATTTCATCATGCTTGAGGGGAGTTGGGTGTTGAGAAGATATTCACAAGAGGTTGGCAACAAGCTACAATTACTGAGGCAGTTAGCTGCACAAGAGCCTTGATTTTGTGTTTTTTTTTGTTTTTTTTTTTTAACACAAATCCGATATACAATGTGGTTTTTATGTAAATTATCTTAATGTCCACGCGATTTGTTTAAAAAGGCAATTACTTCTCTATGACTGTGCGCTTCGTGTGCGATCTGACAGATTTGGCTTTAAGTGTGGCTACGCGGTAAGCTTTTGGCCGGTTGTCAGTATTTTGCCGACAGATGGCGCATGGAGGTAACTTTTGTGGAACGTATTTGGTTGTGTGGCTAATTAATCATTTTAAAGCAGCAATCGAGGATGCCGAACGTGCCAAAAAAACAGAGGTAAGTTTTATTTATTCCTTAATCTGAGATAAACATTGATTGAAACTCTCTTATTTTTCATTTGTATTCTATAGATTGTGAAGCAAGTACCACGAGTTGACCGGAGGAAGGGAGCTGCGGAGCCTGCACGAGGGGCAGGGACACCTGACGGTCGGAGTCGGCGCACGTGCCCAGGCAAGGTTCTGGTGCCGGCTTTCACGGATTGGGGGATTTTTCTTCGGGATCCGACTCCACTGGATCTATCGCGTTGTCCCGTGGCCTTTGAGTTCTTTCAGGCGATGACTGATTGCACCCAGGTGGTGCGAAAGATATTGGGGGGCATTCGTGACGCGATTGGTCCGAATTTTTTTGGTGACATGGTGATGGAAGAGCGGATCTTGAAGAATTATTTCTTCGAGTACTATACTCGCCCGGAGATTCGGCACTGGTTGCCTTTGGTTATAAAGCCGGGCCCTATTTGTGTAAAACGAAGGTTACTTGGCCTGCCGCCGTCCTCGGGGGGAGCATCGGTTGAGGCGTTTCGCCCATATACGCCGCTACATCTAACTATTCACTTCCGCCCCTAAGTTTACATTTGTATAGTGTAATCAACAAAAATATTGTAAAGTGTGATAAATAAATTGTACATTAACCCCACTATAAGAAATCAGGTGTATTTGATCTGGGTGGTAATAGGATATTTGGAGAAGATCATTTATTTCAGGTTATAAATCCCTAAAACACGGCCCAAAAAAAGAAGGCAAGGGAAAAAAAAATAATTGTGATCGCGTTTTTCCCGGTTTTGCCGCCTTAGCATCTGGCAACACCATATGAATTTTTGTAGTGTACATTGTTATTGTGAAAGTGGATTGTGTTACCCTTCAATGAAATTCCTGTCATTGATGAGAAAAAACGAGCTACGCATCAGTTTATTTTTTACACATAATACTAATTTTCTTTTCTTTCTTTTCCTTTCAGGTGAGCTGCACAGTTTGGGAGCAACATGAAATTAAAAAGCGCAAATGTTCGTCTTGGAGCTATCATCATGTATTATTGAACGTGTCGAATCAATGCCAGAGACTAATGATTATATCTACATTGATTTGTGTTTTTCATTTCTACTCTCATTTATACCGTCCTTTTGTCGACTCTGCGAGATAACCATCGACAGCGCAAATGCGAATGAAATTAATTATCTTGAAGTGCCCATGTTATTGTGGCAGAAAGCATCATTCTCCGCATGGACAATATTTGGTTTTGCCTTCGGTCATACGCGCTGGGAGCGTACCGTATTGATTATAAGTTACCTACAACGGCTCTGTCTTACTATCATTGTACGTACATTTAAGCAGAGATTTCTCTATTTCACTATTCTCAAATTTTAGCTTCATCGCGTCGTGCACGTAAATCAAATTTGCCACATTTTCGTTTGAATAAAGTGCGCAATATCAAACCGTGGCTGAGTGTGCGTTCATATCTGAAGAAACTTGGTCCACAGCGTTCAGTTGACGTCATCGTCTCAGCTGCTTTCATAGTCACTTTGCTTTTGTTGACATTTTTGAGTGTGGAGTGGCTTAATGATTCTGTACATTTACATTCACACTTAAATCTAGAAGCGCTTATGTGGGCAACAACAATTGGCATATTTTTGGTACGTTTCATGACTTTGGGCAATAAAATACATCACAAATACCGCAGCGTTTCAGTTTTGATTACAGAGCAAATTTATTTATATCTGCAGATCGAACAAAAGCCAAAGAAAAAGGATGAGCTAATGGTATCTAATAGCGTTCTAAAACTAGCAGCTGATCTACTCAAAGAATTAGAATCACCTTTCAAAATAGCTGGACTTAGCGCTAATCCATATCTTTTTACCACCGTTAAGGTTGTCATACTATCAGCGCTGTCGGGCGTTTTAAGCGAAGTGTTAGGTTTTAAGTTGAAACTGCATAAAATTAAAATTAAGGAAAAAACAGAAAAACAAAAAATATCACCAAATCAAAAACTAGAAAACTTTAAATCAAATAATTCAATGTTTTCCAAAATACCCAACGTAGCTGAAATATACGGATTTAGTTATAAATATTGCAAGCAAAGAATATTAGTAATAAATCATTCTCAACAAAACCATCGAGCAGCGAACTCAATGCAGAACTCGTTAAAATCGATTGTCTCATACGACAGCTCGTGCAAGAGGAAGAAAATCACTTTGTAAATTTGACAATCGAACTTAACAAAAAGAAGCAATTGGAAATAGAAACTCTAAATGCAACAAAAGCAATGCAATACGTAATAATTCTGTTGCAGTGCTGCATGATTCTTCAGTAAAATTGAGCGCTTGCATGGTAGCTGACATTTTACGATGGTAGTGCTTGTAATATATGAAGAAATACAAGATGAAATTCCGGCACCTAGGCATCCGCCACCACCATTTCCACTAGCTGTAAATGAAGATAATTTAATGCGTTCTTCTGGAGGTGAAAGTCCACGTAAACAAGGATCAGCAATCCAGCCGAATCCAGTAGGGGCCACCACCACCATTTCCAGCACGCCGTGGACCGCCGCCAATTCCAAATCGAAGCGGAAATGTACCACCTTTACCTCCTAGTCCAAATAATAACAATTAAAGGCCGAAGTGAGAGCGGATTCAGCGAGGCTGTGCATCAATGCCACAAGGTAATATTTCTGGCTGTTAAATAATTGCGCTTTTGCCTTAAAAGTTTTAGGGACGTTTTCTGAAGTAGACTTCGAAGATTTTTTCAAAATTTGTGCTTATAAGGCAGATCAATTTTTAAATTCATATAAGAAAACGGCCTTAGTTTTAATTTTTTTTTGTTTTATGCTTGTGCTCAAACAAATATTGTTTGACTTTGCAACATCGTATAAAAAAGAAGGTAGTCCACTCAAAATTTTTTGTCGTATTTGGGGATTTTTGAAGTTTCATAATGTTTTTTGTTTTGCTAAAAGCATTGGCATACCATTACTGTTTAAGTCGAAATTGTGGTTTTCCGGGATTGAAATTTTCTTCAGGATGAAAACGCCATGGTCGTCTGAAACAATAATAATATGCTTTAGCACGGTTTATGTGCATATATATCGATTGAGAATACAGTAAAACATGCAAGTTTATTGAAAAATAGTGGCTAATGACTCATAGCTTTATGGCAGCTTGACCCTTAGACAGAAAAAAAATACACGAAAAATTCTGTTGTTCTAGCATGGCCCTATTACCAAGCCTCTACAGTGGATATTTCTCAAGGCATGTTTAATTTGTTACGTTAAAAAGGGCACAGAATATTTGTCGGTGGGGGCTTGCCCCAAGGTGCCCCTAGTACAATGGGCAAAATAACTCTCATAATTAGTGGCGAACCTGCAGAACTACATGGCAATGTTCTCCCTGAAAACTTGGTTTTAGTCGCTAACTTCAGATTTTGGGACTGTATTAGAAGTTCTAAGTATACAGTTTTTGTATACTTTATTGTCGCACAGTGCAATCAAGACAAATTTTATTCCAGAAATTTTATGCAAATAACGAAGCGAACTCTGATATAGAACGCACGAAATGTCACTCAATGGCAACTCATCACTATATTTAATCGATTTACGTGCAGAATGGTGCTTCCATACAATCTCGTGAGCCAATCACTCTGAATTACAAGATGAACAATGACAGCAATTCCTATTTAAAATGTATTATGTAAGTATTAATTAATATTATATATTTCCATTAAATTTGCATCTATTTTTTGATTAAAGTAGTATCTTTTATCTGCATGCCAGTTAATAACTAGCATGCAGCACAACAGATAGATATATCTTTGAAAAAAAAAAAAAAAGGGGGGTGGGGGTGTTCGTAGGTTGTATGTTTCGGGTCTGGGTCGTGGGTTCGGTTACTGCTCTCTCGATCCCTGATCCTCTTCGTTGGATGGGAGTAGCACGAGTTTAGTGAGGGGTCTTGTAATCTTTCCCTTTGCCGTCATTAGATCCCCTACTCGTACTCGTCCATCCGATCCCGGATGGAGGTTGATAACCCTCCCGAGCCTCCACTCATTGGGTTGCAGGTTGTCTTCTTTTATGACAACTAGATCCTCAAGCTTCATATTTGCTTTAGGTTGGCGCCATTTGTTCCTTTTTTGAAGTTCGACGAGGTATTCCGTCTTCCATCGTCGACAAAAGGTGTGGTGTAGGGCTTTTAGTCGCTGCCATCGATTAATAATTGATGCGGGGTTTTCGTCCGCGTCTGGCTCCGGGTGTGCTAATAGATGTCCCCCTATTAAAAAGTGCCCCGGGGTTAATGGTTCTAGGTCGGACGGTTGATTTGAAGAGGGAGTTAGGTGGCGGGAGTTGAGGCAGGATTCTATCCTGCAAAGCAGGGTAGAGAATTCCTCAAAGGTGTATTTAAGGTTGGATGCTACCCTTTTGAAGTGAAATTTAAAACTTTTCACTCCCGCTTCCCACAATCCCCCCATGTGAGGAGCAGACGCAGGGATAAAATGCCAGTTCAGATTTTGGTATGTATCGGTTGTTACTACCTCGGCGCGTGAGTCAGCCATGAAGGTTTTGAACTCAGCCCTGAGGGCTCTGGATGCCCCGACAAAATTTGTTCCGTTGTCGGAATACACATTCTTCGGGCAGCCTCGTCGCGCGACGAATCTGGCAAAAGCCGCCAAGAATGACCGGGTGCTCAGATCGGTATTCGCTTCCAAGTGGATGGCCTTAGTGGAGAAACACACAAAGAGGCAGACATATCCTTTGGACACGCGACAGCCTCGCCCTTGATAGTTCTTTATCTCAAAGGGGCCGGCAAAATCTACCCCGGTGTTAGTGAATGCCCGAGTATAGGTGGTTCGCTCGGTCGGTAGAATGCCCATCAATTGTGTTTGCGCCTGTTTCCTATGCACTGCGCATACCTTGCACTTGTGAATTTCTGATCGTATCATATTTTTTACGCGAGGTATCCAGTACTGTATTCGGATCAGGCGCAGCATAAGCTGATTCCCCCCATGTAACGAGATTTTATGGAAAAATCGTGTGATGAGACGAGACAGTCCACTATGATAGGGCAGAATTATGGGGTGGCGTTCGTTATACGAGAGGTCCTTGGACGCCTCGAGCCGCCCTCCGACTCTGATTGTCTCGTCCTCATCGAGAAATGGGTGCAAGGATTGTAAATCGCTCTTTGGCTTGATTTATCCTTTTTCTTTGAGTGTTCTGTACTCCTCCGCATAATGGTTTCGTTGAGCATTGACGATCAGTCGACACATCGTTGCTTTGATCTCAATGGGTGAAATCGTCAGTGATGTTTCATTGAAGGAGGTTTTGAGATGAGTCCTTTTGTAGAACCGTAGAACATAGGACACAACTCTTAAAGCCCGGGAAAGGTCGGAAAACCTGTCTACAATATCTTCGCCTTTACGGTTAACCGAAGTTGTGTGGACTTGTAACCTTTTCTCTTCCATGGTTGTGGTGTAGCTCATTTCCTGGTTTGGCCATTCTTTGCCATCTTGCTGCAGCCAAGATGGGCCTTCCCACCACAAGGAATTGTTTACTAGCTCTTGCGCTAATAGCCCTCTACTGGCTAAGTCTGCAGGGTTGGACGCTGAGTCCACGTGACGCCAGTCCGTGTTCCCAACTTGGTCTATTATCTTTGTCACACGGTGGTCCACGAAGGTTGACCATGAACACGGAGGTTTCCGTAACCAAGCTAAGACAATAGTTGAGTCAGTCCATAATAAGGTTTTATGTTTGCCTAAATTAAGGTTCTTGTTGATAGATTCTAAGGTTTCTGCAAAGAGAACTGCTCCACAAAGTTCTAGTCTTGGTAAGGAGATAGTTTTTACGGGCGCGACTCTTGATTTTGCTAATAGCAGGCTTACAAATACTTGCTCATTAATATTGACGCGCAGGTAAACGGTGGCTGCGTATGCTTTTTATGACGCGTCACAGAATCCGTGGATCTCCACTGTGGTTGTTGGTGAAAAGTGTACCCAGCGTGGGATCTTAATTTTTTCTATGTGCTGGTAACTTTCAATGAAACTTTGCCACCGATCCAGCGAGACTGGCGACACGGTTTCATCCCATCCCTGTGCTTTCTTCCTTTTTGACGGCATGATGTGGTAAAAGATAGGTATCACAGTCTTCAGCGGGGATGTGTGTTGGTACCCGGGACATATGCCCCAAGGTTTCATACTCTGCTAAGACCCTGTTGTATTCTGACTGTAATGGTGGGTCTTTAGCTAAACGCGTTTCCATTCGGAAAAATTGTGAACACGCAATTTTTAATGAGGGACCTAATTATTTATATTTTGGAAATTCCTGTTTAAAAGGCAAGGATGCAATATATTTACCCTTATCATTTCGAATCGTTGTGTTCTTATACAATTCTTCACAATACTTGTCATCATGGTTGTACGTTTTGTCCCAAAATGATCGTAGCTCTCTGTCTAATTGCACTTCACTGACAAAGGACACATATTTCTCGCTGGGTGAGATTGTTTCGGTTTGGCCGGTCAATATCCAGCCGAACACCGTCTCTTGGGCTAGCAGTGTTCCTAACACGTCTTTCTTTATTCCCCGTAACATCACCTGTGCATAAATGTCGCCTCCTAATATCAGGTCGACTTGCTCATTGACAAAAAAACGTTTGTCAGCTAATACTAGGTTCGGGCAGGCCTGCATGGCCATGGCATCCACCTTGTATGTTGGTAGATTGCCAGTTAGTTGTGGCAGCACAAGCGCGGTGGTGGCGATATTTATTGTCGGATCAATTGGAGACCGCAGTTGTATATGACACGCCTCCTTTACTTGTGCTGACACTTGATTGGTGATGCCTGACACATGCGCAGACATCCGCTGAGATGGCAAGTTTATGCGACGTTGAAGTCTCTCAGTTATGAAAGTACATTCTGACCCAGAATTTATAAGTGCCCGCGCGGAGAAGTTGGTGTTGTTGTAGAATATATTGATGCGGGCCGTACCTAGTAAAACCCCTTTACTTGTGTTTGTAAAGCAGGCCTTGAAGTGGTTAGTTCCATTGCTTTGGTTATTTCCAGTGCTTTGGTTATTGGAATAGGTGCGTCTCTGTTGCATTTCGGCTGATGAACCAGGATGGTTATTATTGTTGATTGCGTTTTGGTTGGTGTCCGTTGCCTGAATATGGAGGAGCGTATTGTGTCTTTGCTTGCAGGTGGCGCAATTGTAGGAGCTTGAACACCTAGACACAGTATGTCCTGAGGATAGGCAGTTAATACACCCTTTCTTGTTTTTAATGAAGGTGATTCTATCGGAAACCGCCAATGTGCGGAACCGTTGGCAATGTTGTAGTTTGTGCTCAGTGGATTTACACATCTTGCACGCACCTTTGGTTACACTCGTCTTAAAAGCACCTAGCTTTCTGTGAGAGTTTTCAGTGGATTGTCCACCATTACGGGTTTTCGGGTTCTTGGTTTCCAGGCTATCCTCAGTTATGCCAGAGACTGTCTCAAGTGTCTGGAAACGGTTCTGTAAGAATTTATCCATGTCTTCCCACTTGGATATTTCTGTTTTATTTTGAACCGTTTGCTCCCATAAGGCTTGTGTGCTTTTTGGTAATTTCGTTGAGCACAAATAAGTTATAATCGCACCCCAATTTGACACATCGATTTGATGTGTCTTTAAGGAGGCGATACAGTTGTTGATGTCTCGCTGCAGCTTTTTAATTGAAGTGCCGCATTCCTTTTCGACCGCCTCTAAACTGAACAGTGTCTTCAGCTGAGTATTCACTAGTAAGCGTTTGTTTTCGTATCTGTCTACCAGATTTTGCCACGCTATACCGAAACCTTCGTTTGTGAGTGGGCACTTTTGCACTATCTCTTTCTCTCTATCCAATCTCTCTACCGGGGTGAGTCGCTTATTTAAAATATATATGGCCGTAAAGAGGTCTCTGAATGTAGGCCAAGATAAGTAATCTCCCTTGAACACATCAGTGTCACACGGGGGTAGACGCATATTTGTATCCCTTTCGTGCTGTTCTTCGGGCTTAGGGTCGGGTTTGTTGAATGTGGCCTGTCGCGTTGATATGTTTGACATGCAACGCAAGTAGACTGCGTAAGCACTTTTGTGTTTTATCTGAACAGCTGATATATTTTTTCCCTCTAGAGTGTCCCCCGCTAATATTTCGTCATGGGCTGTTTTTGCTTTTTTCCACTTTGCCTTTAACTCTTCTTGCTGGATAGCCAGAGTATACTTGGTATGCTCGGAGTCGGGTGTGGTGTTGAAGTCAGCTTCAAATTCTATGACTTCATCAGCCATCCTGATGTAATTTTCCATCGCTTTCGACATGATATCAGTACTGAGATTAAGGGCAAAATGGACCTAACTTGTTAATAGGGTAGCTCACGAAGGCACGTACAGCTTAAGATAGGACGATGTAGCTAGTGGGTATATGCCCAGTATAATGGATTGCCGCCAAGGGGTAAACACGCAAATTATTCTCTATGTATATTGCCTTTAATTTTTTCAGCTGATTGTGCTTTTATGCGAACACTCTTGTCACCCAACTCACCGCAGTGTTAGTGTTGTGTATATAAGATAATAAGGTTAAGTGACTTTGATTTAATGGTAGTAACGCTGATTTATGTCAGAACTTAAAGAACTGGTTAAATTTATTACACTTAAGTGTTTAATGGTTCTAAAATATTGGCAGTGACTTGCGATAAAGTGCGTTAAAGTGTTGTTGCAAATAAATTGCCACACTACAGTGAAAAGTGGGGTTATGTTGAATTTGTGCAGCTGGCTGCGATATTCCTCGTAAATATGGTTACAGCAAACAAACTACTAAATCAAAGACTTTATGTAAATCTGTGTAATAATTGCCACACATACGTATAATTTGTTTTTATTAATAAAATCGCGATATTGGTACGCCGGGAAGTTAAAGTAATTGTAATTTCCCTACTAGTGCAAAAAACAAAAAAAATTGAACTCAGACCACGTACCTTTGTGCCTTTGTTTGACCGCTCGTTTTTGTTTGCTGGTGTAATGCTTGTCGCTTTTGAAACGCTTAGGTGGTGCTAACTGCTAACTTTTGAAACGCTTTTGTGTGGTGCTGCTAACGGCTAGCTTTTGAAACGCTTTTGTGTGGTTATATTGATGGTTGCTTTTGAAACGCTTTTGTGTGCTGTGGTTATCCAGTGGGTCGCTGGTAATTCAATGGTTTCTATAATTATTCCGGCGTAGTAGGACCATGAAAAAACCTCTTGAGGCTTCGATAGCTCTATAATGAGTTCCCAAGGGGTTTTTGCGCTCGTTGAAAAAAGAGAAAAAAGGAAAAGAACACACCGCAGATTAAATTCAAGAATTTAACAATTTAATTATTTGCACTTCAAAGCTAACTCACAATATAAAATTCAAAAGCTAATTCACAAGTTAATTAATTATACATAGGTTAGGTTATACAAACGAAGAGAAAATCTTACCTATAACAGGGCTGATGGCTGCAGTGATCACGGAGGTTTCCAAAAAAGAAGTGAAATAGTTTCTTTCTTCTAAAACGCGTTCACCCTTCAATTCCGCCGAAAAGCGGTTTTGAGGGGTAATTTAACGAAAGTAAGTTAAATTTGGAAAGTTAAATTGGAAATTCGCGCACCAACACGTACACATACGCCTGCACGGACATATATAGCCATTGGTGTTAGTGCGCGAAAGTAGATAGAAGCAAACACAGATAGTTTACATTAGGCTGGGTCACTATTGGCCGTGCTCATTCTTGGGTTTAGCTTGATGGCCTAAACATGCCGGCCTCCCTTGCTCGAAGCAACATCGGTAGATCTCTGCGGCCATCTTCCCTGATCAAATTAATATTAACTAATATATAAATGAACGAAATTCATGAATGTTCCAGGAAGGGCAGCAGCATGGTGGTCTTTTGCTTGACACAGTAATTAGTATTTCGGTTCCATCCGTAAATCGTGGAGCTGTAGTAAAGAAAAGGTAAACGTTAGGAAATAGTACGTGGTTGAGTTCAATTTTTTGCACCTCTTCTCACACGAATGGCACGTAAAGCTAGTTCGAATGTTGAGGAAGATTTAGGAGCGGCATGCCCCAGACAAGAGCCAGCCAAATATACTGCTCTGCGCTAAAAAAGGGCCAAACGTAGATGGCAATGTGCCCGGCAGTATCAGCTCCGGATATATATCGGCTCCCAACACGAGTCGAACCGGACTTGACACAAAAAATGTTGAATCGGCGAGCTGCATATGGGTATACGGTGTCGCGACCGAGGGGTCGACATTCGCGCTTGGACTCACACGGGCGTAGTTAGGAACGATCGTAGCGCGACTCGTGAGCCTACGATTCTGCCCATGTTTACCCCATATTCGCAAGAGGCACCCTCGTTGTGATCCGTAGTTTTCCTCGTCGAGGTGTAACGTTCGAGCCCGGTCGCGTGAAATTATCAGTTTTTTTTTTTGTTTTTTGTTTTTTTTTTTTTTGTAAATTCAAGACTATGTAAAACGTTGCATCAAGCGAATTTCCATCTACCTAAATATTCAGTGAACATTTTTCTTGTTTAACCTAGATACCGCCAACAAACCCTTTAAATTGTATTTGACATTATTCCCGTTCTGCAATGAGTGATTCAATGACTGATTTACTCACTATGTTGCATTGATTACCGGCATCTATTAATGCTCATGAAACATTCATCAAATAATGATGCCTCTAATCGACTATTTCTAACCCGTGTTTACCACAGTTCTGGGGTTCGCTTTTTGGGTGCACCTTATTAGAGTCAACGCACCTTGCACGACGTTGTTGCTCGAAATATGGCCTGCTTCTTTACAATTAAAACACGTAACAGATGAATTTGCATTACTGCTGGTTGGGTGCTCCTGCTTGCTGGTGGACGCGTTTTTCAGTTCTATCAGTAACTTTACGGCGCATATTTTTCACGGTCCTAAATTTTGTTGCTGCTATTGCGATTTGTAAGTCTCGGTTTCATAAACCTGCACGGATATAATTATTGCAGATGTGCTTAAGTAATACTGTTTAGCGAGAGCGTATATGCGGAAACAATAGTCATTCATTCGGAAACAAGAGTCATTCACACGCATTCGTAGACTGATACGTAATGTTTGGGACAACGATTCCACTGAGGTAGATCTTCTACGACGTACAGATCTTTTCCGAGCTTTTTAGTAATAATAAACGGACCCTTGTCCGGGGGCTCATTCTCCGCGAGCACCAGATCACCTTCACTAAATTGTTGGGGTTTTGCACGTTTAGTGCCGTAGCGCAGTTTTGATAATGATCGTTTCTCGTTCACTCGATTTGCCGCGGTAGTACGTATGTGCGTTAGCTCATCGTTGTTAAGCCACTGTTGATCGTGTATGCTCGAAATGATTTTGTTCTTGAGGATATCTCGAGGATGAAACCCCTAAAGTTACTCATAGGAGGTACATCCGGTCGTTGCGTTCTTCATAGTGTTGATGCACCACTTGACGTTGCGGACATTAGCATCCCACCGCTTATAATTTGACGTTGATGGAAGTAGCATAGAAAGTATGGTACGGTTAGTACGCTCAGCGTGACTGTTTGCCCTCCGCGTACGCACCGCCGTGAGTACCTATATGTTTGACGTTGTTTCGGCACAATAATTTCGGAAATCTCGAGAGGTCAATGCCGTTCCGTGGTCGGAGACGATCCTCTCAGCCGTTCCCGTGAAGCTGCAGCTATTGTTCAATGCCTCAATTATGGTTTTAGTTGCTGGCCTTTTAACTGTTCATAGAAATGCAAACTTGGCGAACGCATCACCAGGCTGGCGAAAATCCTTGGGATGAACCCTCCTAGAGGGTGCTGGCTGGTAATAGTCACTACAGTAACCCCGCTAGGGGAGTGTTAGCTAAGTTCAGGAATCAGGGCCATTTGTGTCTAAGCTCCTTAAAAGCTCTGGCATATAGAAGTGGCTCTTGAACGTGGTCTCAAGGTGTGGGCCGGATCGGTGGGGTTATGGATTGCCGTGCCGATGGTCAGCCTAGCTGGGGGCCCCTCAAATAGACCAGTCGCTAGCCTCCCTCACAGATGCGCAGTAGGCATAGGCAGGTGGCTAAACGCATCCTGAAAAGTTTGGAAAACGTCCCTTACTTTCTCTCCATGACGTTACCTGGGGACGTTGAGGAGTTAGGGGCGGAAATTGAGTGGACAAAAACTTTCGCGCCTGACTTTAAGAAGTCTGCTCTGGTGAAGGAACAGGCCTCCGGTAAGTGTAACCGTTCGATGGAGGCTGCACAGAATGATCCTAAGAGGTTTAGAGACGAAGGCCCCTCCTTCGCAAAAGTTGCTAAAAGTAGCATCTTTGTGGGGGTCTTTGAATCTAATCCTGAGAAGGAGCAGGCTTTCAAAGACAAATGGGACTGGATAAGGACCGAAATGTCCAGATTTTCAGCCGTCTTAGTAAAGAAGAACCCTGAAACTCCACCTGCTTGCAAAGAGGTGGGTTAGTCCGCGCGGCAAGTTGTAACGACAGCCTTTGTAGTCAACCCTAACGTTTTTTTGATTTTTTTCACACAACCGGGTATATGAACAGATGTGTATGCAACTGGGTGAACGCAAACATACGCGATGCGATAAGGAACCAGTCAGGAAATGTATCAACTGTATGAGGGCAAATAAGGAACTGAATCTTGGGCTTGATGATAACCATGATACTATGGATAGAGCATGTCCTGTATATCAGCAAAAATTATCCGCAAGGAAAAAAAAGGTTGTTTATTAGCAACCAAAGCATAAAAAGCACAAAAATCGAAGTAGTGGGGTGCATAGCTTAGAATGTATATATCTCAATATTTGTAGTATAACAGCAAACATTGTACTATGCGCAGAAATATGCACCACTGATCTTATAATGGATACCGAATTAAACATTCCGACATACAAATGTATTCGTTGCGATTCCCATAGTAGACATACGGGTGGTGTTTTGATATATGTTCATGAAAATTTAGAGTTTAGTATAGTCTGCAATATAGCCATTTACATGAATATATGGTGCATTATTATAAAAATCAAAAAATGTTCGTTAAAATGGCAAATTGGTGTACTTTATCACTCACCAAGTAGCAGTGACGCCGACTTTATTACGTTTTTAGATGAAATCCTGACTGAAAACCTCAAGGAATCAGACAATAATATCATAATTGGAGATTTTAACATCAATATGAATGTATCGTCAACATACTCGAAACACCTATTAAGTTTATTCGCACAAAGGGCAATGATTCAAAGAATTAATTTCAATACGAGAACAACAGAGAACTCGTCTACCAAAATTGACTTGCTCTTTAGTAATAATGATCAAGTTAGGTCGGAAAATATAGTTGAATATAGAATTTCGGATCATGAAACAATTAATTTCAAAGTGCCAACAACAAAATTTTGCAAAATGAGAAAGTATTCTACTTTTACCTCATGGGAATACTATAGTTCCGAAAACCTTTTAAATAAGCTAAGAACATGCTATTATAACTTTATGCGTAATGCGGGAGTAGAAAATAAAACTACAGCCCTGAACAATATTCTTACTGAAGTAATGCAAGCACTGATATAAGTGAAGAGAAGAAAAATACAACTGAGAAATAAGTGGTATGTGAGCTTACAGCTCTCCATAAAAGAAAACTTGAGCTATATAACATTGCCACAGAAACAGGATACTGGGATGAATACAATGTATTAAAGAAAATATACAAAAGTACTATTATGTATAAGAAGAAGATGTATATGGAAGGCAGAGTTCACAGCAATAAGGGAAACATGAAGCGGATGTGGAAGTGTCTGAAAGACCTCGCAGAGCTTACAGATAACAAGAAACATATCACTAAGATAGTAATACATTGCGAATGCCTCGATAGTGAGTATCATATAGCTAATGCCCTAAACAATTTTTTTGTACAGAGCATAGTCGAAATTAGTGATAGTATCGAAGAAATGATATGCAAATTAAAAGACTACAAATACAACAAAACAAGGCAATGCGATTTATATTAAAATGTTCCCCAATAACATCAAAAACTATAATGCTGGATCGGTTAAACTGGCTTAGTATAAAACAGTCAATAAATTACTTCACTTTGAAATTTATACATCATGTAAGATTAGGAATGCTACCGAGTTACCTGAGCAATAAAATATTATATAATTACGAGATCCATAGTTATGGAACTAGATACTGCAATAATATAAGACTGGCTAGAGTAAGAAGAGAGTTCGCAAAGAAGACTTTAGAATACACAGGGTACAAAATGTACAATGAACTACCTACTGAGATAAAAGATTGTGAAAATGTTAGTAAGTTTAAAGTAAAATTATTTTTATATTGTAAACCACTTAATATTTAATGAAAGAAATGTTTACTTAACATCAACTAGGTCTTAAAGACCTTAATAAATAAATATAATAATAATAATAATAACGGTGAGCAGGGAAATGCCGCAAGGTAAAAGTGCCTATAAAAGGGGTCAGCTTTATAGTTTAATCATTAAAGTCGAAAGTAGCGGTCTGTGCTGCTTGCACCAAGTTTAAAGTGTCAAAAAAAAAGAAAAAAAAAAAGGTGAGAGTTAATGACTTAACAGTTTTTTATTTATTTAGTTACAGAATAAATTGCAATCTTCTTTTATTATTTGCCATTGAATCTAAAATTTCGTCAGCTTTCACTTCTATATCCCTGTGAACGTTGAGTAGTGCTAGACCATTAAGTCTCTCTCCTCCGGTTTTACTTCTTAAGTATGTTTTCAATCTTCGAAGCGATGAAAATGAGCGCTCGCTCGAAGCTACAGACACTGGCAACGTTGCACCAATCTGCAAGAATCGGTTTATTGATGTAAATATATTTACATCACAACAATTCATGGATTCTATAAATGTTTTAGGCTGACTGGTCTGATTCAAACAGTGCCTGAAAATATAATACAAAAATTTTGAGATGTATGGTAAATTTTATAACGGCGAATCAGAAAACGGGAGATACGACGATTCCATACTTAAATATTTTTATAATCTAGCGTTTTTTAAATATATAATCAACCGATTAGGTGAATATGAAAACAAAGCATAGCTTTTTAAACGGTTTTATTTAGCTTGAGTTGACAGGCAGGCCGCATGCACGGCCGCACGGCCGTTGTGAACGAATCTTGTAATTGAAATTTAAGTAACTTCCCTATAAGCTACAAGCTTGAAACTTGGAATATAGTTCAGAACGCGATGACAATGCAATAATAAGAAAAAACTCGCCGCTAGGTGGCGCAAGTATCGAGATATTCGCAAAATTCGCATTTGTGGTCCAATTTGGCTCATATTTGGAACACATAATACATGCAAGAATAGAAATCGACCTGTGAAAAAAAATCGCCACTAGGTGGCGCATGGATCGAGATATTCACAAAAATCGTATTTGTGGTCCGATTTGGCTCATATTTGGAACACATAATACATACAAGAATAAAAAGCGACTTATGAAAAAAAAATCGCCGCTAGGTGGCGCAAGCATCGAGATATTCACAAAAATCGTATTTGTGGTCCGACTTGGCTTATGCTTGGAACACATAATACATACAAGAATAGAAAGCGACCTATCAAAAAAATCGCCGCTAGGTGGCGCAAGGATCGAGATATTCACAAAAATCGTATTTGTGGTCCGATTTGATTTGGTCCATATTTGGAACACATAATACATACATGAATAGAAAGCGACCTATGATGCCCGATTTGGCTCATAATATTTGGAACAAATATTGCATACAGTCCAGTAGAAGTGACATCAAAATATTTTGGAGTTGGAGGAGGGACAAACATACGTGGCGCAGAGTCGAGTAAAGTCTTTGGAAGGATTATGTATTGAGGACTTAGGTTGTAACAAATTGTCAGGAAAGAGTCCTTGTAATAACGAGTCACTAAATGAACTAAATAGAATAAGAAATAATAGGCAATTAAATAAAGATTAAAAACTTGAAAATAAAATAATTAAAAAAAAATTTTTAAGTTAAACGGTTTTATTGAAAACAATACTTACATGAAATAATAATAATACGAAAAGCTAGAAAATAATTAGGTAGTTCCTAGGTACTAGTCATCACACTCCTTATCAATCTAGGGCGTTGATCAGACAATTAAATAAAAGCGTTGGACGCGTCATATTTCTATTGATAGTCATAAGTAAAACCAACTGAACCTTAATCAGGCTATGCTACGCCTCACATTTTTAGAAATTGATTAGATTGATAAGGAGTGTGATGACTAGTCCTAGGACCTACCTAATTATTTTCTAGCTTTTCGTATTATTATTATTTCATGTAAGTATTGTTTTCAATAAAACCGTTTAACTTAAAAATTTTTTTTAAATTATTTTATTTATGAAATGCGTATGCCAAAATAATGCATTTCATATATACATATATATAATCGATAATATTTATCCTACCTCCTCCATTATTCATATTTTGAACTCAGCAACGAAATCTTCAACGGAACCTGCAATATCATTAGGCCATTGTGATTCTAAAACCCGAACTATCTCCTGTATTTTTTCGTCATTCAGATTTATGCATTTATTTGGCAAAATATTTTCAATTTTTGAAAGCAAACTCCGATGTTTCAAAAATCGTGAATGAAGTTGTTCCAGAAAATGATCCAAAAACGGTATATAAACCGACCGTCGGAAGTATTTTACGGGTTCGCCTTCGTAGTTGTCTCGATGGGTTTGCCAAGTAACCAAACGCGGAGTTTCAATGTCTACATCTACTTTCAAAGCAATTTCTTTCACATTTTCATAAATGTGTTTAAACGATTGCACGGAATCCTAACGCATGCCACTTATTTCAGTATGTAAGTTATTTGCAAAATCAATGCAACTGCTCAAATCGCAATCTACTTGTTGCAAAAATTTACTTAAATTTTTGGATAAAGAGAAAATCGGTTTTAGCACTGCCAAAGCAATAATAAATTGAGGTGAACGAATTGCAGCCAACGAAGCATGTGGTTGCTCACATCGCAATTTCTCATTATCAAGCTCTTCCAGCGCCACGCAAATAAAGTTAAATATATCAAAAAATAATGAAAGGGAATTCAAGTGTTCTACCCAACGCGTTTCACAAAATTTTAGAAGACGAAATTGCTTTGAATTCGGATATCATTTTAGAATGATATTTTTGAGAACTGCGCCGGCTTTAGGGGATATTCGAAAAAGATTAACAACCTCCTTGATTGAACTTATACAGTTTCTAATAGCGGGTATTTTGCAAGAGCTTGCGATGGCCAAATTTAAGCTATGATTGGCGCAATGTACATAAACAGCTTCCGGATATAACTTTTGAACTACTGTTGAACATCCCTTGAAATGTCCACTCATAGAGCGCGCACCATCGTAATCTTTTAGGGAAAGTAGAAAACAATAATAATAAATCCCTTCAAATAAGCATACCAACACACCTTGGCCTCTTAGATACGTCAGACAAAGTTTCAGTTCTTTTAGTTTTTCGATAAGGACGGTAGCTAACCCGCTACCAGTAGTATCATTAACAGGAACGAAGCATAAAAAGTCTTCTCTCAGCTTCTGCTCATGTTCAAAATAATCGACATATCGTATACAAATTGAAAATTTCTCAATTCCACCCACATCTGTTGTTTCGTCAGCAATTATTGAAAAGCATTTTGACTTTTTGTTGTATAAGTTGACCTGCTATTTCAATAATTTCATTTTGAATATGCCAGCTTATATACGTAGCATTTCCTGATGCAGTTTCAATATGCTTGTTCAGCGTGTTGTCTCTATAGCTAAACGTAGTAAAGCCCTGAAGTTTCCATCATTTTCAACAGGCATTCCTAATGAAAGCCTCTTAATGCAAGTCCTTGCCTTCCACAAACTAGTACTACACGGATTATTGAAGCCAATTTCTCCCTATTTTCAAGTTGTAACTTTTTGAGTCCTTTATCGATTTCACTTATTACATTATTCATTTTGTTTTCAAAAATTAACTTGAAATTTGCTGCTTTCTCTATAGCGCTTTTGTGATAATCCCTTAGCTGATGTTGTTTAAATTTTTCAATTGCTTTTTTCCAATTTCGAAACGGGTGTTGCACGAAAGCATTAGTTTTTTGATGACTTCCATTTCCAACAGTTTCCCAACAAAAAGCAATGCAAAATATACAGTACGCTCCATCTTCAATTGATGAATACAACAACTAAGAAAAAGAGTTTAACCAAGAATAATTAAATTTTAAGTTTCGATCTCCAGATGATGGAAAACTATACGATGTGTCGGGCACCCACGCGTTCGTTAGAATTTCATATCTTTCTTTCTCATTAAGAATTTTACAAAAGTGAGCAACATCATTTGCAAACTCCTACAACCGATACATTAGTAGAAACAAAACAAAACAAAGCACAAGAACTGACAAAAGTACGTATTTTAAGTGTTTCGCGAATTTTAGGAGCACTACCATTTTCATCACAGTTACTTCCGGAAAAAAACGCTTGCGCGTTTTAAACAATTCCTTTGGAAATATTTTGTAATTGTATTTTCACACATTTTTCACAAAACCTATCGACTGAGCAAAATAAATTAATTCTTTCTTATGAAGTTATATTCCCGTTACTATAACGGTTCTTGGAAAATGCGTAGATAAGTGCTGTCAGTTAATAACAGCGTTGCCACACATATATATTTATGTTTATAAAAGAATAAAGGCCGGCGTAGGGTTGACATAACGCACTTTGTATTTAATGCCATTATTTCTTGCTACAACGAACGCAACAAAACATCACATTTTGATTTTTTGTCATTAACAGAAATGTATAAAAACATTTTTTTCTGCTCGAGAACAAACATTTTTTTCTTTTGAGTATAACAAAAAATGAAATTGCTAGATTTTTAAGAATCTCAGGACATCGCAGCAACGGTTTGACAACGCGTAGAAAAAAGTAAATTTTTAAATTTCTTTTGTTACTTTGGCGTTGCATTTGTGCTGCGTGTGGATTGAGAACATTGTAATCCAGACATATGTGTACGAAGTCAGCTGTTGGCGCAACGCACACGCCAAAACGACGCAAAAGTCGAATGTGTACCGGCTTAAAGAAAAACTACAAAATTTATGTGTTATTGTGCATACCTACACATTGTGTGTGCTGTGTTATTGTGATAACATAACGCAAAACTCCTTTTAATGTCATTATTCCTATTTTTTGCCTGGCAACTGGCAATTGGAAAACACGACATAACCAAATATATATGTATGTATTATTAAAATTGCTTTTACTCAAATAATGAATGCTTTTACTTTAAACCCCCCCCCCCTGGCTGCGCGCCTGGTGCACATATTTTTAGACAGTTTTAAATTAGCTTTTCTTTGTATTTGATGAAGAACGCAGTTTTGATCTTTCAGATACCCGAGGCAGCCATAGGCCGCGACAAGTAAAAGGGAACAGAATATCAAAAAACAAACAAAAAAAAAAGAGGAAAAATTCAACAACAACTACCACTATTACAACAACGAATTACAAGCGAATTCACAAGGATCAACAAAAAAAAATTATTTCTTCTGGAGCAGTACAATAACGAACAAACGCAACAATAATCGGCGGAACAAGAAGAATAACGAGTAGTCACCAATACACGCGCACACACACCAAGGTAAAACAAAAACCGAAATTAACACTACACATATTATCCACGAGCAACGTACACAAAAACGTTACAAGGCAACATTGTTGGCAAATGCCTGGCAACATACAACCCAGCAACACCATACAGGCTGGTAAGCAACATCCAACTGGCAACACAGCAACATGGGTAGTAAAACCTCCACCACCATAGAACATTATTAAATTCGATTTTGACACCTTGAAGATTAAGTTGTACTCTAACGATCTGAAGGCGGCCTATGATTCGGAACTATAGATAGAGGCAGAGAAAGCGGAGAGAGAGGAGGAAGACAACGCAGAACCTAACACAGTCAGTCCGACGGATGACATGCTGGGCGGAGACGCGTCTTCAGTCTCCTCGTTAGCGATGGACAGACTCAATGATTACACTGGAGAGGGGTCAATGTGTGACGAAGACGGCGATTCGAGAGTGGGGGAGGTGGTCGGTGCTCGACTTAGTGCGAGTCCTACAAATAAACCTCCACGATTGTAAAGCAGCATCTGCTGCGCTGCTGCTCCAGTTTTCCAGTAAAGCGGCAGCCATAGCCCTTATGCAAGAGCCTTGGGTAGTAGGGCATAAGATATGCGGGCTGAAAGCGGCAGGATTGACGTTGGTGAGTGTTGCCACACATGGGAAATCGAGAGCTTAAGTCTTCGTCAGATCTGAACAAAATTTCCTTTTTCTCCCCCAGTTTAGCGACGAGGATGCTACAACTTTGACGTTGACGGGAGTTAGTACGGATATTATACTGATGTCCGTTTACTTCCATCATGAGGAATCGGCTCCGATGGAGCTAGACTGCAAGGTAGCTCGGGAGGCAAAGGAGCCACTACGCTTTAATTTTGTTATCATAACTTTAAGATTTGCAATAGGGGTTCGGTAGCCACGTTTGTTACTAAGAGCAGACAGGAGGTTCAGAACATCACCCTGGTCTCGGGCAACGGAGAATCCCTGACAAAAAATTAGATGGCGCTTGGAGACCACTTTTTTCGGAACATAGATTTGTCCGAGCCGACCTTGGCGAGGTGGCGCTCAAAACCGTCTGGCATAGGACCCTTAAAAACGCCAATTGGCCTATCCATAGTGAGGAGCTTCAAAAGAGGCTCTCAGAATCTAGTGTTCATATTCCCCAGAATAATATGTGTTGAAGACATGATCCAATTTTCGGACTAAGTCCGCCCCTCCGTCTGGCAACACGCGGCCAGTGCGGCCAAGCGCAAGAAGTACAGCTCAGCTGTGCCTGTAATACTCACCGCGCTCTCAACCATAATTAATCAGTTTACATCAAACTACCCGCCCACACGCATCGTTTCATGACCGCAATCGTTCGATCGTTTTTATACATTACCGCCCGCCCGCCGTCGCGCAGCTATTGATTTTTTATTTGTTTTAAATATTTAAATAAATTAATTTTTATATAACGCGGCTTTGTATTTTAAAAGTTTAAAATTTTTAAGTAAAACACGTATACCTAGCTTAAACCCGTGTGCCCTCCTTTTATAAATAAAGAGCCTAGTGCAGTGAAAAACAAGTAAGGAAGGCTAAGTTCGGGTGTAACCGAACATTACATACTCAGTTGAGAGCTGTGGAAACAAAGTAAGGGAAATCACCATGTTGTAAAAGGAACGTAGGGTAACCCTGGAATGTTTTTGTATGACATGTGTATCAAATGGAAGGTATTAAAGAGTATTTTAAGAGGGAAAGGGCCATAGTTCTATAAGTGGACGCCTTTTCGGGATATCGTTATAAAGGTGGACCAGGGATGACTCTAGAATTAGTTTGTACGATATGGGTATCAAATGAAAGGTATTAATGAATATTTTAAAAGGGAGTGGGCTTTAGTTCTATGGGTGGACGCCTTTTCGAGATATTGCCATAAAGGTGGACCAGGGGTGACCCTAGAATTTGTTTGTACGATATCGGTATCAAATGAAAGGTGTTAATGAGTATTTTAAAAGGGCGTGGGCCTTAGTTCTATAGATGTCCGCCTTTTCGAGATATCACCATAAAATGGCCCAGGCCTGACTCGAGAATTTGTTAGTACGATATGGGTATCAAATGAAATGTGTTAATGATAATTTTAAAAGGGAGTGGGCCTAAGTTCTATAGGTGGACGTCTTTTCGAGATATCGCCATAAAGGTGGACCAGGGGTGACTCTAGAATTTATTTTGTACGATATGGGTATCAAATAAAAGGTATTAATGAGTATTTTAAAAGAGCGTGGGCCTAAGTTCTATAGATGTACGCCTTTTCGAGATATCGCCATAAAGATGGACCAGGGGTGACTCTAGAATTTGTTTGTACGATATGATTATCAAATGAAAGGTGTTAATGAGTATTTTAAGAGGGCGTGGGCCTTAGTTCTATATGTGGACGCCTTTTCGAGATATCGCCATAAACGTGGACCAGTGGTGACTCTAGAATTTTTTGTACTATATGGGTATCAAATGAAAGATGTTAATGAGTATTTTAAAAGGGAGTGGGCCTAAGTTCTATAGGTGGACGCATTTCGGAATATCGTAATAAAAGTGGACCTGGGTTGACTCTAGAATGCGTTTGTACAATATGGGTGTCAAACGAAAAGTGTAATAAGTGTTTTAAAAGGGAGTGGGCCTTTGTTCTATGGGTGGACGCCTTTTCGTGATATCGGCATAAACGTGGACCAGGGGTGACTCTAGAATGCGTTTGTACAATATGGGTATCAAATGAAAGGTGCTAATGAGTATTTTAAAAGGGTGTGGGCCTTAGTTCTATAGGTGGCCGCCTTTTCGAGATATCGCCATAAAGGTGGACCAGGGGTGACACTAGAATTTGTTTGTACGATATGGGTATCAAATGAAAGGTGTTAATGAGTATTTTAAAAGGGCGTGGGTCTTAGTTCTATAGGTGGACGCATTTTCGAGATATCTCCATAAAGGTAGACCAGGGGTGACTCTAGAATTTGTTTGTACGATATGGGTATCAAATGAAAGGAGTGGGCCTTAGTTCTATAGGTGGATGCCCTTTCGAGATATCGCCATAAAGGGGGGCCAGGGATGACTCTAGAATTTTTGTGTACGATATGGGTATCAAATGAAAGGTGTTAATGAGTATTTTAAAAGGGCGTGGGCCTTAGTTCTATAGGTCGACGCCTTTTCGAGATATCGACATAAAGGTGGACCAGGGGTGATTCTAGAATTTGTTTATACGATATGGGTATCAAATGAAAGGTGTTAATGAGTATTTTAAAAGGGAGTGGGCCTTAGTTCTATAGGTGGATGCCTTTTCGAGATATCGCCATAAAGGTGGACCAGGGGTGACTCTAGAATTTTTTTGTACGATATGGGTATCAAATGAAAGGTGTTAATGAGTATTTTAAAAGGGAGTGGGCCTTAGTTCTATAGGTGGATGCCTTTTCGAGATATGGCCATAAAGGTGGATCAGGGGTGACTCTAGAATTTTTTTTGTACGATATGGGTATCAAATGAAAGGTGTTAATGAGTATTTTAAAAAGGCGTGGGCCTTAGTTCTATAGGTGGACGCCTTTTCGAGATATAGACATGAAGGTGGACCAGGGGTGACTCTAGAATTTGTTTGTACGATATGGGTATCAAATGAAAGGTGTTAATGAGTATTTTAAAAAGGAGTGGGCCTTAGTTCTATATGTGGACGCCTTTTCGAGATATCGCCATAAACGTGGACCAGGGGTGACTCTAGAATGTGTTTGTACGATATGGGTATCAAATTAAAGGTATTAATGAGGGTTTTAAAAGGGAGTGGCCCTTAGTTGTATATGTGAAGGCGTTTTCGAGATATCTACCAAAATGTGGACCAGGGTGATCCAGAACATCATCTGTCGGGTACCGCTAATTTATTTATAAATGTAATACCACGTACAGTATTCCTTCCAAGATTCCAAGGGCTTTTGATTTCGCCCTGCAAAACTTTTTCATTTTCTTCTACTTAATATGGTAGGTGTCACACCCATTTTACCAAGTTTTTTTCTAAAGTTATATTTTGTGTCAATAGACCAATACAATTACCATGTTTCATTCCTTTTTTCATATTTGGTATATAATTCTGGCATTTTTTTCATTTTTCGTAATTTTCGATATCGAAAAAGTGGGCGTGGCCATAGTCGGATTTCGGCCATTTTTTACACCAATACAAAGTGAGTTCAGATAAGTACGTGAACTGAGTTTAGTAAAGATATATCGATTTTTGCTCAAGTTATCGTGTTAACGGCCGAGCGGAAGGACAGACGGCCGACTGTGTATAAAAACTGGGCGTGGCTTCAACCGATTTCGCCCTTTTTCACAGAAAACAGTTATCGTCCTAGGAGCTAAGCCTCTACCAAATTTCACAAGGATTGGTTAATTTTTGTTCGACTTATGGCATTAAAAGCATCCTAGACAAATTAAATGAAAAGGCGGAGCCACGCCCATTTTGAAATTTTCTTTAATTTTTGTATTTTGTTGCACCATATCATTACTGGAGTTGAATGTTGGCATAATTTACTTATATGCTGTAAAGATATTAACTTTTCTTTTAAAATTTGAATTTAAAAAAAAAATTTTTTAAAAAGTGGGCGTGGTCGTTCTCCGATTTTGCTAATTTTTATTAAGCAGACATAAAGTAATAAGAGTAACGTTCCTGCCAAATTTCATCATGATATCTTCAACGACTGCCAAATTACAGCTTGCAAAACTTCTAAATTACCTTCATTTAAAAGTGGGCGGTGCCACGCCCATTGTCCAAAATTTTACTAGTTTTCTATTCTGCGTCATAAGCTCAACTCACCTACCAATTTTCATCGCTTAATGCGTATTTGGTAATGAATTATCGCACTTTTTCGATTTTTCGAAATTTTCGATAGTGGGCGTGGTTATTGTCCGATAGCGTTCATTTTAAATAGCGATCTGAGATGAGTGCCCAGGAATATACATACCAAATTTCATCAAGATACCTCAAAATTTACTCAAGTTATCGTGTTAACGGGCAGACGGACGGACGGACGGACGGACATGGCTCAATCGAATTTTTTTTCGATACTGATGATTTTGATATATGGAAGTCTATATCTATCTCGATTCCTTTATACCTGTACAACCAACCGTTATGCAATCAAAGTTAATATACTCTGTGAGCTCTGCTCAACTGAGTATAATTATACATGGTCCTTTCGCGGCCAAAGAACACCAGCGACCAAAAAATTAAAAAAACTAATACAAAAATACAAAAAAATATTTTTACATACATAAATACAAAATAATACGCGCTTGGTACGGCAAATAAACAAAATTTTTATAGAATTTAATAAAAAATTAGTGCATATACATGAATACATAAAGAACTTAAACATACAAAGTAAGAAATATCAAAAAAATTAAAAAAAAAATTGATACATACAAAAAAGAAGCAAAAATTAGGGTGGTGAAAAAAAAATTATTTTAAAAAACAAACACGATTACAATTTTTATTTACAAAAAAACATCAGAATAACTATTATACATTGAAATTTAAATAACGTTTAAATTTACAAAACAAAAAAAAAATACCTAAAGTGAAGAAACAAGAAGTAAAACTTACGAAAAACGTGAAAACTGAAATAAAATTAAAAAGTTTTTTGAGAAAAAAAGTAAAAACAAGAACAGAGAAGAAAGGAAAAAATAAAAATTGTATATACATTTTTTTCACGCAAGCAAAAAATCAAGTACACAAAAGTGCTGAGTACATCAAAAAAACTATAAAAACAAAATAAAATAAAAAATTCTCATTACAATATATACACAGAAAAACAAAAAAGGGTGTTGAGAAAGGAAAAGTTTTTGAAATAATTAAAAAAAAAGAAATTAGTGGGAAATTTACAAAGCGCTGAAGGTGGAAAAGAAGAGAAAAAGTGAAAATTTTTTTTAAAGTTAAATTTTCCTTTGCGAAAAGAAAATAAAATTAAATTAAATAAAAGTAATAATTGAGGGAAAAGAAAATCCTTGAAAAAAGATGGAAAGTTAAAATTTATGGGAAAGGAGACAAAGGAAAATTTAAAAAGTGAAAATTTCTGAAAAATAATATTTTAATTAAATTGTTGAACGAAAACACAAACAAGAACAATCAACAAAAGAAAGTTGTGAACAAAAAAATAATAAAGATTTTATAAAAAATATAAAATATAGTTAAGAAAATAATTTTTTTTAAATGCAACAAAACACAACATTAACATTAGCTACACCAACAAGGAGGTACAACACAACATATCAACGATGAACTTCTACAAAAAAAGGACACACACACATAAAACCAACAAGTGTCAGAGTGAGTACTTGGTTTACCCAACTATATATCCACATATATTTCCCCCCGTCTAAAGTACGGACCCAAATTCTAAAAATTCCCCAATTTTAGACCCTCCGATCTAAAGATCTGGACCTTGGTTATATACCAACATTATAAAGTTTAACGGCAAAAATTTCATTTGCCTACCCACTGGTACAAAAAAGTACAGTCCCTTACAAAACACTTAGCATTTTTTTTTCCAACTAATAAATTTTTATTCCCGTACCAACGGAAATTCCAACTGCCCGGTTCTATATACCCGAGAAGTTGGTTGCTTCATATACCTACGTAAATACAAAAATATATACGTACATATGTAATATATGTATATATGTACCCACTTAGTTCGGTAATATTCTCCGAGCTACATATTTTTTCAGCGTGAAATTCACCGCTGCCCAATTTACCCATATATACATACTAGCGGCCCGGTACGTGCTTCGCTACGTATAAAGTGAAATATTAAATCAAACTCATTTATTACAAAAGAAAAAAGATATTTTATTATTTGCTAGCTATTTTAAAACTTAATCCAAAACATTTGGATAAACAGTATTTTTTGTTTTTTCATTTTGAGCATGAATAAACAAACGACTGGGGGTACCGACTCTGGAACAGGCAACATAAAGTTGGTCATGTGAAAAACATGATTCCTCCAAATTCACACCACAAACGTTAAGTGTTTGCCCTTGGGCTTTGTTGATGGACATCGCAAATGATAAACGCACAGGATATTATAATCGTTTGAATTCAAATGGCATATAAGTTGGAATCATAGGGATACGCGGTATTAAACAAACTTCTCCTTTTAATTTACTAGTTAAGATCGTAGCTTCAATCAAATTTGGCAATCAATTTTTCACTGCCAATCTGGTGCCATTACACAGTTTTGGTGGATTAATATTTCACAATAATATAAATAAAGAACCCACTTTCAGATTTAAACAATGCGGTGGCATACCAGCCGGTTCTAATGAATTTAAAAACTCAATTGGATAATTCATTGCCTCATCTTGATTCATAGCACTGTCAATTGATTTATATGTCGTAACTACACCTGGGAGATTTGCTTGAATTTGAAAATTAATGGCATTGTAATTCTGAAGAATATTTGGAAAAACACATTCAATAAATTCATCTATCGATTTCGTAATTGTACAAAAATTGTTCGGTACAGTGATCAATCCGTTGATTCTGTCGATTTGTATTTTGCCATCACCAATTTCTAACAAATGTTTTGAAAACTCATGGGTATATTAATGTTCAGTGTGAAACTTTGTACGTATCTCCAAAGAACTGATGACTTCAAACGGGCATTTGTTTCATCAGCAGGAGTTGATCGAGGAACGACAGGCAATGTTTGTCGAAAATCCCCCGACAGTAATATCAAAGCACCACCAAAAAGCTGTTGATTACCACCTAAATCTTGCATTGTTCGATTAAATGCTTCTAGTATTTTTTTATTCGCCATTGTACACTCATCCCATAAAATAATTGACGTTAATCGGAGAACTTTTGCCATAGTAGAATTTCTTGAAATATTGCGTTTTATTTAATCCGGCCTTGAGCTCAACAATAACAACAACAGTATATACTATCGGCCAAAAAAGAGAAAATAAATCATGGAAAACCGGAGAGCACACCGAGAAGTTGAAGACGTCACCAACGTCTATAAAAACATCAAGAAAGGTTATGACAACAAAACGCGAAAACGCGTAAAACAATACCAACGCACTACACATCAGACCGCAAGACTTTCAGAGTCTACTTTGTTTCTGGAGAGGTGTAGGAGGAACGGAATAACACCGAAATTTATCAGCAGTGCGACCAAAAAAATTACTTAAATTATCAACAACAACATCAGCAACAGCAAAATACCAACAAAACTTTCAAACATCGTGAATACATACATAGAAAGATCAAGTGGAAATTTCTAAATATTATCATAGCAATAAAGCACGAACGTCTGCGTCAAAAAGGAAATAAGGTAAATAGATTAAGGACAGAAATAACACAATACATCAACACACACGGCTCCACGGCATTCTTCAAAAGCGAAGAACTGTTGAAGAACAAACTCAAAACGAACATGAAAACGTCACAAGTTAACAAATATGAGGATCTTAAACGAAAACAAGAGCAATTATTTAATATTAGGGAGATACCGGAATGGATTGCAAACACGACCAACACACAAATACCTACAAGCATTCAATGGCTCCTTTCTCTAGGACCTAAACATGCGCTGCCAACAGAAGTGAGTAAAATTCCACTGTTTAAAATAATAGCTGACGGAGAAAATTACATACAGACAATTAAAGAAAAAGAGAAACAAGAAATTTAAAGAAACAACCTGACGGCACTTCTACAAAATCACTTAAACATGACGACAACTTCGGTTAGAGATAGATTTACAAAGGACACCCTGCACTCTACCAAACAATTTTTAAGGAACAATGAACAACTATTAACCGTCAACGCAGTTAAGGGTAACGTCACAGTAGTGATGGATAAGTTAGAATATGACGAAAGGATGCAGACGATCGTGAATGATATTTCCACATACAGAGTGTTAAAGCGCGACCCCACCAGTAGGCTACAACAAAAAAATTATGAAATAGTAGAAAAAAAGTACAAAAACAAATCCATCGACCTAAAAGAAAAATTCCGTCTTAATTGTAAAACAGCAAACCCGCCCCGAATTTATGGGCTGCCCAAAATCCACAAGGCAGACATTCCGCTTAGACCTATTTGTTCGTCTGTCAATCCTCCGTCCTACAGTCTGTGTAAATTCGTTGTCCAAATTTTTAAAAATCTAACGCGGGTATCCAAGTATAATGTAAAAGACGCGATAGACTTCAAGAATATGATTAAGGATACTTATGTGTATGATGATGACTGTTTAGTGTCGTTCGATGTTGCTTCCTTATTTCCCAGTATTCAAGTAGATTTGGCCCTTGATATAAAAGATTCCAAATGGGACCAGATAAAAGAACACACGTCCATGGCAAAATAGCTTTTCTTGACCGTTGTTAAGTTCTGTATCAAGGAAAACCGATATTTCAAGTACAAGGATAAAATATACGAGCAACGGTCAGGAATGCCAATGGGATCACCAGCTTCACCTGTAATAGCGGATATCGTGATGGAAGAACTGTTAACCAGATTTGAGACTGAATCGGTTAACAAACCACGATTACTAACAAAGTATGTGGACGACTTATTCGCTATAATAAAAACGGAATATACGAACATAATGTTGAATACACTCAATGGATATCACAGGTCCATCAAATTCACATTGGAAATAGAAAAAGACAGGAAAATACCATTCTTGGATACATTGGTCATCAGAGGGAATAATTTCTTAACCATAGATTGGTACCAAAAACCAACAGCCTCGGGGAGGCTCATAAATTTCTACTCATAACATGAAAAAATACTTATTTTGAACACTGCTAATAATTTTGTCAGACGAGTTCTGTCCATCAGTGATAGCGTTAATAAAGAAGCTAAAAACGTCAAGATATACAAGTCTGCAGCATATGTCCCAAGATTATCAGAAAGAATAAGATATTCGAACATGTATGACAAAGAAAACGTGCGGTTAGCTTTCACCTATGACAACACCCTACGGAAATTTTTCAGTAATCTAAAAGATAAAATCTCAACACAGGAAAAGTCGGATATTGTGTACAAGATTCCTTGCAATGGTGACGGATCCCACATATGCGAGAAAGTATATGTGGGTACTACAAAAACAAAACTCAAGACAAGGAAATCCGCACACAAATCTAACATAAAATTAAGGAACAATTTTGCGGACAACAAAACAGCTTTAACTTCGCACTGCCAAGATACAGGACATTACCCGGACATTGACAATGTCGCTATTTTAGAAAAGGAGAGAAATCATAATAAACGTTTCATGTTAGAAATGCTACACATAGTGGACACCCCTAATGATAAGAGGATGAATTTAAAACGGACATCGCAAATTGTTCACATGTCTACTGCAACCTAATTAGGAACAGCAAACATTCGTAACACATTTTTTACCCACCCACACAAATATAAAGGCTTCGTCTTCGTTTTGAATGTAATTGTAATGCTGAGATGACCACGCATTTATGCATTCGCCGTCTATTACTTTGTTGTTTTGAAAGTTTTTTGTTTACAATTACGGTTCTTTCATTTGTTTATACTCTCTGTTTAGATTATCAATCGCTGTTTCATTTTATAATTGTTTTGTTAAATGTTAGTCTTGCAAGTGCAGCTTAAGATGTTAGTTGTGTTGATACCTTTGTCATAAATACGTATTGTTTTTTGCAGTCCTGATGATGACTTCAGACTGAGGTCGAAATATTGACATTAAATTAAATAAAAACAAAATAAAAGCGTTTTATTTAATCTGGGTTGAGCTCAACAATAACAACAACAATAAAAAGTATCCGCAAGAAAAACAACAGCTTTTTCAAAAAACCTTAAAACTTATATTCCACTTTATATTTTGTAACAATTTACCAAGGCCGTAGAAATATTTATGGAGTTCTCGCTTTAAATGAAATTAATTATTGAAAAGAAATGGATTAATCCACTCAGCCAACAATAGCTGTGATCACCTGATTTTCGGAGTTGTTATGTTGCTTTCATCCTGCGTCTCTTTCTACTATTCGTTAAAGATATGAGCTCTCTTTAGAATATAAAGCCATGCTTTGGAAGGACAGCCATCATGAATTTGATACACAATAATCTGCCTAAGACGGCAGTTACACGGTCAATATTTATCACGATATTTGGACGACGATATTCATCGTTTTTTTCTGAACTAATTTTTGTTAGCATTTTGTAGTTCTTTTTTCACTTTATTTCAGTCACAGCTTAGAAAAAATTGTCTGAACACTATTTGTTCGGATCAAATTGATTTTGATTATCTGTCTGGACAAATTATGTCAAGAACATTTTTCGGTGTTTATCGTTGATTTTTGGGCTTTGGAAATAACTGCTGCCGATAACCCCTTACCGAGCTCTAATCGGCGTAAATTGCACGGTCAGCTGTCAAATTTATCGGCGATTAGTGAAAATCAGCTTTTATGAAAGCGGCAGTGAAGCAACAATTCGCGACTACTTAGTTCATCAGCAAATACGGGGAAGCGCATTTTCTAAACGGATTCTCATAGTAGTCAAAATAATAGCGTGTGATTATATACGTAGGGTAAAAGTATGAGTTATTTTCTCTACAGCAATGTCATAGTAAAGTAATGTATTTGACGTAAAAAGCCTCACAACATACATTAAGCCAAGTGAATAAAAAACAAGAAAATACTTTTTTTAGCTTTTATCTAAGTTTACCATTTTCTCAATATAAAATTATGTCCAATTTCTGAAATCTAAAGTAAAACCATTTACTTGATTTTTTTATTCCCACAGGCCATTGCCTTTTATATATAAAAAGAAACATTCAAATGAATTCAAAGATGGAAATTAATAGAAACGCTGCGCCTTCTTACCCCTTTGCTTGCTTTTTCAGATATACTTTATATATATATTTACTATATTTTTTGCTTCTCAATTGCAGAGAGATATTCACCAATTTTCTGCCACAGTGTTCTCAACAAATATTTTCAAATAAAGGGTATAAATATTTAGCTTATGTTAGCGAATCTGCATACATATATTTACACTATATATATTTATTTGACAAAAATAGCTCAGACCTGGAATAAAACCTAAGTGCGACCTGCAAACAGACTTGCCCCGAAATTTCTGAATAGGTAGGTAAAAATCACCAAAAATAAAAGATTTTTAATACAACATATCTCCTTCTATGCATAGCATTAAAACTGGAAAATTTATAATGCCTTCCCGAAAACGGACCAACCTATCGTCGGCTTCGGCTGAGGCCAAACGAAAGCGGTTGGCAAGAGAACGACAAAATCAGTCTGAACGAGATGTACGCCTATCATCCCAGCAGTCTAGAAACACGGCATCCCGGTCTCAAGAAACTTCTCCTCAGCGCGAAACGCGCCTTAGAGATAACAGACGTCGCATCGCCTCATCAAGATGTGTGGAAAGTAGCATACATCGTGAATGTCGACTGAATGCACACCGGCATCGCCAATCTGAAGCACGAGTCACGCAAACTCGGGAAGAACGGGAACAGCGTTTAAATAGTAACCATACTCGTCATGCAATCCTACGATCAATGCAAACGAATGCGGAACTATTATCGCGTTTATCTGCAGATCGCATGCAACATGAAATAGCGCGCTCTCTTCAAACCAACGAAGAACGAGACTCACGTTTGGCAGCAGAACGCATTCGCCACGAAATTTCACGTTCTCAACAAAGCGATGAGGAACGACAGTCACGTTTGTCTGCTGATCGCTTGCAACACGAAATAGCGCGGTCTCTTCAAACCAACGAGGAACGAGACTCATGTATGGCAGCAGATCGCATTCGCCACGAAATTTCAAGTTCTCAACAAAGCGATGAGGAACGACAGTCGCGTTTGTCTGCTGATCGCTTGCAGCAAGAAATAGCGCGTTCTCTTCAAACCAACGAGGACGAGACACACGTTTGGCAGCAGATCGCATTCGCCATGAAATTTCACGCTCTCAAAAAGGCAATGACGAACGAGAGTCACTTTTATCTGCTGATCGCTTGCAACACCAAATCGCGCGCTCTCTACAAACAGAGGAGGAAAGAAACTTGAGTTTGACTGCTGACCGTAACCGACATCAAATATCGCGGATGTTGGAGACTGATGAGCAGTGTGACTTGCGTTTATTGGCTGCTCGCAGTCGGTACAATGACAGGCAAGAAATTTTCGCTAATCACCTTGACGAAGAAAGGAGTCGTGTTCAAGAATTGCGACAAACACAATCGCCCACCATGCAATCTATGCGATTAGAAGAAGACCGACTGCGGCATGTTATTCTAAGACTACCTGTTAGTGGAGATTATATGTCGATTGCCTTTGAACCTGAAGAGGTACCGTGCATAGATAAAGAGAAGAGTGGATTTCTTTACGAGCCACGTATAAAGTATGCTGATTATACTAATCTTGACTCAATGAATAAAAAATGTGCCCATTGCTCGGAAGTGGAATGGAGAACCAAAGGGAATGTGTTGTTCATCTGGAAAAGTATATATAGGAGGAATGCAAGAACCACCAGAACCATTAGAAGGACTGTTAAATGGAGAACATCGGAAATCAAAACACTTTTTGGACAATATACGGGCCTATAACAGCGCATACCAGATGATTTCGTTTGGGGCAAATCAAATCAGTGAAGGGGGTTTTATGCCTACTTTCAAAATACAAGGTCAAGTATATCATCTAATTGGCTCTTTGTTACCTACAGAGTTTCCGAGGTTTCTTCAAATATACTTCATAGAAAATTATCAAGAGCAGGCAAATCTTAGGCAACAACATATCCCTAATTTAGACTCGGACTTGGTAGGCAGCCTGCAAAATATGCTTTATACTGTGAACCCGTATGTAAATAGTTTTAAATCTGCTCTTGCATCCCTCCTAGATGACGATCAAACTTCTTATAAGTTTGTAATACCTGCAGATAGAAGGCCAACAGGATCACATCCAGGTCAATACAATGCACCAACAGCAAATGAAGTTGCTGTTCTCTTAGTAGACCAAGAATGTGATCGCAAGGACATCGTCCTACGAACTCATGATCATCAACTTCAGAGAATTAGTGAAACTCATAGCGCTTACGATTCGTTGCAGTACCCTTTCATGTTTTGTCGAGGTGAAGATGGATACAATTTTGCCGTATATAACGTACACTCCACAACAGGAGCTCTAAATATAAATAAAAAGACTTCAGCTATGCAGTTCTATAGCTTCTTAATCCAGGTACGAGTGAACGAGCACATCCACTTACATCGCTTTCGTGCTCTTTTTAATCAGTTCTTAGTGGATCTATATGCAAAGATCGAAACTGAACGATTGGTATTCATCCGAACTAATCAGAGGCAGCTACGTGCGGATGCCCTACAACAAGATAATGATGCGGAAAATATAGGTAGGATGGTAATTCTTCCTTCGACATTCACTGAAGGTCCAAGATACATGGCCGAGTGTACTCAAGAAGCCTTTTGTTATGTTAGGAAATATGGTGGTGCAGATTTGTTCATAACTATGACAACCAACCCAAAATGGTCAGAAATAGAGAACAACTTGCTTCCTAGGCAGGCACCTCAGGACAGACATGATTTAATTTCCCGAGTGTTTCATTTAAAACAAAAGCGATTAATTGATCTTTTAACAAAAGAAAAACTTTTCGGAGCAGTCCGCTGCTATTTTCTTCAGTTGAATGGCAAAGAGGAGCTTGCCCCATTCGCCAACCTTTTCTGGCTTGAGGAAAAGATCAGACCGAACGATATTGATAAAATTATTAGTGCTGAGATCCCTAATATGGAAACTGATCCCACACTACACAAAATTGTCACAACGAACATGATTCATGGCCCATGTGATCCATTCAATAGTAGTTCCACATGCACGAAAGAAGGTCATTGCACAAAGAGGTTCCCAAAAAGTTTCGCGAATGAAACTGCTACTGGTGAAAATGGGTACCCATCGTACCGCCGCCGAGCGCCTCAGAATGGCGGGTTCACTGCTGATTTAAATGTTGGCGGATAACGTATTTTTAGTTGACAATCGATGGGTAGTGCCATATTCACCGGTACTTTCACGTGCATTTGAAACTCATTTGAATGTAGAGTATTGCGCTAGCGTGTAATCAATCAAGTATATCTGCAAATATGTTAATAAGGGAAGCGATCAAGCGACATTTGGTTTGCAGAGTAGCGATCGTGACGAGGTAACAAAATACCAATCAGGTCGGTATATTAGTACCTCGGAAGCAGTTTGGCGTATTCTTGGTTTTTACATCCATGAAAGAAAACCTCCAGTAATGCAATTAGATGTTCCTTTGGAAAACGGTCAACGGGTTTACTTCAACTCTGAAAACGTAAGGGAACGCCTAGAAAATCCCCGCTGCACAACACTCTTGGCATACTTTAATCTATGTCAGCAAGACAGCTTTGCAAGAACGCTCCTGTACAATGAGGTACCGTCTTACTACACGTACAATAAGCAAACGGGAGTTTTTAATAGACGAAGGAAGGATTTCCAAATGTATTCCGCGATAACTCATTGGGGCAAGTGTACACAATACATCCAAGCAATAGTGAGTGCTATTATTTGCGACTTTTACTACACACAGTTAGAGGAGGTACTTCATATACATAATTGAAGACTATTGATGGCGTGGAGCATTCCACATTTCACGGAGATTGTTGTGCGTGACGTCTGCTGGATGACGACCGAAATTGGATGGAAACTCTGGAAGAAGCTATAGTCAGTGAATATCCAAGTCGACTGCGGCATTTGTTTGCAATTATGATAGTGTTCTGTGGGCTTTCCCATCCTATGCAGTTATGGGAGAAATATCAACGGTATCTACTGGAAGATTTTCTTTTCGAAGCTAGGCGTATAGAAGGAAATAGTGTGCCTGGTTCTGACCACCGAATTATTAATCGCTGTCTTTGCTCGCTTCAAGACATTGTTATTTCAATTGGTGGTAATCCTTTGTGATATTATGGACTTCCAGAGCCACAGGAGACTGCTGAAGTTCAGCGAGTTAGCAGAGAGTATGCTACGGAGACAAGTTATAGTATTTCTGAGATGAACGACATAGTAAACAACAACATCAGCCTGCTTACAGATGAACACAAGTTTGTATATGACAAAGTTTCAAATAGTGTCAATCAACAGGACGGCGAAGTATTCTTTTTGGATGCCCCTGGTGGTACAGGTAAAACATTTTTGACTACACCATTACTAGCTGAGGTAAGAAGACAAGGCAAGATAGCACTAGCTGTCGCTTCTTCGGGTATTGCTGCCACTCTACTCCCTGGAGGTAAAGCTGCGCACACCATGTTTAAGATACCCTTAAACCTTGACGCAAATGAAACCCCAGTTTATGCCGTATCGCGAAATAGTGACAAGGCGAAAGTTTATACAGAGTGCAGCCTAATTGTTTGGGACGAGTGTACGATGGCAAACAAGAAAGCTGTGGAAGCTGTCAGTCGCACTATGCAAGATATCCGGCGAAATGATTCCATCATGGGAAAGTAGCAGTTTTATTTTGTGGAGACCTCCGTCAGACACTTCCCGTTATAACTGGGGGAACAAGGGCTGATGAAGTCAGCGCATGCCTCAAACGCTCGGTGCTCTGGCCAATGGTACATAAATTAAATCTCACGCGCAACATGAGAGCGCACATAGGTGGTAACACCTATGCGCAAGAATTTTCCGATATCCTGCTAAAAATCGGCCAGTGTTTAGTTTCCGAATTGAATGGATTAGTAACTCTGCCAGAAAATCTTTGCAATATTGTTCCTTCCGTGGAAGAACTTATTTCTTCCGTTTATGGAGACATTTCTCAAGTAACGCGCCAGAACAATGCTTGGCTTTGTGAACGAGCAATACTTACGCCCAAAAATGATCGAGCAACTGAAATAAATTTCAGTATTTTAAAAATAGTTGATGGAGAAGAGGTGGTATACCGACCAATAAACACGGTTTTAGACAGAGCCGATACTACGAGTTATCCTGTTGAGTTTCTCAAATCTTTTTCTGCGCCCGGACTTCCCGCTCATAGCATCGTTTTGAAAAAAGGGATTCCGAATATGTTGCTTCGAAACTTATCCCCTCCAAAGTTATGCAATGGAGCTCGCATTTAAGTTACTTCGCTTCGAAATAATATTATAGAAGCAGAAATTCTTACAGGTTGTGGAGCAGGCGAAATAGTTTTCATACTACGCATACCCATAATACCAAACAATTTTCCATTTCACTTCAAACGCGTGCAGTTTCCTGTAAGCGTGTGGTTCGCTATGACAATTAATAAGTCACAAGGCCAGACACTTCGAGAAGCCGGTATCGATCTTAGGACGAACTGTTTCTCACACGGACATTTGTATGTTGCTTGCTCAAGGGTTACTAGCCCAGAAAATTTGTTCATAATTTGTGATATGGAAAGAACATCAAATGTTGTATATAAAGAAATTCTTTAGACTTTGTTAATGAATATGGAAAAAATTATTTTTATTTATTTAACAAAACACAACTGTAAGTAATTGCATTACATTTCGAGGTTCTAGCAAAAATAAATAAAATAAAGTCGCTCCCAAAAAAATAATTATACTGATGCTTCATTCTAACTTTTACGCATACGAAGTCGCGGCCACCAGCTAGTTGAACATAAAGATTAAACACAAAAATTTGTATATATATATATATATATATATTTGCAGGTTACCTTTTGGTTGAAGCTGGAAATTGCGGCTGGATACGTCCTTTCTCCTTGATGTGTGAAAACAAGTCAAGAAAAAAATATATAACAGGTCAAAGCGGTATTGTCAATTACTTTGTTTGACATTCCCAAGAGATCACGGTTTATTAACAATTGTTTTTGTTTTTATCGGCCTATTGATAAATGATTCAAGGTTCGATTCGAGCTCAAGGCCAGAACAATAATTTTTTTCTAATGATAATTATTGTTATTTTTTAATTTTTCTAAATTTGAAAAATTGTATTTTATTTTTGGAATAGTAAGTAGAATTTTTTTTTTTTCAGACAACCTGCCATAGCTGCGCAGATAGATCCATTTCGAAGGGTGCTAAGCCTTCATCATCACTACGCTTTATGCATGCTGCGCTAACCATTTGGCTATACAGCGGTGGTTTGTTTGACTGGCAAATTTGCTACTTCTATTCCTTTTTACCAACTATATTTATTCAGTGTTGCGCCATCTGGTGCAAATCACTGATAATGCTGGATTTTTGTTTATTGTCAATTACTTTGTTTGACATTCCCAAGTGCTCACGGTTTATTAACAATTGTTTTTGTTTTTATCGGCCTATTGATAAATGATTCAAGGTTCGATTCGAGCTCAAGGCCAGAACAATAATTTTTTTCTAATGATAATTATTGTTATTTTTTAATTTTTCTAAATTTGAAAAATTGTATTTTATTTTTGGAATAGTAAGTAGAAATGTTTTTTTTTTTTCAGACAACCTGCCATAGCTGCGCAGATAGATCCATTTCGAAGGGTGCTAAGCCTTCATCATCAGTACGCTTTAGGCATGCTGCGCTAACCATTTGGCTATACAGCGGTGGTTTGTTTGACTGGCAAATTTGCTACTTCTATTCCTTTTTACCAACTATATTTATTCAGTGTTGCGCCATCTGGTGCAAATCACTGATAATGCTGGATTTTTGTTTATTGTCAATTGATTTGCACCAGATGGCGCAACACTGAATAAATATAGTTGGTAAAAGGAATAGAAGTAGCAAATTTGCCAGTCAAACAAACCACCGCTGTATAGCCAAATGGTTAGCGCAGCTAGCCTAAAGCGTACTGATGATGAAGGCTTAGCACCCTTCGAAATGGATCTATCTGCGCAGCTATGGCAGGTTGTCTGAAAAAAAAAAAATTTTCTACTTACTATTCCAAAAATAAAATACAATTTTTCAAATTTAGAAAAATTAAAAAATAACAATAATTATCATTAGAAAAAAATTATTGTTCTGGCCTTGAGCTCGAATCGAACCTTGAATCATTTATCAATAGGCCGATAAAAACAAAAACAATTGTTAATAAACCGTGAGCACTTGGGAATGTCAAACAAAGTAATTGACAATAAACAAAAATCCAGCATTATCAGTGATTTGCACCAGATGGCGCAACACTGAATAAATATAGTTGGTAAAAAGGAATAGAAGTAGCAAATTTGCCAGTCAAACAAACCACCGCTGTATAGCCAAATGGTTAGCGCAGCATGCCTAAAGCGTACTGATGATGAAGGCTTAGCACCCTTCGAAATGGATCTATCTGCGCAGCTATGGCAGGTTGTCTGAAAAAAAAAAAAAATTTCTACTTACTATTCCAAAAATAAAATACAATTTTTCAAATTTAGAAAAATTAAAAAATAACAATAATTATCATTAGAAAAAAATTATTGTTCTGGCCTTGAGCTCGAATCGAACCTTGAATCATTTATCAATAGGCTGATAAAAACAAAAACAATAAAAATAAATGTAAGGCGCGATAACCTCCGAAGAGATCTAAGGCCGAGCTTCCCTTCCAATTTACGTCATGCTCCTCTTGATTTTCCCTACAAATTGGCGGACAGGACCTACATGTTTTATGCCAACTCCGAACGGCATCTGCAAGGCAGATGAGTTTTCACTGAGAGCTTTTCATGGCAGAAATACACCCGGAGTGCTTGCCAAACACTGCCGAGGGGCGACCCCGCTTAGACAAATTTTCTTCTAATTGAAAAACCTCATTTCTAAAATTTTGATGTCACTTTGCCCGGGCTGTGAACCCAGGGCATACGGTGTGGCAGGCGGAGCACGCTACCATCACACCACGGTGGCCGCCGATATATATGTATTTATAAAATATGTCATTGCTTATGTATATGCATAAGCAGTATTCAAAATAATTTTTTTTAAATATATTGTATAAGAAAGGTATTTACATTTCATCAAGGCACTCGTTGGATGGAGGTGGAATGCAGGTGATTCCACTCTCCTTGCGGCGCGACTATGATGCGCTTGCTGCTTGCGTCGATTCTTCTTGCCTTTTCCATTGTAGCTATTCTTGGGCGGTTGGAAAGTTTGCATTTCTTATCCGCTTGCGTTGTTGGAAAGTTTTCATTTCCAATCCGCTCGTAGAAGGTGGGTGGAATAATTCCGCTCCACCTGAGGCCTCCAGACGGAAAGCAGACGTTTCCGATGCAGAGGACTCTGCTTCGACCTCCGATGCGTTAATGGAGAGGGTGTCGCTTTCCTCATCGGTGGTTCTGGTTTTATCCACGTAGGGAGCGTATTTCGGTTGGCGAGCAATTCTGGTAAGGTAAATGTAGATTTCACCTTATAAGGGGTTGTTGGTTGAAGCAGGGTACAGTATACGGTATATAAATACGCGATGGATGTATTTAAATGTAGTATAACTGATATTCATTTGTTTTACAAATGATACCCTCGGACCCCCAAGAGAGAAACAACGCCAAACCAAACATTAACAGAAAAGATTTTCTAAAACAATAATCTCATTTATATATTTCCAAGCATTTATAGCATTTATTTTTGATTATAAACTAGTTTCTGAAAAATGTAAATGTCTACGTCATGCTTTTCCATATGTGAAGCATGTAGCCTTACGGATGATTGATGTGTCAACACCCTTATGCTACCGTACTAGTGTATCGATTGATTGCAATATCGATACATTGCATGTTTACTAAATCGCCAAATACACGACACGAACATTTCCGCGAACATTCCGCAATCTTGTTCGCAGCTTTGGCCATACACCATACGAACTTTTGGCCGAACATTAGTTCTCTTTCAGACAGCGATGAATACGGACCACAATTGTGCTGCAGCAATATTGCTCGCTGTGGCAATTAAGCGTAAAAAAAAAGAGAAGATCGCAAAAAAAGAATTTATAACTGTATCCTTTGTGGCATCAGGATCTACTTCTTTTAATTTTTCGATTAAAGTCGCATAATCATTATTCTTTTTAATTCTATTACAATAATCTTTGCTTTTTACTTGCCACAATGATGGCAAAGATTTATACATTTCAATAAATTCACTCAGAAATTTTTTATTGTCCATTTTACTTTTCCGCGCACGTCTGTTCCGCTCAGAAATTACTACGATTATGAGCTATTTCGCCATACACGCACGAACAGTTAGCGCAAATGTTCGCCAAAAATTTAAATATTTTGATTTTTGGCGAACATTTGTGCGAACTGGCAAACACCACCATACACGACAGAAAAGGTCGCAGAAACATGACATAACGGGAATGTTCGCGGAAATGATCGTGTCGTGTATTTGGCGCTTAACTTCCGTAAGTAATTAATGAAAAACGAAATGAAAGAAGCGTGTTCGCGAGTGATTTTTGTTTGTGATTGTAATTTTAATTAGTGCGTGTGCGGGCGAGTGAAGAAAATCGCGGGCATTTTACGTTTCCGTTGGTAATTTGTTATTAGTGAAGTGTTTTAGTGCAAAAATAAAATATACATATGTATATATATTTACTGAAATTAATAGACAGGAAATAATGTGGTAATGAAGGCCTATGAAAGGTCTTGAAAAATCCTTCACCAAAGCAGAGTAACTAGCATAGTGAATAGTGTGTGATTGTGTTTTTTTTTTTTGTTTTTTGCAACGATCCGCAAAAACATCATGCGAGCGTGGTGTGACAACATAGTAGGGTGTGCAGTTGTATTTTTTTTTTGTGAAAGAAAAATAATTTTTTAAGCGTTTTTTTTTTGCGTTGGTTTTTGCTTCGAAAAGCAAAAACTTAATTGCAATATGTTGCATTAGGGTGACCCGAGCAATCCGAAATTTCTCCTCTATTTTTGTTTCTTTGTTAGAAAAATTGTTTCTTCTTTGTTTTCTTTTTTTTTGTTGCGTATTTAAAAAACTTTTTACTTCGAAAAGTAAAAAAGGAATTGTGCTGTGTGCCGTGCATTATACTAGGGTGTCCCTAATTGAAAATATTTCATTTCCGTTTTTTACTTATTTTATTTTTGTTTTTATTTCCATTTTGATAAAAACGGGTGTATGCAATGGAATTGGTAGCGATTTTGTTTCATTTAAGTAACGTTGCCTTTGCCATTGTACTATCCTTTTTTCGTTTCTTCGCAACAAAAATAAAAAATTATGTTTACGTGAGCATATAATGCATTAGGCCAAAAGAACAAAGAAAATATTTATTTGAGGGAAATTTCATTATTTAATACATATGTGGTTTGCGAAACCACGAGTTTTATGATTGCCTAAGGCAGCCCCGAAAATATTTTTTTTGTTTTGATTTTCATGCAGTCCAATGCACCCAGCTATTTGATACATGTTTGTGCATATGTTTTTGGTGGTGACTACCCAGTGATAACTTCACTTCATAGTGAGTGTGCAAAAACACATTAAAATTGAACATTTAATAATAAAATGTGTTCATCAATTGTAGCAAAATATTGTTGCTTTTGTAAATGAAAATCACACCACCCATGTGCGCAATCATGTATATGTACATATGTAACATTAGGCTGTATCAAAAAAAAGAAATTTTTGTTTCTACTATGAGTTTGTTGAAGTTGCTTCGTTTTGGTTATGAGAAGTTTTTAATGTTGTGTAGAGGTTTTGTAACTCCCATTGTAGCGTCACTGCTAAATATTAGGGTCTTATGGTCGTAATAATATTAGTTTGACAAGTGGTCTGGTTACTTGCCCCCTTTCAGTCCTTATATTCACAACGCAAACCCGGGTTTCTGAACCAGGGTGTAACTTAATCACACGCCCCTATCTCCATTCGTTGGGAGGAAGATTGTCTTCCCGTATAACCACCATATCTCCGACTTGCAGATTTGATTTAGGATGCTTCCACTTTATCCGTTTCTGTAGTTCCGAAAGATATTCTGATTTCCATATTCTGCAGAAGTTTTGATGTAATGCCTTGAGTTTCTGCCAGCGATTGACTATTGAGGCAGTATTTTCATCAACGCTGATTTCCGCTGGTGCCAATAGATGTCCTCCAATCAGAAAGTATCCTGGTGTTAGAGGCCCAAGGTCAGATGGTTCGTTTGAAGTGGGGCTAAGAGGGCGAGAACTGAGACACGACTCAATTCTTCATAACAGTGTTGTAGCATTATGCATCGTACCCACCTATGCAATACATTTGCGGCATTATGCATCATGAACTTCTATGCCAATGCATTTTTATGAACCGACCACACGCAGTCATAGCATAATCGTATTACAATATTATGCGACATAAATTACATTAACCCGACACAGCGGGAAGCCAACATCAATTGAATGCCGAATACGAAACCCTTGTCAGTTCACACCTTAACATTTTTGCTCAGTCACTCACCCCGGTCAATACACTTGCCGATCCTCAATGTTAGTTTGTCACCAAAATATTTACACACAACTAATTTACATTGTTTACTTTGTTAATGTGAATCACCCAAATATTCATACACAAACATTTTAGATGGTTTACATAAATAGCAATCTGCTGACTTTGCATACTATTTTTACAAATGTACATATTTTTAGTTTGATAGTATTAGAATAATTATGAATGCGTAGGTTAAGAAATTATGTATAAAAGAGAAAAGAATTTCTTTAATAAAATCAATTATTGTCAGACATTGAAGCTGAAACCTCTCGTCTTATTAATTTTAACTTTTCAGTGTGTTAAATTCTTCAAAAGTGAATTTGTTGTTTAAGGCCACTTTTTTGAAGTGGCTTTTAAAGCTTTTCACTCCCGCTTCCCATAGTCCCCCCATGTGTGGAGCTCCTGCTGGTATGAAATGTCAATTTAATGCCTGATAATAATATTTTGACAGAGTTTGGTTTCTTGCATCGGCAAGAAACTCTTTAAGTTCAGCTTTTAATGCGCGTGATGCTCCGACAAAATTTGTTCCATTGTCCGAATAAATGTTTCTTGGACATCCTCGTCTAGCTACGATTCTTGAAAGAGCGGCTAGAAATGAGGAAGTGCTCAAATCACTAGTGGCTTCTAAATTGATGGCCTTAGTAGAAAAGCAAACGAACAGACAAACGTAACCCTTTGAGGTACGACACCCGAGCCCACTGTAACTCTTAATATCGAAATGCCCTGCGAAATCTACCCCTGTATTGGTAAATGCACGCGAAAAGGTGGTGCGTTCTTGGGGTAAAATTCCCATGAGCTGACTTTGAGATCGTTTCTTGAAGATCGTGCAGATCTTACAATTATGAATTACGGATCGTATCATGGTTTTAACTTTTGGTATCCAGTATTGAGTTCTAATAATGCGCAGCATTAATTGGTTTTCACCATGGAGAGACATTTAATGGACAAACTGAACATACAGACGTCTAAACCTACAATTGTACGGAAGTATTATGGGATGGCATTCAGATTTGGTAGTATCTTTGGATGCACCAAATCGTCCACCCGTTTTCACTACTTCGTCTTCATCAAGAAATGGAGTGAGCGAAAGTATTTAGCTTTTAGATCCAATTGGTGTTTTGGATTGCAAGCTTGAAATACCTGATCAGTAATATTGCTTCTGAGCAATTAAATAAGATTCAGGTTGACTACAATTTTTATTTTTAGAATGCATTCTAAGAAAAAACTTGAACATGTATGATATGACCCTTAAAGCCCTAGGATGATTTGAAAACCTATCGAGAATATCATTAATATTGCTTGAAATTGCGGTTGCATGTACTTGCGCGCGTTTTTCTTCAATATTCGTGTTAAAATCCAAATCTTGGATTGGTCACTTTTCCTTCTCTTCTTGGAGCCAAGAAGGACCCTGCCACCACAGAGAATTGTTGACTAAATCCTCGGCTAGTATTCCTCTACTGGCTAAATCTGCTGGGTTTGTACCTGATTCCACGTGATACCACGAAGAACTTCCAATTTTGTCGACGATTTTTTAATTCGATGCGCAACGAAAGTTGACCATGACCACGGAGGTTTACGTATCCAAGATAGCACGATTGTCGAATCTATCCAAAGATGAATGTTGTGTTGACCTAAATCAAGGTTAGCGCAGATAGATTCGGTTATCTCCGCTAATAATACTGGTCCGCAAAGTTCTAGTCGAGGAAGTGAGATGGTTTTGACTGGAGCCACTCTTGTTTTTGCCAAAAGCAGATTCACAAGTGTGCCGTCGTTGGTTTCCACTCTCAAATACATGGCTGCACCATACGCTTTCTCGGAGGCGTCGCAGAATCCGTGGATTTCGACCTTTTCTGTTGGAGAAAAGCTAGCCATCGGGGTATTCGTATTTTGTCGATCTCCTTGTACGTATTGGTAAAATTTTTCCACCTGTCTAATGTTGAAGGCGAAACGGTTTCATCCCAGCCAGTACGCTGGGCTGGTTAGAACCAGATATTTTGCATAATAATTTTCGCCACGATAATTGTTGGAGATAGCCATCCTAATGGATCAAAGAGTTTTGCGATGGTAGAGAGTATCGCTCTTTTTGTAGGCTCGGTATTCTCTTCTATAGATTTTGCTATGAAGTAAAACTGATCGGAATGAGCATTCCACCTAATACCGAGCGCTTTTACACTACTTGAATCTTCGAATTCCAAGAAATCTTCGCTCAGAAGATGAGCTTTGGAAATACCCTGTAATAATTCACTGGAATTTGAAGTCCATTTTCGTAATGGAAAACCAGCTGAACTTAAAACCTCTGAAATTTCATCTCTTGCTCTGATCGAAGATGCAATAGTATGCCCTCCCGAAAGAACGTCGTCGACATACATATTTTTTCGTAGAATATTTGAGCCGATTCGATGAGGTTTTTCGGAATCATCAGCCAGTTTCTAGATAAGGAGCACACTTGATACCAAATGTCACTGTTTTGAGCTCATACAGACTGATTTGAACATCTGGACTTGAGCGGAAAACTATTCTTTAGTATCTTGTATGATTATCATCTACTAGGATTTGCCTATACATCTTCTCAATATTGCTATTGAAGATGTGTCTGAAAAGTCGCCAGCGAAGAATTAATGTTGGTATATCAGCCTGAAACATCGTTCAGGCTGACACCATTTGCAGAACGCGAAGAAGCATTAAAAACAACTCTAACTCTGGTAGAGATACTTTCTTCTTTTATTACCGCATGATGTGGTAGATAGTAATTATCGACTGCATTGGCCGATTGAATTGACTCTAATTTTGACATATGCCCCATAGTCTTGTATTCTAGTATGACTATATTGTATTCTTTCTGTAAATCGAGATTTTTTCTAAGTCGGGTTTAATTTTTATAGAATTGAGAGCACGCTATTCTTAATGATGGACCTAGATTTATCTCTCCTGGAAATTCTGACCTGAACAGAAGCGACACAATGTATCTTCCGTCAGAATTCCGCTGCGTTGTGCGTTGATACAATTCATCACAAAATGTGTTTTCTAATGTGGAGGCTTTAGCTTTCGGCGTGTCTTCGAGCTCTCAAAATGACCTCAGCTGCTTGTCTAAAGCTACTTCATTGTAAAATGATACCCGATTATGATTGGTTGGACTGGCTGCATCAGCACGACCAGTCAGTATCCAACCAAAGACAGTTTCTTGAGCTAAAAGAGTGCTAAGCTGGCTCATTCACGAAGAAACGTTTATCCGCAAGCACGAGATCAGGGAATGCTTGTTGTGTTAATCCACTAACATCGCATGTTGGCAAATTACCTGTCAAATGTGGTAGAACTAGAACTAAAGAATCAATAGAAATTAGTGGGTGAACTGGGGACCGCAACTGAATGGCGCATGCCTCTTTTACATGCGCAGAAACTGAATTATTGAAGCCCGAAACTTGAGCATACATCTTTCGAGTTGGCAGATTGATTCGTCCTCTGAGTCTTTCAGTGATAAAAGAGCATTCAGATCCCGAATCTATGAGAGTTCTGGCCGAAAAATCTGTACCATTATAATGAATGGTGACGCGGCTGTAGTAAAACACCTTTGCTTGTATTGATAAAATTAGATTTGACTGTAGTTCATCTTTCTGCTTTTTTTGTTTTGCGAATTCATTTTGGGGTTGAGCTTGCTTTGAAGTGCACGGTTGCTCTTCCGCTAAATCTACTGAATTATTTACCGGTGTAGGTTTTGCCTTGTCTGTAAATGCAGAAGGGTATTATGTCTTAAATGAGAGTTGCTAAGTTGATGATTTTGACACTGAATGCCCCGACGACAGACAATTTAGGCAGAAGTGATTTCTTTTTATTTTTATTTTTAAGTCTTTCATTCGTGTTAAAATTTTTGAACTTTGAACACGCATACATTTTGTGATCATTGCTTAAACACATTTTACAAGTGCCTTTAGCTACACTTGCTTGGAAGACGCCAAATTTCTTTGGAGGATGTTCAGAGGCCTACTTTGAGTTTTGTACCTTTTGAGGTTTTGTACTCTTTGTGCCTCTTAAACCTGAGACTGATTCCAGCGTTTGAAAACGATTTGTCAGAAATCGGTCCATATCCGCCCACTTGAAAGTTTCTGTCTTGTTGTCTACGGACTGTTCCCATAGCGAAAGGGTCACACCAGGAGGCTTAGTTGAACATAAATATGTTATAATTGGATCCCAGTTCGATATATCAATATGATGACTCGTTAACGAGGATATGCAATTATTTATGTCCCTTTGTAATCTTTTTATGGAATTACCGCATTCAGTTTCAACTGATTGAAGGTTGAAAAGAATCTTTAAGGTGTTGACAAATATTCTTTTATTTTCATACCTGTCGCACAAATTTTTCCAAGCTATATCAAAACCATCATTCGTCAATTCGCATTTCTTAACGATTTCTCTGGCTTCACCTTGGGTTTTTTTGTATGAGATAATATAATTTTTGTACTGGCGACAGGTTTTTATTTAGAATATAAATGGCCGTGAACATGACAAGAAAAGTTGGCCATGACAAATAATCACTTTTGAATATATCGGTATCACAAGGTACTAAGTGCAAGTTGCGTGGCGTGAAGGCAGCATCGTTTTCCTTCTCTGCCTTCTCCAATTTTTCCGCCAGGTCATTAATTTTTGTCATGCACCGCACAAAAGCGGTATAGCATGATTTATTTTTCTTTCTAATTGCAGTAACGTCTTTAGCGGTAATGTCCTCGGCCACTAGCAATCATCGAAAGCAGCTTTGGCTTTATCCCACATGGACTTCGACTCCTGCTGCTGAATTTTCAGCGAATTTTTGAAGTGATCGCTTGTGGGTTTGCTTAAGAATGTCGAATTCAATTACGGTGTCTGCTAGGTGGTTATATGCTTCAATATTAAAAAAATTTAAAATCGAGACAATTGATTTTTTAAAATTTAAAGTGCACAGAGACAGAATCTGTGGAATTACCCAATTTGCTAATATAAAAATTAATCAACGCTTTCCACCAACAAAGTGAACCCAACAAATTAAATAATATTCTAATAAATTTAAAGTAAGATTTCGTATGTAAAATATTTATTTTGAAAGAAAATAAACTCAAAATTTTAATAATTTTAATGTTAAATAAACAGGGGACTATATGTAAGATATATGTACGTGTAAATATATGTGTTAACGTTAAAGAAAGTGATCGCTCGCCAACCAACTATATTATGTGCTTGTGCGTGTATATATGTATGTAGCACAGTATTTATTTAAATCAAACGCAAGTGAAAAAACTGAGCAAAGTTGGAGGAAAAATGTTCCGTCCACTAAAGAAACGCTCAAATTAAATTGTTTGTGAATTGAGTGAAGGTGAATTGAATGTAAAAGCTGAGTGATTTATGCGAAATTAATTTTTCTTGAATTCAACTGTGATGAACCAAACCCAAAAGTCAGGTTAATTACACAGTGCAGTGTTGTTGTTGTGGGCTGTTAATAACAGAGAAGTGCAAGTCATATAAATGTAAATTGAATTAATTTAATTTTGAAAAATTACTTGCACTTTCCTATTAAAATATTCCTAAACACTGTTTGTACAAATATTTGTGTGCGATAATGCTACACTGAAGACTCATAAGCCGTGTCAAATTTTATTTACCGTCGGCGGCAAGCAATACTTGACGGTCAAATGGGCTATTTGTACAAGAAAACTTTGTATTTTATTTTTTCACAAAATCACTCGCAGACTTTTCACTTTTACTAATTTTATTTGAATGTGTACCACTGAAATATACCACGTACCTTTTTATATTTGTAGATATATTGCCAAAAATGATGAGATTCCTGTGAAGTGGATGTGAAGTCACGAAGTTGTTGTCCCCGCAATTGAAAATTCGCTGTTAAAAGCTACCAAGTACTATCGTATTTTTCCGTGATGTCCCAAGTGACAATATTATTCAAAACTGTGTGGTGTTGGGTCTCCTTTAATAATATTTAAACACTTGTGCTGTTGATGCCAAAATGGTCGCCGTGATGAAAGAACGGTTTGAATGGACCAATGTCTTGGCCGGGCCACAGCTCAGGGATAGTGCCGGTCAAGATATAGTGTAGAAAAGAACAAGAAAAGTTGGTATTAGTATTAATAATCAAAAATAATCTTTCTTGAACATACAGATTAAACACAAAAATTTATAAATAGGAACCCGGAGAGTGTTTGTGAAAAGTTTTTTTTTCGGGAAGTGGACCAGGGACCGATTTATTCTAAACTGTTGTATATATAGCTCGATTTGCCTGAAATTTGGTATGTAGGTAGCGTTATATCTAGAATAAAATGTCGGATAATTTTTCTTCCGGGAAGTGGACCAGGATACATATTGGCGACTAGGGTCTCGAGAAATAGGACAAAAAGTGGACCCGGGCACCCCTAGAATGTGTTTATACAATATGCATATCAACTGAAACCTTCTGATGAGTGCTTTAGTACAGGGTAGTTTTCATACCTATTGGTGACTAGGGTCCTGAGATATAGGCCAAAACGTGGACCCGGGCACCCCTAGAATGTGTTTATACAATATGGATATCAAATGAAAGCTGTTGATGAGTGCTTTAGTACAGGGTAGTTTTCATACCTATCGGTGACTAGGGTCTCGAGATATAGGCCAGAACGTGGACTCGAGCACCCTTAGAATGTGTTTATACAATATGGATATCAAAGGAAAGCTGTTGATGAGTGCTTTAGTACAGGGTAGTTTTCATACCTATTGGTGACTAGGGTCTCGAGATATAGGCCAAAACGTGGACCCGGGCACCCCTAGAATGTGTGTTTATTTGGATATCAAATGAAAGCTGTTGCTGAGAGCGTTTAAGTAATTTTCATTGTGATATTCGATTTAGTCGCATCAACCTGCCAAAACTGATAAATATGCATGTGAAGCCGAAATAAAGACATGAACTAATAATACCTACATACCTATTTACATACGTCCTATTCGATTTGCCTGAATTTGGTATATAAATTTGCCTATATTAGTATTTCCGATGCTTTTTTCCGGGAAGTAGACCAGAGACGGACTGGGACTGGGATTGGGACTGGTACTGAGACTGAGACTCGGAATGGGACTGGAACAAAATACATACCACCCTCTGGGACTGGCAATAAGATATGAAGAAGAATGAGAAAAACTTGAGAGAAGAGAAAGGAGAGAAGGAGAAGGAGACTGAGAAAGAGATAGAATGAGACGAAGATGGAGATAGATGAAGCGAAAAATACGGAGGGAGGAGTGAACACAAAGATTAGGAAAAAGTGTAGAGGGGCGAGGGAGAGTTAGACGGAAAAAGCTTATTAAAATGTATGCAGATATACAAATTTAGGGCAGAACAACGTCTGCTGGGTCTGCTACTATATATATGATGAATTTCATATCAAATCCAATATGCGTTGAACCCGACCCCCTCAGAATTTGATGAAATTTTGCATGGGGTTACATCTTACCCACCCAAACACAACCTCATTTTTAAAAATTGCATTTTCGAAAAATTGTGGGCGTGGCAAAGTATCGAAATATCCGAAAATATTAGAAAAATTACGATAATAGGTACTTTTAAAGTGTGATTACTACGGAATGGCTATACCGATTTACCGAAAGGTATTGAAATAAGCTTTCAAAAAATTAATTTTAATAAAATTTAAAACTGAAAAAACACTTCAAAGATCAAGCGATTTTGAAAAATAAAATTTTATTTTAGAAAGGTCTATTTAATATATATAACATATCTGAAAACTAAAATGGGTTTTTTTATTTTTTTATTTTTTTAAGTAAATGCATCTCTTGTTACTTTCTCATATTTGGATATCACGCGTAAATTAATCAACCAATTTGAAAAATTTTTATACCGTTAGAAAGGTATTAAAATCACCTTTGAAAACATATACTGTAAAGATTCTATATTACACTGAAAGAAAAAAATTTTTTTAATTTTTTTCTAAATTTTTTTTTCAAACTGGGAAAACACTTCAAAGACCAAGCGATTTAAAAAAAATTTTTTTTAGAAAGGTCGATTTAATATAAAAACTAGAATGGTGTTTTTTTTTTCTTTTAAAAAAATTTATAAGTAAAACCATCTCTTGTTAACTTTTTTTTTATTTTGCTATTATTGTGTGACAAAAATGGTACCTAGCTATACTTTGGAAGTTATACAGATACAGATGCTATGACTAAGTATTCTAATAGATTCGAACAAGAATCGTATTATCAAATTTTTCAGACACGCACAATAAATAGACATACACTTGATAAAGTTAATTTTTTATTTTTTTTTATTTAGATTTCATATACAACTTTGCGCAGCTCATACTGCTGACTTTTGGAATATTTGCTTACTTACTAGTTTGTTCAGGTAAACTACGCCTGTCCATGCTAGAGCGTTTGACGTCCGAAAACTTTGTTTTATTTTTTTGTATATCTTTGCTAATTTTTATCAATTCGTAAGATAAATCATGCCCAAAAATGTCTTTAATTTCCTTAGATGTCATGGTGTTTGGTAATAGAGATAATATTTTTTGCTTATCCAAATTATTTAAGCAGTTTTCGATTTGATATTTCATGTTCTCCAAAATTTGTTCGTAGTAAGCTTTGATCTTCTTTAGGTCTTCTGATAAAGTTGACAGTGAACCACCTCCAAGTGAATCCGAAATACTTTGCGCAATTTGCTGTGTTTTTTTTTTTTTTGCAGTATGAATCCCTTTCTAAATATTTTCTCTTCATTGGCGATGGATGGCTTCCAAGATGAGGAATAACATGCTTATTTATATTGTCGACGAGTTCGTTGCGTTCGAGTGATTTAGTATAGCTGCTGCATGTTGGAACTTCCTTATATTCTTGATACAATTCACCGCTAGTCAAGATTTCTTGTGCCTCTTCACTTTCCGTTTCAGGAGAACGCTGATTATCAGCAATCTTGATAGCATTCTTAAGTTTAAAGCGACAACTTTCGCAAATACGGCAACGATGAATGTCGGAGACTGCTGAAAATTGCTCAGATATCAGCGCTGCTTCGTTTAAGCTAATGTTTCGAAGTTGAGGGGAACATTTTCTTGATAGCTGCACACATCTGTATTTATTAGTTGATTCCATATCAATGCCTAGTTTCGTTCTGGTCTGTGTCTATCCGTTGTTTTGTTTTTTATAGTCCATGGGTGCTGTGGCAGGTAATGTCAATCTATGTGTCGGTGGTAGGTAACGTTAATATGCGTGTGTGTGTGCGCGGTATTGATACGTCCGAATTGTTACCTTTTACAAGGGTTGTTTTTGCAAGTATCTAGACATACCGCTTGTTAGCTAACGGTAGGTTGAGGTAGGTAGAAATCGGTGATTTTTGCCGTTTGGTAAATTTTTCGTTTTTGCTTGTTCATTGTTACGTGTTTGGTTGCTGTACCTTCTGGCTTGTGCTGTTTTTTGTAAACTAGTTTTAAGGGTTCAAATATTTCGTCAGAGATAGTGTTGGTTTGTTCGTTTATTATCCTGCCGTCAAATGTTTTTAACTTGTATATCTCCATGTTCTCAAGTACATTGAGCCGCCGACCTTTTCCTTGTACGTGAAGTATTCGAGCCGTTGTTTTGATGTTAGCTGGGGTGCACCCCACTGGAATAAAAATTGTTTACAGTGTATTTTTTCAAAGGTGATTTTAATACCTTTCTAGCGGTATACAAATTTTTGAAATCGGTTGATTAGTTTACGCGTGATATCAAAATATCAGAAAGTAACCAAGAGATGCATTTACTTATATAAATTAAAAAAAAAAACACCCTTCTAGTTTTCAGATATGTTATATATATTAAATCTACCTTTCTAAAAAAAATCTTTTTTTTTTAATCGCTTGGTCTTTGAAGTGTTTTCCCAGTTTAAAAAAAAATTTAGAAAAAAATTAAAAATTTTTTTTCTTTCAGTGTAATATAGAATCTCTACAGTATATGGTTTCAAAGGTGATTTTAATACCTTTCTAACGGTATACAAATTTTTCAAATTGGTTGATTAATTTACGCGTGATATCCAAATATGTGAAAGTAAGTAACCAAGAGATGCATTTACTTAAAAAAATTAAAAAAAACCCCATTTTAGTTTTCAGATATGTTATATATATTAAATAGAACTTTTCAAAATAAAATTTTATTTTTCAAAATCGCTTGATCTTTGAAGTGTTTTTTCAGTTTTAAATTTTATTTAAAAAAAAATTTTTTTTTTCAGTGTACTAAAAATTTTTACAGAGTATTTCTTTGAAAGCTTATTTCAATACCTTTCTAATGGTATGAATATCTTTGAAATCGGTAAAGCCATTCCGTAGTAATCAGACTTTAAAAGTACCTATTATCGTCATTTTTCTAATATTTTCGGATATTTCGATACCTTGCCACGCCCACAATTTTTCGAAAATGCAATTTCTAAAAATGAGGTTGTGTTTGGGTGGGTAAGATGTAACCCCATGCAAAATTGCATCAAATTCTGAGGGGGTCGGGTTCAAAAAGTACGTTTTTTTCAGCCTTTGATATGAAATTCATCATATAAAAAGAAGTGTACATTTTGATTGTCACTCCATAACTCGAGAACGGATAGAAAGATTGCCATGAAATTTTTAGGAAAGATACAGGAAGGAGAGATGATCGTTAGATGATTTTTGAAATCCCAAATCGGTTTAGCCATTCTTGAGTTATGATTTTTTTAGAAAAAATTCAAAATCTATATATATAAAAGAAAGTGGTGTTAGTTACACTACGCATAACTCAAGAACGGATGGCTGAAAATTGGTGGAGAGGTAGCTTAGAACGAGTGAACGGACATATGATACTTTTTATCCCGTTCTGGCTAGGGTCTTGAGATCAAAACGTGGACTAGGGTAATCCTCGGATGTGTTTGTACAATATGGGTATTAAATGGAAGCTGTTTATGAGTACTTTGTTACTGGGTATTTTTCGCACCCCTGGGTGACTAGGGTCTAGAGATATAGGCTAAAACGTGGACCCGGCACCCCTAGAATGTGTTTATACAATATCGATATCAAATGAAAGCCGTTGATGAGTGCTTTAGTGCAGGGTAGTTTTCATACCAATTGGTGACTAGGGTCTCGAGATATAGGCCAAAACATGGACCCAGGCACCCCTAGAATGTGTTTATACAATATGGATATCAAATGAAAGCTGTTGATGAGTGCTTTAGTACAGGGTAGTGTTCATACCTATAGGTGACTAGGGTCGCGAGATATAGGCCAGAACGTGGACCCGGATACACCTAGAATGTGTTTTTAACACTAGGATCTGTTTTTAAATTATGGATATCAAACTGAAGCTGTTGATGTATGCTTTAGTACAGAGTAAGTTTCATGCCGCTGGGTGACTAGGGTCTCCAGATATAGGCCAAAACGTGGACACGGATACACCTAGAATGTGTTTTTACATTATGGGTATCAAATTGAAGCTGTTAGTGTGGGCTTTAGTACAGAGAAAGTTTTCCACCGCTTTGTTAATATGATTTCGAGATATAAGCCAAAACATGGACCCGGATACCCCTAGAATGTGTGTGTATTATGGATATCAAATGAAAGCTGTTGCTGAGAGCTTTAAAGTAATTTTCATTGTGATATTCGATTTAGTCGCATCAACCTGGCAAAACTGATAAATATGCATGCGAAGCCGAAATAAAGAAATGAATTAATAATACCCACATACCTATTTGCATACGTCCTATTCGGTTTGCCTGATATCTATATATATAAAAAGAAGTGTACATTTTGATTGTCACTCCATAACTCGAGAACGGCTCGACAGATTGCCATGAAATTTTTAGGAAAGATACAGGAAGGAGAGATGATGGTTAGTTGATTTTGAAATCCCAAATCGGTTTAGCCGTTCTTGAGTTATGATTTTTTTTTAGAAAAAATTCAAAATTTGAAAAAAAAAGTTTACATTTCGGTCCGACCTAACGAAAAAAATCGATCCAACCTATTACAAGTTAATTTCATTGACAGCATACAAATGTTAAACAGATGAACCTGTCCAAATGCAAATGTTTATCAATCACTTTCTTCTGATGGTAACTATTGTTCACGCCTGTCTTTCCAACATATCTTCGTTAAGTTAATAATTTGCATACATACAAATCCACACTCCCACTCATCGCACGCATTCATGCTTTTGTTGTACAACGTAACGTCACCGTCTTTGCTTTTGGTTTTCGCTGCTTTTTTATCATTTTGCTGTTATCGCATATTCCTCAATGCACTGCACTCCCACTCCCACTGCACTCCCACTGCAGCAACATAATGCACACTCACCTGCACTAATATTACTTTGCCTATATACTCTTCGCACTCATCGCTTATTTTGTCAACATTAAATAGCAGGACTTTTCCATGGAAAATTCCTAAACATAAATTCTGCTGCCTAAATTGAATTTTTTTCTTAGCATGTAAGATCATTGAATTTGTAATCGTAAAAGAGTTACGACAAAATAAAGCCATATAAAAACCAAATTTCGTTTGGCATATACATAGATGTAGAAAACGCTCTACATTTCTCCAACTATTATTAATTTAAAAAGTGATTTTAATTGTGTTCAGTGCAAGAAAACATAGTTAAAAAAGATTTTTTCCAAAATTGCATCATATGCATCAAAATGCCACCAACAAGACGATCAACTATAGGTCGACGTTCGCGTAATTCTACCTATAGATTTAATCAAAGGAGAGCGCAAAGTGTAGAGGAACGCTCACAACAAAACCAAGTACAACAATTACGAAACGCACGTCGTTATAGATCGACAGATCCAAATACATTAAATCCAGCATCGAGACGAACGACACGACTTTCACGTCGTACTGTGCAAGAGGTGGAATACGCTGCTTTCGCTTTCAATAGCGAAAATTCTCAAGTTGGAACGCCAAAAAATTTGTTTATCTTTGCATCGAACGAAAAACCCAAAAATACTGTGTAGCCACTTGCATTACAATAAGATACAATAATAAAATGTTTTAAGCGAAAATTTCACCAAATATGTGTACAAAATTCAATTCAATTTAGAGAAAAATAAACTAAATTGTCAACAAACAAAACAGAAAAAATAACGCAACATTCAATCCATATCGGGCGTTACAACGTACGCCAGGTAAAGCTAGTATATATATATATATTTGCAGGTTACCTTTTGGTTGAAGCTGGAAATTGCGGCGGGATACGTCCTTTCTCCTTGATGTGTGAAAACAAGTGAAGTAAAAAATATATAACAGGTCAATACCGCTTGCCAGTGAAACTGTTTATTTATTCAAGCGATATTCATTTGTATGGTTAACATAAACAGTTTGACTGGCACTATTAACCAATATAAGAAAATATGCTAGGGCGACCTTTTATGTTTGGAGTTTGGGTTGTTGGCCTAAACAATATTGCTTTGTGTACAGCGGCAAAAGAGGTAGTCTTTATGAGACGTTTGTTGAACGAAATTGGGAAGCATAACAACAATTCAATAACTATATAGTGTGACAACAGATTTACAAATCGCAAGAAGTCCAGTGTATCATAAGTGCACTAAACACATAGACGCTAAATATCATTATGTTAGAAAAGTTCTTGCCCGAAATAAAATTAATTTAGAATATGTTAATACAAATGAAAACGTATCAGATATTTTCACAAAGAATTTACAAAAGCAAAAACCCTTAAAATTTTCGAAATTTCTTGGTTTGAATTAAAAAATGAATAATTAAAATATCTAGTATTCATCTTGAGAAAGAATGTTGAGAAATAAATGTACTTTATCTAAAATCAAGTTGAATACTAAAATATTTCATAAACTTAAATCACCTTGTTGTTGAATACACAATATGTAAACCATACAAAACAGATATATGTATTTTATATAAACTGCATATGAATGTGTACGATGTTCTTTTATACATACTAAATATCGGTTCAGTTCTAATTAAACGCTCATACAGTAAAAACGTGTACTTTGTATTTCTATCACTGCGCGCTGCGGCAAGTATTAATTGTGACTATTATACCATATTTATCCTCAAAACCTAACAAAGGTTATGGGCCCAGGTCCAATAGTGCATAAAGTGTAGAAATTATATTAGTTGCACATTTTAAAACGAGTCAGCGAGTTAAAGAATCGACAAAGTGAACTCAAACTACCAAATCGAAAAACTTGGTGAAAATAATTATGACACCTGGTGTATGCAAATGCGCAGCATACTTGTAAATGCAGACCAGGCAAAAATGCTGATGAGTCGGAAAAATCAATGTATAAATGTATAAATGCATTAGTTGCAAATAAGACATGGTCTGTTGTTGATCTCCCTCATGGACAAAAAGCTAATGGTTCAAGATGGGTATACAGAATTAAACGTGATGCAAATGGTGAAATTACAGATTTTAAATCGAGACTAATAGCAAAAGGTTGTAATCGAAAAGAAGGCACGAACTACTGGGAAACGTTTTCGCCAGTAATACGTTATGAGACCATATGCATGTTATTACCTGTTGCCGTTGAAAAAGATCTGCATCAAATCGATATATCGAATGCATATCTCAACAGTAATACTGTTTTCACACAGACGGCTTATTGAATAATAAAGGCAGTTTTCTACATTAAGATGCTTATTGAGCTCAATCTTCCCTACAAAATTCGAATCTATTATTATTTCATTAGTAGCTAATCGAATGCCTAATGAAGTCAAAAGAACAATGCAACTCTGTTGGCAGCGTTCCGCTTCCGTTTCCCTTCTTAGTTTTCAAAGCAAATGTCGTTGTCTGCATGGCGGAACGATACAAGGTGGTCGCATCGAACAGCTGATTATAACCTTTTTTATTTGATTTGATACATCAACTACCGGCGCAGTACGATTTTGACATTTGTCCATCGAATTTACAAGTACATGGAATTTTTTTTGTTTGTAGGTATGTCACCATGCTCCCACCTTGTATCGTTCCGCCATGATTGTCTGTCTAATCCTTCATACTAATCGAGCAGTTACTTCTGTGTGAAAGCAAAAAATTTACGATTTCATTAGCAGGTGAAATGAGATCATTAAGTTTCTGTGTGAAAACAGTATAATACTATGCATCCACGGCACCAAAATCAAGTTGATTTCGGAAGATTCTTAATTTCAGCTGAAATTAGATAATTTCGTTATGTGAAAACTGTCAAACGAAATTAGAAATTCTTCTTAATTTCATCGAACCTGGACCGAAATTATGTGAAGTTAACTGAGCGAATCTGTGGTCGATTACAATTTACACAAAACAATCGATGGTCTGCCCGTACTAGCTGTCAAATTTCAAAAACATATGCTTATCTTGAACATTTTAATTCGGCTGTGGGGAAAAAAGCGAAAACAAATGTCATTTAAAATTATGCAAAAGTAGAAGCATAATCGTGTGGATAGGAATGCAATTTACGAAATCATACTACCGAAATACTAGACATAATATAAGTTAACTGAGGAGGTATACGTTCGAAAGCCAGAAGGTTTCATAGAAAAGCAGCAACAAAATAAAGTTTTAAAATTGAATAAAGCCATATAATGCCTAAATCAATTCCCTAAAAAGTTTGGGTTTTAACCCGTATAAAAGCGAGGCATGCTTGTATGTATGTAAAAAAGGTAAATCGCGCATATACTTATATAGCGGTCAACGTAGACGATCTAATTATAGCAAGCTGCCGTGAGCAAGAGATTGCAAACATTAAAAGTAAGCTATCATCAAATTCGGCGGCCGCCGTGGTGTGATGGGTAGCGTGCTCCGCCTATCACACCGTATGCCCTGGGTTCAACTCCCGGGCAAAGCAACATCAAAATTTTAGAAATAAGATTTTTCAATTAGAAGAAAATTTTTCTAAGCGGGGTAGCCCCTCGGAAGTGTTTGGCAAGCACTCCGGGTGTATTTCTGCCATGAAAAGCTCTCAGTGAAAACTCATCTGCTTTGCAGATGCCGTTCGGAGTCGGCATAAAACATGTAGGTCCCGTCCGGCCAATTTGTAGGGAAAATCAAGAGGAGCACGACGCAAATTGGAAGAGAAGCTCGACCTTAGATCTCTTCGGAGGTTATCGCGCCTTACATTTATTGTTTTTTTTTTTATCATCAAATTTTGCATTGCATGATGGAGGAAGCTTGAAGTTCTTTCTCGGTTCCGAAATTCAGCGCGAGGGTAAAACAGGTGCAATTTCATTAAGTCAGAAGAAATATGTAAGTGTCTGTATATAGTAAAAACGTCTGTCGTCCAGTCAGTACACCACTTGGCCCTGGCTTTCAAATAAATTACAGGAATGAAAAATGTGTGAAAGTGGACACCACTAAATACCAGTCGCTGTTTGGGTCTCTTATGTATTTAGCCATTTCAACTCGGCCTGATATATTACATGCAGTCAGCATTTTAGCGCAAAGAAATACAGATCTTCATTTCTAACACGAAGCAGGAGCCAAACATATCCTGCGATATTTGTCAAAGACCATCGATTTCAAGATACACTACCGTAAGCTGGGTAAAAACATCGAAGATTACGCCGATGCAGATTGGGCTAACGATAAACTTACCAGAAAGTCATACACAGGATATTCATTTTACTTAGCGAGTGCAGCATTTTCTTGGCAATGTAAAAAGCAAGATATGGTAGCACTAAGGAGTAAAGTAGCCGAATATATTGCTTTGTGTACAGTGGAAAAAGAGGCAGTCTACCTGAGAAGTTTGTTGAACGAAATTGGGTGGCATGACAACAATTCAAAACTATAAAGGGTGACAATATTAGCGCTTTACAAATCGCAAAAAATCCAGTGTATCATAAGCGCACTAAACACATAGACGTTAAATATAATTATATTAGAGAAGTTCTTGCTCGAAATGAAATTAATTAGAATATGTTAATACAAATGAAAACGTATCAGATACGTTCACATAGAATTTACAAAAGCAAAAGCATTTAAAATTTTCGAAATTTCTTGGTTTGAATTAAAAAATTAATAATTAAAATATCTAGTATTCATGTTAAGAAAGAGTGTTGAGAAATAAATGTACTTTATCTAAAATTAAGTTGAATACTAAAATATTTCATACACTTATATCACCTTGTTGTAGAATACACAATATGTAAACTATACGAAACAGATATATGTATTTAATATAATCTTCATATGAATTTGTACGATGTTCTATTATACATACTAAATATCGGTACGGCTCTAATTAAACGCTCATACAGTAAAAGCGTGTACTTTGTATTTCTATCACTGCGCGCTGCGGTAAGTATTAATTGTGACTATTATACCATATTTATCCTCAAAACGTAACAAAGAGAGTTCTCCTTCCACACTAGTTGATTTAAACGTCGATAGTCTACGCATAACCGATCGCCGTCGTCTTTTTTTTCTTGACTAAGACGAGAGGACTTGCGAATTCGGAGCTTGATTTACACCCCTATTATGAATTTTCATACGATAGACGATAAACGCTTGCTGGCGTATCGTAAAAGATCAGCTTTTATATTGCGATTTCCACACGCCCGATAGATGTACTATTGTGAATGACAGCAGAGTTTTGTTTACAAATTTTTGTGAATATATACGAAACAGATAGCAAAACAAAACGTAAATACCAACAATTCATCCAAAGCTTTAAAAGCTGCAATAGTATGTTTTCTGCAACCTTTGTTGCCTTTCATATTAACTCAAATGAACAAATTGACGAAACTTGCATAGATTCCACAGAAAGAAGAAAATTGAGAGATGCTTCCAATCTTCTTGAAATGAACTCTACACTGTAAGTACTTGACATACTAAAAGTAAAAAAAGGTAATTAAACAATATTGATGTCAGAGTATAGGCTCCATTACTGATACTTAGCATAGACTTGACTTGGCTTGCGAACTGTCACTTACAGTTCTGTTAAATGAACATTGCATGTTACTGATTACTCAAAAACTTAACTTGACTTAGAAGTCTGTTGAATTTTGATTTTCTATGTAAGTTCTAAGTGACGTTTACATTTTGAGATGCAATTTGTTTGTTTCCATTTCATTATGACATTTTGTCATACAAATTGACATTTATTTAAAAATAAATTTCAACGCTGATTATGATGCCAGATTTTATGCGCCAAGTGGAGTATAATCGTGGCTAAGTTGCCAAGTTTACGCCAAGTCAAGTCAAGTCTATGCTAAGTATCAGTAATGGGGGCTTATGTCTTAACAGAAATAGAAGGCAGTTTGCGCGCCCGTAAAAATATGCCATCCATCCCAAATATTTTGAAGGTTTGTGCCACTTTAAGGCTTCTTTCCCAGGGTGTTGCAACAGAGTGTTGGGAATGAGCCTGTAGTTGGATTATTTTGGATTATGTAATAATTGTATATTTACTTTTATTTATATAGTTCCCAACGTATCGTGGAAAAATTTATCAACGAAAGCTAGCGTAGAAAATTGAACAGCGTATGCGATAGTTAGCTTATGGCAATACCACGATAAACGCTAACGATCGGGTTTCACACGCTAGAATTTATTTATTTATTTATTTATTCAGTCTATAAAGATACAGGTCTTACAGACTGCCAATAATGGTAGATACAAAAAATATTAACACAAAGATAACAAAATATACATGTAAATATATAGTTTACAAAAAAATAATAAGTTCTTATAACAAACAATTTAAAAGCAATTAAATAGCTGACTTTAAAATAAAATATTTATAAAAGCGTCCCTACCCATAGAAAAATCAAGCTCAATAGAAGATGAAATCTTATTGAATTCGTTCAGGGCACGTGCAATTGGCGCATTCCTTCCATAATTGGTTCTAATATTGATACCATAAAACGGGCAAACATTACGAAGATCCCTCCTTGGAACATTAAAATTAATTTCCACAAGAAGGTCAGCGCAGTCTACATCTCCGTGGATAATGCCAAACAAGAAAATCAAGGAGAGAATAGATCTCCTGGCTTCCAGGGATTTAAGATTCAAAAGAAGTAAACGAGCAGTATATGGAGGAAGAGGGTATGTAAACCTTAATGACCGTAAAGCATACTTAAGAAAAACTTTTTGAACTCCCTCAAACCTGTTGATTGAGAATTGTTGGAAAGGTCTCCAAATGATGGTAGCATACTCAAGATGAGAACGCACGAATGCGGAGTAGAGTACTTTTAAAGTATACGGGTCAGAAAACTCCGAACTATTACGCCGAATGAAGCCTAGCATAGCATAGGCCTTGGTAACGATGCAATCAATATGGTTCACGAACATAAATTTTGTATCAAATACAACCCCAAGATCTTTGATTTTTTCAACAGTCTGCAACGTACTGTTAGCGATACTAAAGGAACTGTTGAGATTTGAATGAGATTTTGAGTAGGTTACGTGGAAGCATTTATTTATATTTAATGAAAGATGAGATCGAATGCACCATGAGTAAAGTTTATCAATATCAGCTTGAAGATTAATCATATCGTTTGCGGAATTTACAACAGAGTAAACTTTGAGATCATCGGCGTACAACAGAAATCTAGCGTAAGAGAAGCATGAGCTAATGTCATTGATGAATAAGATAAAAAGCAATGGTCCCAAAATACTACCCTGCGGGACGCCCGATGTCGCCAAAAAGGGATCTGATGATACCCCATCAATAGAGAAGGCACACCATCTATTACTTAGATATGATTTTAGCCACTGCAAAAAGGTTGAATGAAAGCCAAGGCAGTACAGCTTGTGAATTAGAACATCATGCGATACCTTATCAAAAGCTTTGGAAAAGTCGGTATAAATACAGTCGACCTGAAGACCAGATGAAAAGGCAGAGATACAATATTCACTGAACTCCACAAGATTGGAAACGGTAGAGCGACCAGAAACAAACCCATGCTGTCTCGGACAGATCAAGTGTTTCACTGAAAAATAAATCTTTTCTTTGACAACGCACTCAAATAGCTTAGAAACGGTGGAAAGCTTTGAAATTGGCCTGTAATTGCAGACATCAGTCTTACTGCCAGATTTATAAATAGGAGTTATCGAGGCGAATTTCCAAGCATCAATAAACTCACCAAAGCTAAGTGATAAATTGAACATGATCACTAACGGGACAACTAGGGAAGTGCATCCTTTTAGCAAGGCAGCCGAGAGACCATCAATGTCAGCTTTAGTAGAGTTGCTCAGTTTCGAGATGCCACTGAAGATATCTTCAGATGAAATTGACATTGAACCAAAATTTAGGGATGAATAAATTTCAGACGAGAAGTCAGACGAGGGACTAGCATCATTATTAGCAAAATTAGAACTAAAAAAATCAGCAAACGCGTTAGCCACATTGTGGGGAGTGTTAGCAGGTCTGTCATTGTAGAAGACGGTGGCAGGCACCGAGGAGCGAGATTTCTTCGACTTAACGTAATTCCAGAATGCTTTCGGGTTAGACTTTATATTCGTCTCAAAGCTTGTAATGTAGTTTCTGTAAAGAAACTTCTCTAGACAGTTGAAATCCTTCACATAATGTTTATATTTGGTAAGAAATAACGGTTTTTGGTTCTTTTAAACTTTTTGAAGAACTTGTTTCTTAAATTCTTCAACTTTTTTAACCTTGTTGTGTACCATGGCAACCTATATGGTTTCCTTTTCGCAACTGGTACATGCCTCGTACACAGATCAAAGAGAGTCAACTTAAATATTTCAAAGCAATGACCAACATCAGAGATGGAAAGCAAATTGGCCCAGTCTATTTCAGCTAGATCCTGATCGAGTCTAGAAAAATCACACTTCGAAAAGTTAAATGAAAAATCATCAATTAAAGAGCGAGCTCCAAACTCATAAAATTCGAGTTTAAGAATTAGAGCAGAATGGTGCATATCCGTCGGAGCGAATGGCGCATGGCACTCAGAAAGATTAGAATTTATGTCATTACTAATAAAAATTAGATCTAATATTCTATCGAGCCTGTTTTTGAAACTATTGATTTGATGCAAATTTAGACTTAAGATATTATCTATAACGTATGACTCAAAAGACTTAGTAATATTATTAGGTAATAGGCCTGACGCAGAGTAACTATGAGGCCAAGAAATATCACAAAGGTTAAAATCCCCTAAAACACATAAGTGATTATCTCCTAATTTACTTAAAACTAGGGACGATATATTGTTAACATGAGCTTTGTAAATTTCTTCCAAGCTGTTCGGCGGTATGTATGATGCAACCAGATATACAGATCCAGACTGTGGAGAACCACGGACATTGACGCAGATCTGTTCAAGGATGGTATCAGAATTATCTAACATAATAAGGGAGGCATTATACTTGCGTTGGACAGCAATTAGTACGCCACCCCCTCTTGAACGCCCAGTTTTAGTACAATCCCTGTCCTTACGAAAAACGACGAATAGCTTGGGATCGAAGAACTCAGCGTCGAAGAAGTCCGAAGTAAGCCAAGATTCAACAATGACAAAAATATCGTACTCCAATTGGCAACTAAATGCTCTCAAAATGTGCGATTTAGTCCTGATACCAGAAGCATTTTGGAAATACACTTTAAGCTGTTTGTTAATTATGTTCTCATTACTGCTGGAAGCTAGGTGAACTGGAGTTGCTTTTCCACTTGAGGAAAAAAACGGAAAGGGCGAACATTCACACCAGCAGGCCACAAGTCTGGCGATAAAATTTTCTCATAAACAGCATTAGTAACGCCAAGCTTAAAGTTGAGTCAACAGGTGTATTTTTCTTAACGAGCCCTTTGCATGAAAAATTAGATCGATCAGCCTTCAGATGCCTTACCAGGTAGCTAATTATATCATTAGAAGAAACTGACGGCTGAAATGACGATAGGTGAAACCAAATCATTCCAACGACTCCCAACTCATTATTAGCATTAGAGCCAACGAAATTTGGCATACGACGCTTGAAAACTTCAGTGCTATCTTTCAGCGCAGAAGGGGATAAAGATGCAGGCGTTGAAATAGATGTATGTGCAGAAGTTGTAATCGAACCGACAGTGCTAGGCTGCTTACGACGTTTGTATGTTTGTTTGGTATTAACATTGATTTTATTACCAGCGCCATCCATACAGGTAACATTAGAGTTATTAGCCTGTGATTTAAGAACCGAAGCAAACGATCTACCACTATTAGCAGAATTATTAACAGAGTTATTCTTATACGTATTATTTCATAATACGGTAGAACAGATTGCAAGCGTTTATTGTGTATCGTACGAGTTCATAATAGGGGTGTTAGTGATTATGTCGTTATTTTTAAGTTCGTTGATCATTTGAGTAACTACAGCCCTTTTGGTGCTGACCTATTTGTTAACGAATATTGATTTCCCGTCGCAGACTTCTAGTTTCACCGAAGAATAGTTATAATGGCCTGGCCGATTAGGAAATCTGTTCGAAGCATAATATCATTAACTATGTAAAACGTTGCATCAAGCGAATTTCCATCTACCTAAATAGTCAGTGAACATTTTTCTTGTTTAACATAGATACCGCCAACAAACCCTTTAAATTGTATTTGACATTATTCCCGTTCTGCAATGAGTGATTCAATGACTGATTTACTCACTATGTTGCATTGACTACCGGCATCTATAAATACTCATGAAACATTCATAAAATAATGATGCCTCAAATCGACTATTTCTAACCCGTGTTTACCGCAGTTCTGGGGTTAGAGTCAACGCACCTTGCACGACGTTGTTGCTCGAAATATGACCTGCTTCTTTACAATTAAAACACGTAACAGATGAATTCGCATTACCGTTAGTTGGGTGCTCCTGCTTGCTGGTGGACGCGTTTTTCAGTTCTATCAGTAACTTTACGGCGCATATTTTTCACGGTCCTAAATTTTGTTGCTGCTATTGCGATTTGCAAGTCTCGGTTTCATAAACCTGCCCGGATATAATTATTACAGATGTGCTTAAGTAATACTGTTTACAGAGAGCGTATATGTGGATACAATAGTCATTCATTCGGAAACAAGAGTCATTCATACGCATTCGTAGACTGATACGTAATGTTTGTGACAACGATTCCACTGAGGTAGATCTTCTACGACGTACAGATCTTTTCCGAGCTTTTTAGTAATAATAAACGGATCCTTGTCCGGGGGCTCATTCTCCGCGAGCAACAGTTCACCTTCACTAAATTGTTGGGGTTTTGCACGTTTAGTGGCGTTGCGCAGTTTTGATAATGATCGTTTCTCCTTCACTCCATTTGCCGCGGTAGTACGTATGTGCGTTAACTCATCGTTGTTAAGCCACTGTTGATCGTGTATGCTCGAAATGATTTTGTTCTTGAGGATATCTCGAGGATGAAACCCCTAAATTTACTCATAGGAGGTACATCCGGTCGTTGCGTTCTTCATAGTGTTGACGCACCACTTGACGTTGCGGACATTAGCGTCCCACCGCTTATAATTTGACGTTGATGGAAGTAGCATAGCAAGTATGGTACGGTTAGTGCGTTCAGCGTGACTGTTTGCCCTCCGCGTACGCACAGCCGTGAGAACCTATATGTTTGACGTTGTTTTCGGCACAAAAATTTCGGAAATCTCGAGAAGTGAATGCCGTTCCTCGGTCGGTGACGACCCTCTCAGCCCTTCCCGTGAAGCTGCACATGTCGTTCAACGCCTCAATTAAGTTGCTGGCCTTTTAACTGTTCATAGAAATGCAAACTGGGTGAACGCAGCGACATGCTGGCGAAAATCCTTGGAATGAACCCTCCTAGAGGGTGCTGGCTGGTAATAGTCACTACAGTAACCCCGCTAGGGGAGTGTTAGCTAAGTTCAGGAATCAGTGCCATTTGTGCCTTAGCTCCTTAAAAGATCTGGGATATAGAGGTGGCTGTTGAACGTGGTATCAAGGTGGGGACCGGACCGGTGGGGTTATGCGTTGCCGTGCCGATGGTCAGCCTAGCTGGGGCCCCTCAAATAGACCAGTCGATAGCCTCCCTCACAGATGCACAGTAGGCATAGGGAGGTGGCTGTACGCATCCTGAAAAGTTTGGAAAACGTCCCTTACTTGCTCTCCATGGCGTTACCTGGGGACGTTGAGGAGTTAGGTGCGGAAATTGAGTGGACGAAAACTATCGCGCCTGACTTTAAGAAGTCTCCTCCGGTGAAGGAACAGGCCTCCGGTAAGTGTAACCGTTCGATGGAGGCTGCGGAGAGTGATCCTAAGAGGTTTAGAGACGAAAGCTCCTCCTTCGCAGAAGTTGCTAAAAGTAGCATCCTTGTGGGGGTCTTTGAATCTAATCCTGAGAAGGAGCAGGGCTTCAAAGACAAATGGGACTGGATAAGGACCGAAATGTCCAGATTTTCAGCCGCCTTAGTAAAGAAGAACCCTGGAGTTCCACCTGCTTGCAAAGAGGTGGGTTGGTCCGAGGGGCAAATTGTAACGACAGCCTTTGTAGTCAACCCTAACGTTTTTTTGATTTTTTCACACAACCGGGTATATGAACAGATGTGTATGCAACGGCATACAAAAATTTTTCCCCTTTTTAACTTACACACACTGTGAGGACCCCAAAGCCGAGGACTTTGTATCCTCACAACATACACGTATCCATACATTTTTCTAAAAAACATACATTTTGAAATAACTTGAAATTTATAACAATATTTGAATTTATCACTTATACATTTTATATGAAGCACCAGAAATATACATATGTATACCTTTATGAATTATACCCTAAATACATATATTCTTTTGTACATTGAATTTATAAATTATTAAATTGAAGGACAAATTAGACTTGCGCACTTTTGTACGCAAGCAAAATATTTACATTTTCGCAAACATAAATTTTAAGTATAGGATCACCCTATCATGCATTGAATATTTGGGGGAGGTAGATACGCACAAAACATAAAAATGCAGCGGTCAATCAACCCTTTGCACACTCAAAATCCAATACACCCAGCTACAAATACAACATACATAATAACTTAAGTGAACGGAGATCAGCAGCAAGTCGTCAAAATAAGCGCCGCTACTAATTGAAATTTCGCTATACATATTTACGCACTAGCATACAACGCATGCCATACAACAGACTGCAGAAGCAAGGACACAACATTAGAATCAGGTGACCACAAACTAATGTACAAACACACAATAGTTAAAGCAAGGGCTGGAAAGCACGGTATGAGCAAGTACAAAGCCATTGTATTCAATAGGGAGCATTATGTTGCGTGGAAATTCATTGGAAAGAAATATTCACCGGAAAAACAGTTGTTTTATATTGTTAGTACTATTAGTTAGAAGTTGTTATTATAAAATAACCGTTTGCCTGCGTGCAAAAATTAATATATAAGGGCGACGAGTTCGCATTAAAATTCAGAGATTAGGAGACTGGCATACGAGTCGGTAGGTTTTATGATTACCGACCAAGAGTACACCTGAAGGTTTTTGACTTCATTTGTACTAAAAGTATATTCGTCTGGAGACTTTATTACTCCATTCGACCGCAGAGGTTGGCCGAGGGCTTTATTACCCCAGTCACCTCTTACAAAGCAAGGGAATCAGCTAGGAGTAGAAATAGAATAATTAAATTAGAATTAAATACATATTTTTATAACGTTTTTATACGAAATAAACAGGGTTGTTCTTTTAGAAGGACCGGTCGGAATTTCTACTTTCAGGAACCCTGGACGGACTGAGGCCAACCCCGGCACCGTCACATTTTGGTACCCGAGCAGGTTAAACAAATCAGATTTTAAGATATACTTTCAGAGCATCAGAAACGAAGAGGGAAACAAGATTTACACACTTCTTGGTTAATACGACGAGGACATAAAGCATAACAATGGTAAAGGTATCGTGGATATACTATCTCACTCGATCTGGTAGCCTAGAGCACGGAATTTGGGCTAGAGGATGGCGGAACGGTTGACGAACTAAGAAAACCATTGGCGACATTCATCCAAGAGGAGAAGGATAACGAGAATTTACGGGACCGATTCACAGAGTTGGCGATTCGGTATGCGCGGTTAACAAATCCACAAGCATCAAAGCAAGCAGAGAACTAAATTCACAAGAAATGATAGGCAGGCAAATGGTGCACCCAATCAATTGGAGGTCGGACAACCACCGGTACATTTTATTCAGCAGCCTGGTACGTACGCAACGACAAATTATATTCAACAGCCTGGCACATATGCAACGACCATGGATTGAGTAAGGAATTGGGGATTAAAGTACGACGGAGGCAAAGATCCCCTAGGATTCATCGAAAGAGTAGAGGAGCTGGCAGATGGGTATGAAATCAACCGCAACATAATTCCAAAAGCGCTGCCCGGAGTTATTGAAGGACAAAGCGTTGGTATGGTATAGGAATAACACCCGGCATTGGCAGGAGTGGGCCGCCTTCAAGAAGGACTTCCTGAAGTTCTTTCTAAGCTCCCGATACTTAGAGCAATTGGAAGATGAAATTCGAATGCGCGTACAACGACAAGGTGAGCTATTTAAAGATTATGTCTTAGTATTGAAAGGACTCATGCGTCACGCGGGCTACACCGAGGAGCACAAACTAACCCGCATCTACAGAAACTCGCGCACAGAGTACCAATTATGTATAAAGCGAAGCGAGGTCAGCAATCTTGAGGAGCTGGTAAGTTTAGCTCAAGACTATGAAAATATTATCCATTCATACCACGGCGTCAAGAAGGTCAGTACCAGTGTCTCCAAGCCGAACAAAGAGAACGGCCTGCAGACGATGCGGAAGAGGCGGTCACTTTTCATACGGGTTCCGAGGCATAAGAAGAGAATTTTTCTGGACATGTGGTAAGATAGGCGTGCTCACGCGTGAATGTTGTAGGAAGCCACGGGGAAACGACCAGAGACCACATTGGAACCGAGGGATGGGGTCTTCGGAGGTGCAACCCCGGAGAGATTATACATGTTCAAATGCACAAAGGGCCGCATATTGGTAACAACGTATGTGAACGCAGCGATTGACACGGGAGCGACGAGAAGCTTTATAAGTGATGCAATGGCGAAAAGATTAAAAGCTGGTAAATTCAAGGAAGTAAAGACGCGAGTAAGAATGGGCGACGGCAGAGCAATAATAGTCAAAGAAGCGGTAGATGCAGAATTAAGAATGGGTGATAAAGTACAGAGGAACGAGATGCTAATCCTACCGGGACTGGGCGATGAGGTGGTAATTGGCACGGACTATCTGGCGAAGGTAAACTTTGAGATGAGATGTGGTGGTCAAGAAATAACGTTGAGAGTAGAAGAACGGAAGCAAAAGGTAGTGACATGTACAACTATGGTCGAAACAAATAGCGAAGATTTCAAGGAACACAACCCAATGGCGGCGATAGCAACTAGCAAGACAGAAGATCCGGTGAGTAAATTTCTGAGCCAAGAATTACAGGTATTTGCAAAGTTGTCAGGAGTATCCAACGTGGCCACACACAAAATAGTTATGAGAGACGACCGTCCAATTAAGCAAATGTACTATCCGAAGAATACGAAAATGCAAGAAATTATCAACAAGGAAGTCGACGAGCTGATCGAAAAAGGTTGCATCGAACCATCGAATAGCCCGCACAACACACCCATAGTTCTGGCAAAGAAGAAGAATGGCAAATTGAGACTCTGCGTAGACTACCGTCAACTAAACGCAAGATCAGTACCAGACGCATACCCTTTACCTCGTATACAACATATCTTGGACAAATTAAGAAGCGCGAGATTTATCAGTAGCTTAAACTTGAAAAATGGATATCTGCAAATCCCTATGGAAGCAAGCAGCAAGCAATACACCGCATTCACAGTACCTGGGCGTGGACTATACCAATGGAGGGTAATGCCATTTGGCTTGCACTCAACCCCAGCAACTTTCCAGAGAGCACTTGATCGTGTCATAGGACCAGAATTGGAACCATACGCGTTTGCTTATCTTGACGATATTATCATTACAAGCAAAACATTGGAAGAACACATTGCACATTTAACAGAAGTATTTCGAAGGCTGCATAGAGAGAACCTGAGGATAAACCCGGAAAAATTAGAGTTTTTTTTAGAAAAGGTTAAAATATCTAGGTCATGTGGTTAGCGAGGAAGGCATCCATACCGACGCAGACAAGATAGCAGCCATCAAAGAACTGGAACCACCGAAGAATATACGAGAGTTACGACGCTTTCTAGGAGTTGTGTCATGGTATAGAAGATTCGTGCCGGATTTTTCACAAGTGTCACACCCGTTAACATCGATGCTCAAGAAAGGTAGTAAGTGGAGGTGGTCTGAAGAGCAACAATCAGCATTCGAAGCACTTAAGGCAGCACTGACGCAGGCACCGGTACTCGCTTGTCTAGATTTTTCGAGGAAGTTTAGTTTATAGACGGATGCAAGTGATTTTGGTCTTGGTGCAGTACTTACGCAAGGTTCAGGCGACGAAGAGCGAGTAATAGCATACGCAAGCCGCAGGTTAAACAAGGCAGAGACGAACTACTCAACGACAGAAAAGGAGTGTTTGGCAATAGTCTGGGCAATACGAAAGATGAGGCCATACGTAGAAGGATACATGTTTACAGTAATAACAGATCACCTAGCGTTGAAATGGTTGAATGCGATAGAGAGTCCGACTGATCGGATTGCGAGATGAGCGCTGGAACTACAGCAATACTCATTTGACGTACAGTATCGAAAAGGAAAGTTGAACGTTGTGGCTGATGCATTATCAAGGCAACCGATGGACGAGCAGTTGGGTACGTTGACGATGGATGACGGAAAAGCCAAGTGTAAGTGGCTTAAAGCAAAGATGGAAGATGAAAAAATACCTCGGAGAAATTCCCAGAGTACGTTATCGAGGATGGAAAGTTTTACAGACGCATAGAAAGTCAGGTGGATGTCGAAGATGCAGTGCCTTTGAAGCTATGTGTGCCGACTCCACAGAGACGCAGAGTGCTAGAGGAGATTCACGACACACCGAGCGCATGGAATATGGGCATCCGAAAATCGATAGCAAGAGCAAAAACACGTTAATACTGGCCAGGAATGTTCAGGGATATAAAGAAGTACGTACAGCAGTGTCACACATTTCAAATATACAAACCGAGTCAACAGCCAGCCGCGGGTAAGATACTAACGAAGATATCAGAGGAGCCTTGGGCAACAGTCTTTGCAGACTTTGTTGGTCCAACGCCACGATCGAAGCATGGCAACACGATGGCATTAGTCTTCCTAGACAAATTTTCAAAATGGGTAGAGGTAGTACCAATCAGAAAGGCAACGACAGAATGTTCAATAAGAGGATTTCGAGAGAGGATTTTGGCACGGTTCGGCGTCCCAAAAGTATTTATTACGGACAACGGAGCACAGTTTATCAGCAGACGTTTTAAGAGATTTTTAGAGGGACTTGGCGTGAAACACCAATTAACTGCACCGTACACACTGCTGCAGAACCCGACAGAGAGGGCATACAGGAACCTCAAGAGGGTGATAGCACAATTTACGGGAAAAGAGCAGAAGACATGGGATGAGTTGTTACCAGAGATACCGCTGGCAACTTGTATTCGTGTATGTGAATCGCCAGGTTACAGCCCAGCATACATAGTACAAGGGAGGGAACCGAAAATCCCAACAGCCTTTACGATGAGCAGACATTTGTAACAGGTGAGAAATTAGCGAACCCAGGAGAGAAAACAACGAGGATGAAAGAAATATTCGAGATGGTACGACGGAAGCAAGACACAGCATCTATGGAGCAAGCGAAGTATTACAACTTAAGACGAAGGCAATGGCGACCGGCGATAGGCACCCTAGTGCTGGTAAAGGAACATCAGCTGTCAAAAGCGGCAGATAACTTTGCAGCCAAACTAGCGCCCAGGTACAGTGAACCTCACCGGGTAACGAACTTTGTGTCACCAGTGATCGTAAAACTAGACAAAAGTCTTCAGAGGAAGGAGGAGGACAGCCCACCTAAGTGAGCTGAAAGCATACCACGCAGCCGACGCCGCCGACAACAACGATTCCAGGAGGCAAAGTCATAAACAGAGATACAAGAAGGACGCTAGTGAAGATCAAACCGCGTCAACATCATCAAATCGAACAGCAAACAACAATCCCGAGGTACAACAACAGAGAAAGAACAGCGAGGTAGCCATTTGTGATACGCTCACACGAGTCAGCGAAGAGACCGAGAAACAACACGGAGAGAACCAAGGTACAAGTCAACAGCTGATGGCATACAGAGGCGGTCAAGTACGAAACATTGCGGAGAATCAGGTACGAATATTTCCAGAAAATAAATTACAGATCGCCAGAGAACCGGCGCATGGATCAAGATTACACCTGGGATGGCAGTACGCTATGGCAGCCTTAAACGAACACACACCCCGAGACAACTGCGGAATTACAGACTATTTTGTAAGATTCTACTTCAATCCGGATGAAATCGGTAGTAACGGACACGCCCAACCGAGACAGTGTCAAATCATACACGAAGAAATTTCATATCAAGAAGTACCCGGAAGTCGAATCAACCACTAAAAGCTCGGTAAACTCTAACCACAATTACATAAATATCCCATAAATATACACTTTAACTTTGCGCATGATATACCACGTTTTTTTTTAAAATCCACCATACATGGTGGGAACACCCTAAGGAAAATCCATCAGTTTTTCATTTATTTTATAGACTGGCATCACACATACCGCCGACGGAAAGGGTAGCGAAACGCCAACAGCCAATGACGACAGCGAAATATTAAGCCGTAAGGCCAGCGAGGTCAAAGGCAGCCTCAACCACAACGACGACAGCAGAATATTAAGCCGTAAGGCCAGTGTGGTCAACGGCAGCCTCAACGATAAAAACAGCGACATATTGAGCCTGATGGCCGGCGATGGCAGCGACGACGAAGCAGCATGGGCGAACAGCACTTCCGCGTACGGATCACGCGCCCCGACCTGGTGACGGTGGGTCTCATTGCGGCAGGTGAGGGGGGAGTGTGAGGACCCCAAAGCCGAGGACTTTGTATCCTCACAACATACACATATCCATACATTTTTCTAAAGAACATACATTTTGAAATAACTTGAAATTTATAATAATATTTGAATCTATCACTTATACATTTTATATGAAACACCAGAAATATACATATGTATACCTTTATGAATTATACACTAAATATATATATTCTGTTGTACATTGAATTGATAATTAATAATTGAAGGACAAATTAGACTTGCGCACTTTTGCACGCAAGCAAAATATTTACATTTTCGCAAACATAAATTTTAAATACAGGATCACCCTAACATGCATTGAATATTTGGAAGGGAGGTAGATACGCACAAAACAAAAATGCAGCGGTCAATCAACCCTTTGCACACTCAAAATCCAATACACCCAGCTACAAATACAACATACATAATAACTTAAGTGAACGGAGCTCAGCAGCAAGTCGTCAAAATAAGCACCGCTGCTAATTGAAATTTCGCTATACATATTTACGCACTAGCATACAACACACCAACGCACGCCATACAACAGAAGGTAAAAGCATTGGACAAAGCAAAACACAACGTTAGAATCAGGTGACAACAAACAAATGTACAAACACACAATAGTTAAAGCAAAGGCTGGAAAGCACGGTATGAGCAAGTACAAAGGCATTGTATTCAATAAGGAGCATTATTCTGCGTGGAAATTCATGGAAAGGAAATATTCACCGGAAAAACAATTGTTTTTTATTGTCAATACTATTAGTTAGAAGTTTTTATTATAAAATAACCGTTTGCCTGCGTGCAAAAATTAGTATATAAGGGCGACGAGTTCGCATTAAAATTCAGAGATTAGGAGACAGGCATACGAGTCGGTAGGTTTTATGACTACCGACCAAGAGTACACCTGAAGGTTTTTGACTTCATTTGTACTAAAAGTATATTCTTCTGGAGGCTATATTACTCCATTCGACCGCAGAGGTTGGCCGAGGGCTTTATTACCTCAGTCACCTCTTACAAAGCAAGGGAATCAGCTAGGAGTAGAAATAGAATTTTTATTAAATAAATACTTTTATAACGTTTTTATACGAAATAAACAGGGTTATTCTTTTAGAAGGACCGGTAGGAATTTCTACTTTCAGGAACCCTGGAAGGACTGAGGCCAACCCCGGTAAAGTCAAAGAAAAAGTCCAAATACGCGCATATATTAGTGGTGCATTTACTTGCATAGGTGCACCCGCTATGGCGTCGAACACGGATAAGCTTGACCGTGGCTGAAAGGCTATGCCGAACAGTGAGCAGGGAAATTCCGCAAGGTAAAAGTGCCTATAAAAGGGGTCAGCTTCATAGTTTAATCATTAAAGTCGAAAGTCGCGGTCTGTGCTGCTTGTACCAAGTTTAAAGTGTCAAAAAAAAGAAGAAAAAAAGGTGAAAGTTAATTCAAAAGTGTGCGTTTCAAAATTGAGTGCGTACAACAAAAAGTGAGCAAAATTTTATTTTAAAGTGCGTGGTTCTCGCAAATTTCGCGCCAAAGAAGACAAAAGAAATTAAGTGCAAATCTAAATCCCTGGGAATTTTTCCTAAGGATTACCGGCACCCTGCTGGCGCAACGAGCGCACCGAAGTAGCGGATTGATTGGCAGTTGAAATCTGGTAAGTCACTGGGTTTTTTTTTTTTCAATAAAAGAATATATTTTAAAGAATTGGTGGTTGGTAGTCAGAAATGTGAGAAGGGGGCTCCTTAGAAGAATAGTTCTTGCATTTCCTACTATTTACCATAAACTAAAAGAATGTGCTGGCCTAGGCGTGTCAACATATTCATCGAGTTATCTGGCTTAGAACTGGTTAGGTCAGATTCAGCTTTGTTTTGTTTTGTATTAAAGTAAACGCATATGACCACGAAACGTGATAACCCAATGAACACGCCGACGTGAATAGTGCACATATTTGTAGACAGTTTTAAATTAGCTTTCCTTTGTATTTGATGAAGAACGTATTTTTGATCTTTCAGATACCCGAGGCAGCCATAGGCCGGGACAAGTAAAAGGGAACAGAATATCAAAAAACAAAAAAAAAGAGGAAAAATTCAATAACAACTACCACTATTACAACAACGAATTACAAACGAATTCACAAGGATCAACAAAAACCATTATTTCTTCTGGGGCAGTACAATAACGAACAAACACAACAATAATCGGCGGAACAACAAGAATACAACGAGTAGTCACCAATACACACGCACACATACCAAGGTAAAACAAAAACCGAAATTAACACTACACACATTATCCACGAGCAACGTACACAAACACGTTACAAGGCAACATTGTTGACAAATGCCTGGCAACATATAACCCAGCAACACCATACACGCTGGCAAGCAGCATCCAACTGGCAACACAGCAACACGGGTAGTAAAATCTCCACCACCACAGAACATTTGTGCACGCAACATCACTCACCCGAAATATCCACCACTAGAGAGCTGCAGCAACTTCAACACAAGAGCGGTTGGGAGAGCCATTGCTATTTTCCCCGTGAGCGTTCTCACCAACTCGCATGCTCACCACACTGATATGAATCATTAAGGTACACCTGGAAAAACCACAAAAAATTTTTTTTCATTAAATTTTTATTTCCTTTATTTTATGTACTTTTCATTTGTTGTAATTTACACATATTTTTTTCTTTTAGATCTCTTAGTAATAATTTTTTTTTTTTGAAATTTACATAATAAGCGTAGTGTTAAGTTCACGAAATTTCATTTATAATTTGCAAAAATTATTTGCATTGAATTTTTCTTATTTCGTTCCTTTATTTTTTCATTTGCTTATTTTTTTTTTTGCATTTGCCATTTCCTTGCACAAGCATATTCATATGCGTTCACTCTTGTGCAAAAGTACCTAAGTTCAATTAAGACAAATTTTTTTTCAAACTTTTTATTTTGTTTTTTTTTTTTTTTGGAAAGTTCTTTCTCATCGAGTAAAAATAATTTTTTTTAGTTATTTAATATGAAGTGAAAAGTAAAAATTTACGCTTAATTAAGTTAACAAAACTTTTGGGATTTTTTAATCAATCAGTTCAGTTAATTATTATACATCAACTTTAATTAAATTTTTCTTTCGCTATTGGGTTAGCATTGATTTTTTGGTTGTTTTGAACACTTCGATTTTAACTAAATTCATTTTCTTTCGTCTATTAAATTATTTAACAAAAGAAAAAAAGGAATAAATATATTTTTTTTCATTAACATTTTTAATACCTGATTTTTGTACCAGCACCAAACATTTTTTTATTTTTATTTTTATTTTTTTTTGTTTTCTTTAAATGTCACTAACATTCTTATTACATCCACGCGGCTGAGTAAAATGTTAAAACTAAAAAGCAAAGATGGAAATTGTATTTACGTTATACGGTGATAACCAATCTGAAATGAATTTTTTCTTTTTGTTCTTTTTTTTGTATTTGTTATTTGAGTAAAACAAGTAAATTGTTAGATTTATTGAGCTAAAAGGCTTCAAGATGAATAAAACTTATTTTTTTGTTTATATTCGTTTATAATTTATTTGGTCGATATTTCAACTTCAATCTGAAGTCATCATCAGGAACATATGGATATGTATGATCGACTGAATATAAATGAATATAAGCAAAAAAAATAAGTTTTATTCATCTTGAAGCCTTTTAGCTCAATAAAACTAACAATTTACAATATTCAAGGCTAATTACTTGTATTAAAAATGAGTAAAACAAGTTTAAAAAAACACGTGTACTTTCTCTGGTTATTTTGCTATTTTAATTAACAATATATGAAAAATGTTGTGGTACTCCATTTTACGAAGAAATCGATTTTACGAACAAACCCTGCAACGATGGTGTTCATAAAATCAAGAAACTGCTGTATTTAAGATTAAAGAATAAAAAAAAAAAAAAAATTTTTAATAACATTTTTAATACCTGAATTTTTTATCAGCACCAAACGTTTTTTTATTTTTCCCCTTTTTGTTTCTTTTAATTCCACTAACATTTTTGTTACATCCGCGCGACCGAGAAAAAATATTAAAACTAAAAAGGTAAATAAGAGTAAAAACATCAAAAACATAGACTGTCCTTGATTTTACTTGTTCCGTCATTGCCCTATTAGCGGAATACACTGAATGTATCATTGTTGTACATTTTCTCTAATCTCCACTTTCAGCTTCATACGCCGTCTTTGGTAACAAACTCTGGTGACAAAAGCGAGGTGAGATCCAGCTAAAGGTAAACACATACACACACCACATACACATATATGTATTTCATTTTTGCTAGTGAGGTGTACAAACGTATGTACATATTTAAGAGAAATAAATTTGTATGAATATGCTTGAAAAGGAAACAGTAGGCACGGTCAGATTTTTTGGAAACATAAATAAATCAATTTTTACTCAGTTGAGCAGAGCTCACAGAGTATATTAACTTTGATTGGATAACGGTTGGTTGTCCAGGTATGAAGGAATCGAGATAGATATAGACTTCCATATATCAAAATCATCAGGATCGAAAAAAAATTTGATTGAGCCATGTCCGTCCGTCCGCCCGTCCGTCCGTCCATTAACACGATAACTTGAGTAAATTTTGAGGTATCTTGATGAAATTTGGTATGTAGGTTCCTGAGCGCTCATCTCAGATCGCTATTTAAAATGAACAATATCGGACTATAACCGCACCGACTTTTTCGATATCGAAAATTTCGAAAAACAGAAAAAGTGCGATAATTCATTACCAAAGACGGATAAAGCGATGAAACTTGGTAGGTGCGTTGAACTTATGACGCAGAATAGAAAATTAGTAAAATTTTGGACAATGGGCGTGGTACCGCCCACTTTTAAAAGAAGGTAATTTAAAATTTTGCAAGCTGTAATTTGGCAGTCGTTGAAGATATCATGATTAAATTTGGCAGCAACGTTACTCCTATTACTATATGTATGCTTAATAAAAATTAGCAAAATCAGAGAACGACCACGCCCACTTTAAAAAAAATTTTTTTCTTAAGTCAAATTTTAACAAAAAATTTTATATCTTTACAGTATGTAAGTAAATTATGTCAACATTCAACTGCAGTAATGATATCGTGCAACAAAATTCAAAAATAAAAAAAAATTTCAAAATGGGCGTGGTTCCGCCCTTTTTCATTTAATTTGTCTAGGATACTTTTGATGCCATAAGTCGAAGAAAAATTTACCAATCCTTTTGAAATTTGGTAGGAGCTTAGATTCTGGGACGGTAACATATTTCTGTGAAAAAGGGCGAAATCGGTTGAAGCCACGCCCAGTTTTTATACACGATGACTTGAGCAACAACCTATATATCTTTACCAAACTCAGTTCACGTACTTATCTGAACTCACTTTGTATTGGTATAAAAAATGGCCGAAATCCGACTATGACCACGCCCACTTTTTCGATATCGAAAATTACCAAAAAAGAAAAAAATGCCATAATTCTATACCAAATACGAAAAAAGGGACGAAACATGGTATTTGGATTGGTTTATTGACTCAAAATAAAACTTTAGAAAAAACTTTGTAAAATGGGTGTGACACCTACCATATTAAGTAGAATGAAATGAAAAAGTTCTGCAGGGCGAAATAAAAAACCCTTGAAATCTTCGCAGGAATACTGTTCGTGGTATTATATACATATATAAATAAATTAGCGGTATCCAACAGATGATGTTTTGGGTCACCCTGGTCCACATTTTGGTCGATATCTGGAAAACGCCTTCACATATACAACTACCACCACTCCCTTTTAAAAGCCTCATTAATACCTTTAATTTGATACCCATATCGTACAAACACATTATAGAGTCAGCCCTGGTCCACCTTTATGGCGATATATGGAAAAGGCGTCCACCTATAGAACTAAGCCCCACGCCCTTCTAAAATACTCATTAACACCTTTCATTTGATACCTATATCGTACAAACATAGTCTAGAGTCACCCCTGGTCCATCTTTATGGCGATATCTCGAAACGGCGTCCACCTATGGAACTAAGGATCAATCCCTGTTAAAACACTCATTAACACCTTTCATTTGATACCCATATCGTACAAACAAATTCTAGAGTCGCCCCTGGTCCACCTTTATGGCGATATATCGAAAAGGCGTCCACCTATAGAACTAAGCCCCACGCCCTTTTAAAATACTCATTAACACCTTTCATTTGATACCTATATCGTACAAACATATTCTAGAGTCACCCCTGGTCCACCTTTATGGCGATATCTCGAAAAGGCGAACACCTATACAACTAAGGCCCACTCCCTTTTAAAAAGACCCACTAACACCATTCTTTTGATACCAATATCCTACAAACAAATTCTAGAGTCACCCAAGGTCCACCTTTATGCCGATATCTCGAAAAGGCGACCACCTATACAACTACCACCACTCCCTTTTAAAACCCTCATTAACACCTTTAATTTGATACCCATATCGTACAAACACATTCTAAAGTCACCCCTGGTCCACCTTTATGGCGATATCTTGAAAAGGCGTCGAACTATAGAACTAAGCCCCACGCCCTTTTAAAATACTCATTAATACCTTTCGTTTGATACCCATATTGTACAAACACATTCCAGAGTCACCCTTGGTCCACCTTTATGGCGATATCTCGAAAAGGCGTCCACCTATAGAACTAAGGCCCACTCCCTTTTAAAATACTCATTAACACCTTTCGTTTGATACCCATATTGTTCAAACGTATTCTAGAGTCACCCCTGGTCCACCTCTATGACGATATCTCGAAAAGGCGACCACCTATACAACTACCATCACTCCCTTTTAAAACCCTCATTAATACCTTTAATTTGATACCCATATCGTACAAACACATTCTAGAGTCACCCCTGGTCCACCATCATGGCGATATCTCGAAAAGGCGTCCACCTATAGAACTAAACCCCACGCTCTTTTGAAATACTCATTAACACCTTTCGTTTGATACCCATATTGTACAAACGGATTTTAGAGTCGCCCCTGGTCCACCTTTATGGCGATATATCGAAAAGGCGTCCACCTATAGAATTAAGGCCTACCCCCTTTTAAAATGTTCATTAACCCCTTTCATTTGATACCCATATCGTACAAACAAATTCTAGGGTCACCCCTTGTCCACCTTTAAGCTGCAGACATTGGTGCTTTATCGGTAACCGTATCGGTAGCCAGCTGATTCGACCCACCTTATGGGAATCAATGCAACCGATTATTGGTGCCGCTAAGGTCGTAACCGTATCGTAGCCAACCAATTGGTTTTTGGTTTACCGTCGTAACGATAAACGGCTGATTACGTTAGGGATACGACTATAGCGATACGACATACGGCACCAATAACTCCCGCTTTATGGCGAACTAAGGATCAATCCATTTTAAAATACTCATTAACACCTTTCATTTGATACCCATATCGTGCAAACAAATTCTAGAGTCAACCCTGATCCACCTTTATAGCGATATCGCTAAATGGCGTCCACCTATAGAACTATGGCCCACTCCCTCATAAAATACTCCTTAATACCTTTCATTTGATATACATGTCATACAAACACATCCCAGGGTTACCCTCGTTTCATTTTCCTACATGGTTATTTTCCCTTATGTTGTCACCATAGCTCTCAACTGTGTATGTAATGTTCGGTTATACCCGAACTTAACCGTCCTTATTTGTTTGATTTATATTTTTAATACAGTACGCATAATTCTACTTTTTACTTTTAAATATTATAATTTGAAATAATTTTTATGGGTGTAAGTCGCCGGTTTAATAATTTTTCGAGATAATTGAATTTAGCTTCTCGCAATAGTCGTAATAATTAGAGTTTGAATTGAGTGAGGGTTTGCCTTATATATTATTATTTACGATCATAAGATTTTTCATGAGTTGTTAATAATAAAGAAATTGTACATTTTTGAGAAAGTTTCCACATTTATTAATATTTTATAGGTTGAAGTTGTTTTTCCTAGGTGGAATATAATCAATATGTCAGGCTAAAGTCTCTTTGTTGTTGGTGCAGGTGTTGCCCTTGTGGCAAGATGCAAGGTGAGTTGAGATAGATGAGGGACATATACTGATGACTTAGTAACGAACGCTTGTCAGGAAATAGGGAACTCCACTCGGTTTACGGAGCCATAGTGGAGTTCAAAGTTGTTCGCATCTTGTGAACAGAAAGGGTGGGAAGGCTCCAACCTCACACGGACAGTATTTCTCCCGCTTTTAGTCTATCACCTTTCTTCTTTGTATACTCTATCTAGGTGTGAACCCTTTTTGCTATGTAACTGTGGGAAGGAGACGTGGCAAGAGCCGCGCCCCTAAGCCAACGAGCCTCAGCCGGGCTACAACCATGACGAGCCGCCACTCCTTTTCTCCCAACACAAGCAGTTATATAACAAAGTTAAGTTGGCGGCCTGCGAAAACAGGATGAGGTCTAGTTGGAGAGTCCTGAAGCTGGAGCGTAGCACCAGGGCGACGCGTGAGGTGATACTCCTGCTCAAAATGGAGTCACTGCCTTTTTTGGAGCGCGTAGGTGGCGCTATTAAATTCGATTTTGATACCTTGAAGATTAAGGTGAACTCTAACGATCTGAAGGCGGCCTATGATCCGGAGCTATAGATAGAGTCAGAGAAAGCGGGGGGCGAGGAGGAAGACAACGCAGAACCTAACACAGTCAGTCTGACGGATGACATTCTGGGCGGAGACGCGTCTTCAGTCTCCTCGTTAGCGATGGACAGACTCAGTGCTTACACTGGAGAGGGGCCAATGTGTGACGAAGACGGCGATTCGAGAGTGGGGGAGGTGGTCGGTGCTCGGCTTAGTGCGAGTCCTACAAATAAACCTCCACAATTCTAAAGCAGCATCTGCTGCGCTGCTGCTCCAGTTTTCCAGTTGGCGGCTGCCATAGCCCTTATCCAAGAGCCTTGGGTAGTAGGGAATAAGATGTGCGGGCTGATAGCTGGCAGAATTGACGTTGGTGAGTGGTGCCACACATGGGAAATCGAGAGCTTGCGTCTTCTTAAGATCTGAACAAAATTTTCTTTTTCTCCCCCAGTTTAGCGACGAGGATGCTACAACTTTGACGTTGACGGGAGTTAGTACGGATATTATACTGACGTCCGTTTACTTCCTCATGAGGAATCGGCTCCCACGGAGCTAGGCTGCAAGGTAGCTCGGGAGGCAAAGGAGCCACTACGCTTTAATTTTGTTATCATAACTTTAAGATTTGCAATAGTCACGTTTGTTACTAAGAGCAGACAGGAGGTTCTGAACAACATCCTGGTCTCGGGCAACGGGGAATCCCTGACAAAAAATTGGATGGCGCTTGGAGACCACTTTTTTCGGAACTTAGATTTGTCCGCGTCGACCTTGGCGAGGTGGCGCTCAAAACCGTCTAGCATAGGAACCTTAAAAACGCCAATTGGCGAATCCATAATGAGGAGCTTCAAAAGAGGCTCTCAGAATCTAGTGTTCATATTCCCCAGAATAATATGTGTTGAAGACATGATCCAATTTTCGGACTAAGTCCGCCCGCCTCCGTCTGGCAACACCCGGCCAGTGCAGCCAAGCGCAAGCAGTGCAGCTCAGCTGTGCCTGCAGTACTCACCGCGCTCTCAACCATAATTAATCAGTTTACATCAAACTACCCGCCCACACGCATGGTTTCATGACTGCAATCGTTCGATCGTTTTTATACATTACCGCCTGCCCGCCGTCGCGCAACTATTACACTTTTACTTGTTTTAAATATTTAAATAAATTTAAAAATTTTTTAAATAAAACACGTATACCTAGCTTAAACCCGTGTGCCCTCGTTTTATAAATAAAGTGCCTAGTGCAGTGAAAAATTATACATGGCTTTTCGCGGCCAAAGAACACCAGCGACCAAAAAATTAAAACAACTAACACAAAAATACAAAAAAATATTTTTACATGTATAAATACAAAATAATACGCGCTTGGTACGGCAAATAAACAAAATTTTTATAGAATTTAACAAAAAATTAGTGCACTTACATGAATACATAAAGAACTTAAATATACAAAGTAAGAAATATCAAAAAATTAAAAAAAAATTGATACATACAAAAAAGAAGCAAACATTAGGGTGGTGAAAAAAAATTTTATTAAAAAACAAACACGATTACAATTTTTATTTACAAAAAAACAACAGAATAACTATTATACATTTAAACGTTATTTAAATTTAGAAAACAAAAAAACAAAAAAAAACCTAAAGTGAAGAAATAAGAAGTAAAATTTCCGAAAAACGCGAAAATTGAAATAAAAGGAAAAAGTTTTTTGAAAAACAGAGAAGAAAGGAAAAAATACAAATTTTATATACATTTTTTTCACGCAAACAAAAAATCAAATACACAAAAGTGCTGAGTACATCAAAAAAAAAACAATAAAAACAAAATAAAATAAAAAATGCTCATTACAATATATACATATATACACAGAAAAACAAAAAAGGGTGTTGAGAAAGGAAAAGTTTTTGAAATAATTTAAACAAAAAAAGAAATTAGTGGGAAATTTACAAAACGCTGAAGGTGGAAAAGAAGAGAAAAAGTGAAAAATTTGTTTAAAGTTAAAGTATCTTTTGCGAAAAGTAAATAAAATTAAATTAAATAAAAGTAAAAATTAAGAGAAAAGAAAATCCTTGAAAAAAGATAGAAAGTTAAAATTTATGGGAAAAAAAACAAAGGAAAATTTAAAAAGTGAAAATTACTGAAAAATAATATTTTAATTAAATTGTTGAACGAAAACACAAACAAGAACAATCAACAAAAGAAAGTTGTGAACAAAAAAATAATAAAAATTTTATAAAAAATATAAAATATAGTTAAGAAAATAATTTTTTTAAAACGCAACAGAACACAACATTAACACTAGCTAGACCAACAAGGAGGAGTAACTTCTACAAAAAAAAGACACACACACATAAAACCAACAAATGTCAGAGTGAGTACTTGGTTTACCCAACTATATATCCACATATATTTCCCCCCGTCTAAAGTACGGATCCAAATTCTAAAAATTCCCCAATTTTAGACCCTCCGATCTAAAGATCTGGACCCTGGTTATATACATTACACATTATAAAGCTTAAACGGCAAAAATTTCATTTGCCTACCCACTGGTACAAAAGAGTACAGTCCCTTACAAAACACTTAGCATTTCTTTTTTCCAAGTAATAAATTTTTATTCCCGTACCAACGGAAATTCCACTGCCCGGTTCTATATACCCGCGAAGTTCGTTGCTTTATATACCTACGTAAATACAAAAATATATACGTACATATGTAATATATGTATATATGTACCCACTTAGCTCGGTAATATTCTCCGAGCTACATATTTTTTCAGCGTGAAATTCACCGCTGCCCAATTTACTCATATATATATACTAGCGGCCCGGTACGTGCTTCGCTACGTATAAAGTTAAATATTAAATCGAACTCATTTATTACAAAAAAAAAGATATTTTATTATTTGCTAGCTATTTTAAAACTTAATCCAAAACATTTGGATAAACAATATTTTTTGTTTTTCCATTTTGAGCATGAATAAACAAACGGCTGGGGGTAGCGACTCTGGAACAGGCAACATAAAGTTGGCCATGTGAAAAACATGATTCCTCAAAACTCACACCACAAACGTTAAGTGTTTGCCCTTGGGCTTTGTTGGTGGACATCGCAAATGATAAACGCACAGGATATTGTAATCGTTTGAATTCAAATGGCATATCAGTTGGAATCATAGGGATACACGGTACTAAACAAACTTCTCCTTTTGATTTACCAGTTAAGATCGTAGCTTCAATCAAATTTGGCAATAAATTTTTCACTTCCAATCTGGTGCCATTGCACAGTTTTGGTGGATTAATATTTCGCACTAATATAATCAAAGAACCCACTTTCACATTCAAACAATGCGGTGGCATACCAGCCGATTTTAATGAATTTAAAAATTCAATTGGATAATTCATTGCCTCATCTTGATTCATAGCACTGTCAATTGATTTGTATGTCGTGACTACACCTGGGAGTTTTGCTTGAATTTGAAAATTAATGGCATTGATATGAATGTTCTCGGTGCTAAAATGGCACCAATCATGATTTCTGTAATTCTGAAGAATATTTGGAAAAACACATTCAATCAATTCATCTATCGATTTCGTAATTGTACAAAAATTGTTCGGTACAGTGATCAATCCGTTGGTTCTGTCGATTTGTATATTGCCATCACCAATTTCTAACAATTGTTTTGAAAACTCATGGGCAGCTGCATCGTTTTGTATGTGAATACGCATATTAATGTTCACTGTCAATTTTTGTACATATCTGCAAAGAACTCATGACTTCAAACAGGCATTTGCTTCATCAGCAGGAGTTGACCGAGGAATGACAGGCAATGTTTGTCGAAAATCCCCTGACAGTAATATCAAAGCACCACCAAAAAGCTGTTGGTTACCACATAAATCTTGCATTGTTCGACTAAATGCTTCTAGTAAATTTTTATTCGCCATTGTACACTCATTCCATAAAATAATTGACGTTAATCGCAGAACTTTTGCCATAGCAGAATTTCTTGAAATATTGCGTTTTATTTAATCCGGCCTTGAGTTCAACAATAACAACAACAGTAATACTAACGGCCAAAAAAAGAAAATAAATCATGGAAAACTGGAGAGCACACCGAGAAGTTGAAGACGTCACCAACGTCTACAAAAACATCAAGCAAGTTTATGACAACAAAACCCGAAAACGAGTAAAACAACACGCACTACACATCAGACAATAAGACTTTCAGAGTCTACGTTGTTTCTGGAGAGGTGTAGGAGAAACGGAATAGCACCGAAATTTATCAGCAATGCGACCAAAAACATTACTTACATTATCATCAACAACATTAGCAACAGCAAAATACCAACAAAACTTTCAAACATCGTGAATACATACATAGAAAAGATCAAGTGGAAACTTCTAAATATTATCATAGCAATGCACGAACTTCTGCGTCAAAAAGGAAATAAGTTAAATAGATTAAGGACCGAAATAACACAATACATCAACACACACGACTCCACGGCATTCTTCATAAGCGAAGAACTGTTGACGAACGAACTCAAAACGAACATGAAAACGTCACAAGTTACCAAACATGAGGATCTTAAACGAAACCAAGAACAACTATTGAATATTAGGGTGATACCGGAATGGATTGCAAACACGACCAACACACAAGTACCTACAAACATTCAATGGCTCTGTTGGAGCACATATCACTCCAAACGTTAAGCAACCACTGTTCTAAAAAACATCACCTGATCGCAAATCATATTTTACATACAACATACAAATTTACACTTGAGAGCCCAACATTAATATGTACATATATTCATACACGCATACAATAGTTACGCTGAATAGCTGCACCGGCTTTTGCATTTCATACAAAGTAACATATGTATAAAGAAACGTTAGGTAAAGGCAGCATTGACCGTCTCTCAAACCAGCTCAGTCGATAGATCGGTGACTGCACGGCAGCAGCGGCTCGGCTGATAACAAACAAACAACTTCTCAACGGTAATATGATATGGGTCACTGATCAAGCATAGCTCACAAACGTACGCACATGACTTGAAATATGTAAATTTCAAGGGCAAGGTATAATAGAAATTTGTAAAGTCAAATGCGCATATAAAGAGTACAGAATTTTGAAATAAAGATCAGTCCACTAAATATGCACTAACGTATACCCACCAGGGATACGCCAATAAATCAGTTGTTTAAAATAAATAAGTTTGTTTTATTGTTTCAATCCACTTTGAGCAAGGCAAGTGGAAAAGCCCATTTGCTCCTCCAAAGGTCCTTCGAGCCGGATAGATCCGGCACCATCACAACTTACGATGACTTCTGACACAGAGGAAGGTACACCACCGAGGATGCCCGGCACTGCAAACATTAACATTAAGGTGATGCAGCGCGAGCGTCTGATTCAACGCATTGCGAATCTGCGTACCAACATTCACGATCTGGACAGCATGTCACCATACCAATTGGAGACAAGGCTACAATTAGTAGAACACCATGCCATTGAATTCGAGAGGCTGCAATCAGAGCTGGAACTTCTGGATGAGTCCGAACTTAAGGTTGATAATCGCACCACATTTGAAGACTCATTCTGAGAAGTGAAAAGTGCAATTATGTAGCGCATAACAGAGCTTCGAGACCTTAAGCAGCACAAGAGTGGTTGGACAAACAACTACAACGTCATACACACCTCGCCACAATTTACCAAAATTGCAGCTCACCAAGTTTAGTGGTAAATTCACCGAATGGTTGGACTTCTACAACATGTTCACAACGCTGGTACACAACAATACTGGATTGGAGGATATAGAGAAGTTTCAATATTTACGATCATGCCTTACAAATAACGCATTTCGTCTAATTCAATCGCTGGAGGTTACCACCAGCAACTACAAACGAGCCATCGAATTGCTCGTCAACAGGTATGACAAAAAGAGGTACATTTTTCAATCCCATCTACAAGCCATATTCAACAACAAAGGCACGCGATCCACAACCGTGTCTTCATTACGTGAATTCATTGACTCAATCAACGCGCATCTTGGTGCGATGCAATCATTTGCCTCTTCAGATCAAATTGCCGATGATATACTACTCCAGCTTGTAGTATCGAAGTTGGAACCAGAGATTCAAGTTAAATGGGAGGAAGAAGTTGCATCCAATTCTTCCAAATCAAGTTCACCAAATCTAGAGTTGCCATCATGGGATGAGCTGTCAAAATTTATTGAGCGCCGCTATCAAACAGTGAATCTAATTGAATCTAACGAGGGAACCTTAGAAAGATCCACATCAGTTACACCAATAAATAAAAGACAGGGATGAGCTGTCAAAATTTATTGAGCGCCGCTGTCAAACAGTGAATCTAATTGAATCTAACGAGGGAACCTTAGAAAGATCCACATCAGTTACACCAATAAATAAAAGACAAAGATCGACATCAGCATTTACTGCATCCACCAACAACCACACTCCCTTCAAGTGCAGCAAATTTACTGCCCTAAACTCAATGAAGCGATATGCCCTAGTAAAGAGAACTAAACTGTGTTTTAATTGCCTAGGCGCCAATCACGCAGCACAAGCCTGCTCATCAAAAAATAGGTGTCAAGTGTGCAAAGAGGCTCACCACACCCTACTTCATCGCAATTCACAAACAGCTACAAGAAATCAAGAATCAGCTGGTAGCATTCAAGAAGCAACTAACGCATGTATACGCATGTATACCTCAACACGACGTCATCTTGGCAACTGCCCTGGTACAGCTGCATAACACGCATGGAACGACACTAACGGCTCGAGCGCTACTGGATTCTGGGTCCCAGCTGAACTTCATCTCAGAACGTATAGCCCAAGCATTGAAGGTAACACGACGAAAGTTCACCACAGAAATTTGTGGAATTGGTTCCGTATCCACTAAATCACGATCCGCAACTATCTTCGAAGTGAAGTCTTTACATTGTGGATTTTCCGCACTAGCAGAATCAGTGATCATGCCTTCAATTTCTTCTGCTCAACCACAATCGGCGATTAACATCACGGCCTGGGGCATTCCAAAAAATGTCGCCCTAGCAGATAGTACGTTCAACGTTCCCGGTCCAATTGACATGTTAAAATGGAGCAGTGCTCTTCTACGATATTTTGCCGGCAGGTCAAGTCAAGCTTGGAGGAGACCTGCCAATGCTTCAGAAAACTCAACTAGGTTGGATAGTGGCTGGAGCAATCAACTCACGCTCAATGCTTACATCATCAACGCTATCAGCAACAGTGGCATCACCAGAACCTATTGAATCAACAACAATCCCAGAAGCGTCTTTGGAAGATTGCTTAGAGCGCTTTTGGAAGCTCGAAAATATTGTCGATCATACAACAAATAAGCATACATCATCTGACGAAGAGTGCGAAATACACTTCATACGAAATACTACTCGATGTCCAATATCAAACAAATTCATCGTTCGACTATCATTTTCCGAAAGCCCCTCAGTGCTCGGAGAATCTGTGGACATCGCAACCCGACGATTCTATGCAATGGAAAGGCGAATGCATCAAGACACAGCACTCAAGGCGGAATATAACAAATTCATGCAAGAATATATGGAATTAAACCACATGAAACTAGTAGATCCACATGATTACAAGGAGAAGGTTGGCACATATATTCCCCACCACTGCGTCAAGAAAATGGACAACTCAACTACCAAATTAAGAGTTGTATTTGATGCATCGTGCAGCACTTCTAATGGTAGGGTGCTCAATGACATTCTTCGTGTTAGGCCGAATCTGCAGGATGACATCTCAACAATTCTCTTACGGTTTCGCACACATCGCTATGCCCTAATGGCCGATATAGCAAAAATGTATCGGCAGATATTTGTGGATCCTAGAGATACTAAGTGGCAATGTATCCTGTGGCGTAACACACCTAGTGAATCATTAAAAACATACCAGCTGCAAACTGTTACCTACGGAACCAGCTGTGCACCGTTTTTGGCAGTACGATGTCTACAACAACTTGCGCATGAAAATATGACAGCATATCCCATCGGCGCACCAATTGTCCTTCGTGACTTCTACGTTGATGATCTGATGACTGGCGGGGCTACAATCGAGGAAGTACGCAACATAAAGACGAAATCATCAAACTATTGGAAACTGGTGGATTTCCACTCAGAAAATTCGCTTCTAATTCCGAAGACATACTTGCTGAAATAGACCAAGCAGACAGAGAGGAAATTGTAAACGTTGATGACATGGCGTATGTCAAGGCACTAGGTCTAAAATGGTCTCCAACAGAAGATAGCTTTATTTTTTCATACACTCCACAAGGCTTTTGATCTACGAGAACGACCAAGCGCACAATACTTTCACAAATGGCAAGCTTCTTTGATCCACTCGGCCTGCTCAATCCCATCATTTTAAAATGTAAAATACTTATGCAACAACTGTGGAAACTGCGTCTTTCGTGGGACGAAGGAGTTCCACAATCAATTCCGAATGGCAAACCTTATGCCAACAACTATCATTCGCCGCGAGCACCAATGTTCCCAGATATTTTGTATACAATGCTGATACTGAGATTCACGCCTTCGCAGACGCAAGCACGAAGGCCTATGGTGCATGCATATATGCAGTAACACATTCAAGGGACGAAGAGAACTCAACCCTCATATGCGCAAAATCACACGTAGCACCTGCGAAGGAAGTTACTTTGCCAAGGCTAGAGCTGTGTGCCGCTACGCTTCTCGCGGAGTTATTACATTCAGTAATGTCGACATTGTCATACAAGGTAACACCAACTAACGTGCACTGTTGGTCAGATTCAACAATAAACCTATCATGGCTTCGTCGCGAACCATGTCACTGGACCACCTTCGTAGCAAACAGAGTTGCGAAGATTCAAAAACTAACTAGTCATTTGAATTGGCATCACGTTCCGTCAGCGGAAAATCCGGCTGACCTTGTATCAAGAGGGGCATCATTCAAGGATATCACTGCAAATCGCTTATGGTTTCATGGTCTTGAATATATTCTTAAGGATCACAATCAATGGCCACACAGTACAATTTTCACCGATGACGTCACAACAGAGTGACGAAAACCTGCCCTGCCTGTAAAGACGTTAATACCATCAGATATCATATCTAATCACAAATATGTGAATAATTACAACAAAATACTACGCATCTTCGCATACATTAATCGATTCATTTCATCATTACGTCATATGTCAGCTGAGACAGGACCCATTACTGCTAGCGAATTGGATTCGTCCCTTTTGCTAATATGCCAATACATACAGAGAATAAGCTATGAAAAGGAATACAAGGACTTAGAGACCGGTAGAGTAAGTAACAATTCACCCTTTCATCGACTATCTCCCTTTCTTCACAACAGACTTATTCGAGTTGGTGGAAGAATCAATAACTCATCACTACCGTTTGAAGCGAAGCACCCGATCCTTTTACCAAAAGCTCATCCTTTCATTCGCACGTTATTAGACACACTTCATCGTCGTCATTTACATGCTGGATGCCAAACCCTGTTGAGCATCATTCGTGACAGATTTTGGATCATTAGCGCTCGGAGCCTAATCAGACAAATTGTTCATCGATGCGTGCTTTGCTTCCGCAACAAGCCACAACTAGAACATCAATTAATGGGTGCACAACCAACAGAGCGTGTACGTCCTACATTCCCATTTGAGATAGCGGGTATCGATTATTGTGGCCCTTCTCTATTACCCAACGAATTCGTAGCAAGGGTCCAATCAAGGTGTACATCTGTGTTTTGATCTGCTTCTCGACAAAGGCTGTGCACCTAGAGCTGGTTCCAGATCTAACCACAATTTCGTTCATTGCAGCTCTTAAACGCTTCATAGCCAGACGAGGCAAATGCAAAATTATTTTTTCGGACAACGCAACAAATTTTGTGGGAGCCAACAGAGAGCTCCGTAACATGTTATCAGCATTCATGTCAGAGCATCACGTTGCAATGGAAAGGGACAAACTAGCAGAAGAAGGAATTGAATGGAAATTCATCCAACCAAGGTCACCTAATTTCGGCGGTTTATGGGAGAGTGCGGTGAAGTGCGCCAAACATTACCTCGGTAGAGCAGTGGGGTCACACCTACTTAATTTTGATGAGTTACACACAGTTTGCTGCCAAACAGAAGCAATGATATATAGCCGCCCTCTAACCCCGATGTCAACCAATGCCGATGACCTCCGCCCACTTTCTTGTTGGCAGAACACTTACTAATATCACCGAACCAACACTCTCAGATGCAAGAGTTGGGTTGCTTAAGCGCTTCCAAATTGTACAATCGATTCAGCAAAACTTTTGGGAAAGATGGCAAGCAGAATACGTAAAGTTGCTTCAGCAGCGAGCAAAGTGGAGCACAGGTCGCCCCAACATCCAATGCGACAATCTTGTATTGATTAAGAACGACAATACACCTCCGTTAAAGTGGCCACTGCGAAGAGTTGTGGAGACCATCCTTGGAAGGGATGGTATCGTACAAGTGGCTGTTGTTAAAACAGCAGATTGGATTCATAAACGGGCGGTCACAGCGCTAAGTAAACTACCCATTGAACCACCACAGCACATATCACTCCAAACGTTGGATTTATTAAGCAAGCACTGTTCTAAAAAACATCACCTGATCGCAAATCATATTTTACATAGAACATACAAACTTACACTTGAGAATCCAACATAAATATGTACATATATTCATACATGCATACAATAGTTACGCTGAATAGCTGCACCGGCTTTTGCATTTCATACAAAGTAACATATGTATAAAGAAACGTTAGGTAAAGGCAACATTGACCGTCTCTCAAACCAGCTCAGTCGATAGATCGGTGACTGCACGGCCGAAGCGGTTCGGCTGATAACAAACAAACAACTTCTCAACGGTAATATGATATGGGTCACTGATCAAGCATAGCTCACAAACGTACGCACATGACTTGAAGTATGTAAATTTGAAAGGCAAGGTATAATAGAAATGTGTAAAATCAAATGCGCATATAAAGAGTACAGAGTTTTGAAATCAAGATCAGTCCACTAAATATGCACTAGCGTATACCCACCAAGGATACGCCAATAAATCAGTTGTTTAAAATAAATAAGTTTGTTTTATTGTTTCAATCCCCTTTGAGCAAGGCAAGTGGAAAAGCCCATTTGCTCCTCCAGGCTCCTTTCTCTAGGACCTAAACATGCGCTGCCAACAGAAGTGAGTAAAATTCCACTTTCTAAAATAATAGCTGACGGAGAAAATTACATACAGACAATTAAAGAAAAAGAGAAACAAGAAATTGAAAGAATCAACCTGACGGCACTTCTGCAAAATCACTTAAACATGACGACAACTTCGGTTAGAGATAGGTTTACAAAGGATACCCTGCGCTCTACCAAACAATTTTTAAGGAACAACGAACAACTATTAATCCTCAACGCAGATAAGGGAAACATCACAGTAGTGATGGATAAGTTAGAATATGACAAAAAGATGCAGACGATCGTGAATGATATTTCCACATACAAAGTGTTAAAGCGCGAACCCACTAGTAGGCTACAACAAAAAAATAATGAAATACTAGAAAAAATGTACAACAACAAATCCATCGACCTAAAAGAAAAACTCCGTCTTAATTGTAAAACAGCAAACCCGCCCCGAATTTATGAGCTGCCCAAAATCCACAAGGCAGACATTCCGCTTAGACCTATTTGTTCGTCTGTCAATTCTGTCAATTCTCCGTCCTTCAGTCTGTGTAAATTCGTTGTCCAAATTTTAAAAAATCTAACGCGGGTATCCAAGTATAATGTAGAAGACGGGAAAATACCATTCTTGGTTACATTGGCCATCAGAAGGAATAATTTCTTAACCATAGATTGGTACCAAAAACCAACAGCCTCGGGGAGACTCAAAAATATCTACTCACAACATGAAAAAAGACTTATTTTGAACACTGCTAATAATTTTGTCAGACGAGTTTTGGCCATCAGCGACAATATTTACCATGAGAAAAATATTATAGTTATTAAAAAGATCTAAGAAAACAACAACTTTCCCACAGAGCTAACCAAGAAAATAATTTGCGATTATTATTTCCGACCCAGTGATAGCGTTAATAAAGAAGCTAAAAACGTCAAGATATAAAATTCTGCAACATATGTCCCGAGATTATCAGAAAGAATAAGATAATCGAACATGTATGACAAAGAAAACGTGCGGTTAGCTTTCACCTATGACAACACACTACGGAAAATTTTCAGAAATCTAAAATATATAATCTCAAGACAGGAAAAATCTGATATTGTATACAAGATTCCTTGCAATGGTGACGGGTCCCACATATGCGAGAAAGTATATGTGGGTACTACAACAACAAAACCCAAAACAAAAATATCCGCACACAAATCTAGCGACAATGTTGCTATTTAAGAAAAGGAGAGAAATCATAATAAACGTTTCATGTTGGAAATGCAACACATAGTAGACACCCCTAATGATAAGAGGATGGATTTTAAAACAGACATCGCGAATTTTTCACATGTCTACCGCAACCTAATTAGGAACAACAAACATTCGCGACACATTTTTTACCCACCCACACAAATATAAAGGCTTCGTCTTCGTTTTGAATGTAATTGTAATGCTGAGATGACTACGCATTTATGTATTCGCCGTCTATTACTTTGTTGTTTTGAAAGTTTTTTGTTACAATTACGGTTCTTTCATTTGCTTATACTCTCTGTTTAGATTATCAATCGTTGTTTCATTTTATAGTTGTTTTGTTAAATGTTAGTCCTGCAAGTGCAGCTTAAGATGTAAGTTGTGTTGATATGATATATGTTAATTAATGTTTTTAGGTGCATATATTTGTTATAAATACGTCTTGTTTTTTGCAGTCCTGAGGTCGAAACATTGACATTAAATTAAATAAAAACAAAATAAAAGTGTTTAATTTAATCCGGCCTTGAGCTCAACAATAACAACAACAGTATATACTAACGGCCAAAAAAGAGAAAATAAATCATGGAAAACCCGAGAGCACACCGAGAGGTTGAAGACGTCACCAACGTCTACAAAGACATAAAGAAAGGTTATGACAACAAAACCCGAAAACGCGTAAAACAATACCAACGCACTACACATCAGACCACAAGACTTTCAGAGTCTACGTGTAGGTGAAACGGAATAACACCGAAATTTATCAGCAATGCGACCAAAACATTACATACATTACCAACAACAATAACATCAACAGCAAAATACCAACAAAACTTTCAAACATCGTGAATACATACATAGAAAATATCAAGTGGAAACTTCTAAATATTATCATAGCAATAAAGCACGAACTTCTGCGTCAAAAAGGAAATAAGGTAAATAGATTAAGGACAGAAATAACACAATACATCAACACACACGACTCCACGGCATTCTTCACAAGCGAAGAACTGTTGACGAACAAACTTAAAACGAAAATGAAAACGTCACAAGTTAACAAATATGAGGATCTTAAACGAAAATAAGAACAAATATTGAATATTAGGGTGATATCGGAATGGAATGCAAACACGACCAACACACAAATACCTACAAACATTCAATGGCTCCTTTCTCTACGACCAAAACATGCCCTGCCAACAGAAGTGAGTAAAATTGCATTGTTTAAAATAATAGCTGAAAATTACATACAGACAATTAAAGACAAAGAGAAACAAGAAATTGAAAGAAACAACCGGACGGCACTTCTGCAAAATCACTTAAACATGACGACGACTTCGGTTAGAGATAGATTTACAAAGGACACCCTGCGCTCTACCAAACAATTTTTAAGGAACAATAAACAACTATTAATCCTCAACGCAGATAAGGGAAACGTCACAGTAGTGATGGATAAGTTAGAATATGACAAAAAGATGCAGACGATCGTGAATGATATTTCCACATACAGAGTGTTAAAGCGCGACCCCACCAGTAGGCTACAACAAAAAAATAATGAAATAGTAGAAAAAATGTACAAAAACAAATCCATCGACCTAAAAGAAAAATTCCGTCTTAATTGTAAAACAGCAAACCCGCCCCGAATTTATGGGCTGCTCAAAATCCACAAGGCAGACATTCCGCTTAGACCTATTTGTTCGTCTGTCAATTCTGTCAATTCTCCGTCCTTCAGTCTGTGTAAATTCGTTGTCCAAATTTTAAAAAATCTAACGCGGGAATCCAAGTATAATGTAGAAGACGCGATAAACTTCAAGAATAGGATTAAGGATACTTATGTGTATGATGATGAGTGTTTAGGGTCGTTCGATGTTGCTTCCTTATTTCCCAGTATCCCAGTAGATTTGGCCCTTGATATAATAGATTCCAAATGGGACCAGATAAAAGAAACCCCCTTCCATGGCAAAAGAGCTTTTCTTGACCGTTGTTAAGTTCTGTATCAAGGAAAACCGATATTTTAAGTGCAAGGATAAAATATACGAGCAACGGTCAGGAATGCCAATGGGATCACCAGCTTCACCTGTAATAGCGGATATCGTGATGGAAGAACTGTTAACCAGATTTGAGACTGAATCGGTTAACAAACCACGGTTACTAACAAAGTATGTGGACGACTTATTCCCTATAATAAGAACGGAAGATACGAACATAATGTTGAATACACTCAATGAATATCACAGATCCATCAAATTCACATTGGAAATAGAAAACGACGGGAAAATACCATTCTTGGATACATTGGTCATCAGAAGGAATAATTTCTTAACCATAGATTGGTACCATAAACCAACAGCCTCTGGAAGGCTCATACATTTCTACTCACAACATGAAAAAAGACTTATTTTGAACACTGCTAATAATTTTGTCAGACGAGTTTTGTCCATCAGCGACAATATTTACCATGACAAAAATATTATAGTTATTAAAAGGATCTTGGAAAACAACAATTTCCCACAGAGCTAACCAAGAAAATAATTCGCGATTATTATTCCCGACCCAGTGATAGCGTTAATAAAGAAGCTAAAAAAGTCAAGATATACAAGTCTGCAACATATGTCCCGAGATTATCAGAAAGAATAAGATATTCGAACATGTATGACAAAGAAAACGTGCGGTTAGCTTTCACCTATGACAACGCACTACGGGAAATTTTCAGTAATCTAAGAGATAAAATCTCAACACAGGCAAAATCGGATATTGTATACAAGATTCCTTGCAATGGTGACGGGTCCCACATATGCGAGAAAGTATATGTGGGTACTACAAAAACAAAGCTCAAGACAAGGATATCCGCACACAAATCTAACATAAAATTAAGGAACAATTTTGCGGACAAAAAAACAGCTTTAACTTCGCACTGCCAAGATACAGGACATTACCCGGAATTTGACAATGTCGCTATTTTAGAAAAGGAGAGAAATCATAATAAACATTTCATGTTAGAAATGCTACACCTAGTGGACACCCCTAATGATAAGAGGATGAATTTTAAAACGGACATCGCGAATTGTTCACATGTCAACCGCAACCTAATTAGGAACAACAAACATTCGTGACACATTTTTTATCCACCCACACAAATATAAAGGCTTCGTCTTCGTTTTGAATGTAATTGTAATGCTGAGATGACCACGCATTTATGTATTCGCCGTCTATTACTTTGTTGTTTTGAAAGTTTTTTGTTTACAATTACGGTTCTTTTATTTTGTTTATACACTCTGTTTAGATTATCAATCGCAAGCTCACCACCTCCATGCAACCCGGTACCTGCGAGGGATCCACCCTCTGGTTCAGCGCACGAAACGACGCCTCGAGCACTGGCTGGTACGGAGCTATGACGCCGAACGAGGTTCCCCCGCCTTCTCGCTCGGGTACTGGTTTCCCTGCCTGCGATGGTTTCTAGGGCATTTAGGAGTAAGTACTCCCTTATACCCACATTTAAAACAAAACGAATTCCTAATGGGTTCCTCGCAGTATATATATGAATGCCCCATTGCCTGACAATTCCAGCATTGGATTCCTGAATAGTTCAGTTTCCTGTTGCGTCAATACTCCAACGCCTCTATCTGCGGATCAGCTTCGCAGTCCTCGCCTTCCATCCTCATGTCCGGGGTTATCGTGCGGGCTTCGTTCACGTGCCGTCCTGAGTAAGTGGCTCCCAACAACTTGCTTTCTTTCAGCACTTGTTCTCCTCTGCGTGCTACATCGCGTAGATCATGGAGGGTCCTCACTTCCGCGTTGAAGAGCATCAGCTTAAGGCTACTGTTGACGTTCCTTTTTATGATATCAATCAGTAAAACCTCTGACATTGGTTCTCTTAAGCGCGCGTTCATGGAGATTATGTCCGTGTGGAATACGTCATAGAACTCACTCAGCGTCTGCTTAGGCATGGAGATCTCCATCATGATCTCATGGTCACTTTTTAGAGTACCAAACTCTCTCTTTAAGGAATAGCACAAAAAGGCATAGGTCGCGTTTGGGTTTTGTTTCGTAAACAAGCAGTAGCACTCTTCGGCCCGCCCAGAAAGGAATAGGTGGAAACTAGCCATTATTTGGTCGTCAGTGCATTGAGTACGCTCGCACAGGGTGTTTAGCTTAAACAGAAAATCCGTCACGCTTCCACAACCGTGGAACGATATTTTCCACTCCTGCGGCTTTACTACTATGTTGCTCGGAGCAGGGTTCATCGGGGTTACTACCGCTGGAAGTGGGTTACGTTCCGTTCTAATCGCGTTCCTGTTCAAATTCATGGTTTGTTGGGCAGACTCGAGAGCTGCGTTGAGTTGGTCCATGTTGTTTCGGATCGTCCCCATCTCCCACAGCATTTCTTCGTGCGAGATCCGGAAAAGCTGGTGTAACACTTCCACCCACGAGTCTCACCGAGGAGCTTCGGTATAGATCCCTGGGGTATTCGCCCTGTCGCTTGCAGCTTCTCCAATATTTCCCATGATTTAGTGGCAAGGCCCCAGCTCCATCCAGTGCGTATGTCGACACACTGGTCATTAGCCCCGAGATATCATGCGCGTTTAACAGGGGCGCGTTCAGATTACTGGTGCTTCCCTGTCTATCCAATTTTTTGCAGTGGTCGTTTAGGTCCGAGCCTACATTCGTCCCCGCGGGATCTCCATATTGGCCACCTACTGGGGTATGCACCACCAAGGGACGCTTAGCCTTTGAAAAAGCCCCCCTATTATTGCCACCCCGGTGCTGGTGTCCTCTAAAGTTTCCAGCACTCCGGAACGGAGTATTTCGGCCCGTTTGCCCAAATGACTGGTAACGCGACATTATAATCAGGAAAACATTTGTAAATTGTTAAATCTTAGTATTGGTATCTCAAAAAACAACTTCTCTTTAAAACAAAACGTAAAGCAGTTAGGGGTTAAGCAAATAGGTCAGAATTCACCCCCCTTCACCCTATATTCTAGACGATTATTGGATTAAAAAAAATGTATATATATATATATATATATAAAAATTGCGCGAGGGAATAAGAAAAATTCGCGAGAATAAATACTAACAATATTTGTTCTATAATCGTATCGAATAAAAAAAATTGGAAAGCTGGAAAGAAAGTGTTTAGTTAAATATACTTGTTGTGTAATCACAACAGGTGTTGATGGGAATGCTGACATCCCATCATTAGAAGGCCCAGGTAAAAAAAGGATTTTGTTATATAAAGAAAAAAAGATTCACTCACACTGGTCCCTAGTGCTCCCAACCGCAATCAAGGGGGGTCTTAAGGGCCCACCTCTGGGACTGGTTGTGGCCACTAGGGTCAGCCCCAGACAAACACAGTTTGGTCCCAACACACCCAGCCGCAACGCAGGGGCGGTATCCAGGGGCTCACCCCCGGGAATGATTGGGTGTGTTGGGGCCTTCTGTCCATCCACCCTGGGCACCCCCTGCCTCCACCGCTATGGGTGGAGCGGCTTCAATGCCCCCCCCCCCCCCACCAGACTGGTGGGATAGGAAAGGGTGCCGCTTTGGATCCGAGCTCACCCCGTCACAATCCAGCTGGTATTCGGTGCTACCACCTGAGACGTGGGATGAGCTGGGGTCCTTACAATTCACACACTCACACACTCATACCAACAACTCAAATTCGGCAGATAAAAGAAGAAAAAAAAATTACAAAATTTTAAACATTAAAAAAAAATAAAAACCCAGTTAGCGGACACATATATACCAACGCCGGGTAACGGATAACATCCGGAAACAAAAACCCCTATTACCAAAAAAAATTTAAGTGCGTGCAGAACTGCCTCACCGGGTGAATACCAAAATCCGGAGGACTTGACGTTAAGTCCCGTGGAACCCTCCGCTACTGCTCCCGATGACCTGTCCGGACAACCTGATCTGTCCAACCATCCCACCGCAATGCAGGTGGCTGCTCCTGTGGCTGCTCACCTCGGACTGGTGGGATGGTCAACTTCACAAGTCGACCCGGAATGACCCTCGCGACCAGCACTTCGGGTGCCACGTTGGGCGCCATCTTTTATGGTTATGTATCTACAATGGATCAGCAAGGAAGGCAGTCGGCATGATCTTGTGGTGCACAGTGGCTAGTCATGTCGGCTGGGTTGGGTTCTTGCCAACCTTGCTGTCCTGTGCCATAAACAGAAAAAATGGTCATATCATGCCTTTAAAAAAAAATGAGAAACGTGCAGAACTAATTCAAAACGCTCAAATGGACTAAAACAACATCCGGCCGAACCGGATGTCACGGACAGACCGTTAAAACATTCAAAATTTAAAATTCAAAAAATAGAAATTCAAAAAAATCTAACGCAAAAAAATTAACCGAACCGGCAATGACCGGTTACTAATCGCAGAACATAGGGGCGCCGCGGGTGTTGTTGCGACGCCCGGTACTATTCTCACCCTCAAATCCATGGCCACCGACGCACTTATTTTTCGGTGGCACATCAGCATTCCCATTTATGCGAGAAAGTATATGTGGGTACTACAAAAACAAAACCCAAAACAAAAATATCCGCACACAAATCTAGCGACAATGTCGCTATTTAAGAAAAGGAGAGACATCATAATAAACGTTTCATGTTGGAAATGCAACACATAGTGGACACACCTAATGATAAGAGGATGGATTTTAAAACGGACATCGCGAATTTTTCACATGTCTACCGCAACCTAATTAGGAACAACAAACATTCGCGACACATTTTTTACCCACCCACACAAATATAAAGGCTTCGTCTTCGTTTTGAATGTAATTGTAATGCTGAGATGACTTAGCATTTATGTATTCACCGTCTATTACTTTGTTGTTTTGAAAGTTTTTTGTTACAATTAAAAAAAAATAAATGTAAGGCGCGATAACCTCCGAAGAGATCTAAGGCCGAGCTTCTCTTCCAATTTGCGTCGTGCTCCTCCTGATTTTTCCCTACAAATTGGCCGGACGGGACCTACATGTTTTATGCCGACTCCGAACGGCATCTGCAAGGCAGATGAGTTTTCACTGAGAGCTTTTCATGGCAGAAATACAATCGGAGCGCTTGCCAGACACTGCCGAGGGGCGACCCCGCTTAGAAAAATTTTCTTCTAATTGAAAAATCTTATTTCTAAAATTTTGATGTTGCTTTGCCCGGGAATTGAACCCAGGGCATACGGTGTGATAGGCGGAGCACGCTACCATCACACCACGGTGGCCGGTTCTTTCATTTGTTTATACTCTCTGTTTAGATTATCAATCGCTGTTTCATTTTATAATTGTTTTGTTAAATGTTAGTCCTGCAAGTGCAGCTTAAGATGTAAGTTGTGTTGATATGATATATGTTAATTAATGTTTTTAGGTGCATATATTTGTTATAAATACGTATTGTTTTTTGCAGTCCTGAGGTCGAAACATTGACATTAAATTAAATAAAAACAAAATAAAAGTGTTTTATTTAATCCGGCCTTGAGCTCAACAATAACAACAACAGTATATACTAACGGCCAAAAAAGAGAAAATAAATCATGGAAAACCCGAGAGCACACCGAGAGGTTGAAGACGTCACCAACGTCTACAAAGACATAAAGAAAGGTTATGACAACAAAACCCGAAAACGCGTAAAACAATACCAACGCACTACACATCAGACCACAAGACTTTCAGAGTCTACGTGTAGGTGAAACGGAATAACACCGAAATTTATCAGCAATGCGACCAAAAACATTACATACATTACCAACAACAATAACATCAACAGCAAAATACCAACAAAACTTTCAAACATCGTGAATACATACATAGAAAATATCAAGTGGAAACTTCTAAATATTATCATAGCAATAAAGCACGAACTTCTGCGTCAAAAAGGAAATAAGGTAAATAGATTAAGGACAGAAATAACACAATACATCAACACACACGACTCCACGGCATTCTTCACAAGCGAAGAACTGTTGACGAACAAACTCAAAACGAAAATGAAAACGTCACAAGTTAACAAATATGAGGATCTTAAACGAAAATAAGAACAAATATTGAATATTAGGGTGATATCGGAATGGAATGCAAACACGACCAACACACAAATACCTACAAACATTCAATGGCTCCTTTCTCTACGACCAAAACATGCCCTGCCAACAGAAGTGAGTAAAATTGCATTGTTTAAAATAATAGCTGAAAATTACATACAGACAATTAAAGACAAAGAGAAACAAGAAATTGAAAGAAACAATCGGACGGCACTTCTGCAAAATCACTTAAACATGACGACAACTTCGGTTAGAGATAGATTTACAAAGGACACCCTGCGCTCTACCAAACAATTTTTAAGGAACAATAAACAACTATTAGTCCTCAACGCAGATAAGGGAAACGTCATAGTAGTGATGGATAAGTTAGAATATGACAAAAAGATGCAGACGATCGTGAACGATATTTCCACATACAGAGTGTTAAAGCGCGACCCCACCAGTAGGCTACAACAAAAAAATAATGAAATAGTAGAAAAAATGTACAAAAACAAATCCATCGCCCTAAAAGAAAAATTCCGTCTTAATTGTAAAACAGCAAACCCGCCCCGAATTTATGGGCTGCTCAAAATCCACAAGGCAGACATTCCGCTTAGACCTATTTGTTCGTCTGTCAATTCTGTCAATTCTCCGTCCTTCAGTCTGTGTAAATTCGTTGTCCAAATTTTAAAAAATCTAACGCGGGAATCCAAGTATAATGTAGAAGACGCGATAGACTTCAAGAATAGGATTAAGGATACTTATGTGTATGATGATGAGTGTTTAGGGTCGTTCGATGTTGCTTCCTTATTTCCCAGTATCCCAGTAGATTTGGCCCTTGATATAATAGATTCCAAATGGGACCAGATAAAAGAAACCCCCTTCCATGGCAAAAGAGCTTTTCTTGACGGTTGTTAAGTTCTGTATCAAGGAAAACCGATATTTTAAGTGCAAGGATAAAATATACGAGCAACGGTCAGGAATGCCAATGGGATCTCCAGCTTCACCTGTAATAGCGGATATCGTGATGGAAGAACTATTAACCAGATTTGAGACTGAATCGGTTAACAAACCACGGTTACTAACAAAGTATGTGGACGACTTATTCCCTATAATAAGAACGGAAGATACGAACATAATGTTGAATACACTCAATGAGTATCACAGATCCATCAAATTCACATTGGAAATAGAAAACGACGGGAAAATACCATTCTTGGATACATTCGTCATCAGAAGGAAAAATTTCTTAACCATAGATTGGTACCATAAACCAACAGCCTCTGGAAGGCTCATACATTTCTACTCACAACATGAAAAAAGACTTATTTTGAACACTGCTAATAATTTTGTCCATCAGCGACAATATTTACCATGACAAAAATATTATAGTTATTAAAAGGATCTTGGAAAACAACAATTTCCCACAGAGCTAACCAAGAAAATAATTCGCGATTATTATTCCCGACCCAGTGATAGCGTTAATAAAGAAACTAAAAAAGTCAAGATATACAAGTCTGCAACATATGTCCCGAGATTATCAGAAAGAATAAGATATTCGAACATGTATGACAAAGAAAACGTGCGGTTAGCTTTCACCTATGACAACGCACTACGGGAAATTTTCAGTAATCTAAGAGATAAAATCTCAACACAGGCAAAATCGGATATTGTATACAAGATTCCTTGCAATGGTGACGGGTCCCACATATGCGAGAAAGTATATGTGGGTACTACAAAAACAAAGCTCAAGACAAGGATATCCGCACACAAATCTAACATAAAATTAAGGAACAATTTTGCGGACAAAAAAACAGCTTTAACTTCGCACTGCCAAGATACAGGACATTACCCGGAATTTGACAATGTCGCTATTTTAGAAAAGGAGAGAAATCATAATAAACATTTCATGTTAGAAATGCTACACCTAGTGGACACCTCTAATGATAAGAGGATGAATTTTAAAACGGACATCGCGAATTGTTCACATGTCAACCGCAACCTAATTAGGAACAACAAACATTCGTGACACATTTTTTATCCACCCACACAAATATAAAGGCTTTGTCTTCGTTTTGAATGTAATTGTAATGCTGAGATGACCACGCATTTATGTATTCGCCGTCTATTACTTTGTTGTTTTGAAAGTTTTTTGTTTACAATTACGGTTCTTTTATTTGTTTATACACTCTGTTTAGATTATCAATCGCAAGCTCACCACCTCCATGCAACCCGGTACCTGCGAGGGATCCACCCTCTGGTTCAGCGCACGAAACGACGCCTCGAGCACTGGCTGGTACGGAGCTATGACGCCGAACGAGGTTCCCCCGCCTTCTCGCTCGGGTACTGGTTTCCCTGCCTGCGATGGTTTCTAGGGCATTTAGGAGTAAGTACTCCCTTATACCCACATTTAAAACAAAACGAATTCCTAATGGGTTCCTCGCAGTATATATATGAATGCCCCATTGCCTGACAATTCCAGCATTGGATTCCTGAATAGTTCAGTTTCCTGTTGCGTCAATACTCCAACGCCTCTATCTGCGGATCAGCTTCGCAGTCCTCGCCTTCCATCCTCATGTCCGGGGTTATCGTGCGGGCTTCGTTCACGTGCCGTCCTGAGTAAGTGGCTCCCAACAACTTGCTTTCTTTCAGCACTTGTTCTCCTCTGCGTGCTACATCGCGTAGATCATGGAGGGTCCTCACTTCCGCGTTGAAGAGCATCAGCTTAAGGCTACTGTTGACGTTCCTTTTTATGATATCAATCAGTAAAACCTCTGACATTGGTTCTCTTAAGCGCGCGTTCATGGAGATTATGTCCGTGTGGAACACGTCATAGAACTCACTCAGCGTCTGCTTAGGCATGGAGATCTCCATCATGATCTCATGGTCACTTTTTAGAGTACCAAACTCTCTCTTTAAGGAATAGCACAAAAAGGCATAGGTCGCGTTTGGGTTTTGTTTCGTAAACAAGCAGTAGCACTCTTCGGCCCGCCCAGAAAGGAATAGGTGGAAACTAGCCATTATTTGGTCGTCAGTGCATTGAGTACGCTCGCACAGGGTGTTTAGCTTAAACAGAAAATCCGTCACGCTTCCACAACCGTGGAACGATATTTTCCACTCCTGCGGCTTTACTACTATGTTGCTCGGAGCAGGGTTCATCGGGGTTACTACCGCTGGAAGTGGGTTACGTTCCGTTCTAATAGCATTCCTGTTCAAATTCATGGTTTGTTGGGCAGACTCGAGAGCTGCGTTGAGTTGGTCCATGTTGTTTCGGATCGTCCCCATCTCCCACAGCATTTCTTCGTGCGAGATCCGGAAAAGCTGGTGTAACACTTCCACCCACGAGTCTCACCGAGGAGCTTCGGTATAGATCCCTGGGGTATTCGCCCTGTCGCTTGCAGCTTCTCCAATATTTCCCATGATTTAGTGGCAAGGCCCCAGCTCCATCCAGTGCGTATGTCGACACATTGGTCATTAGCCCCGAGATATCATGCGCGTTTAACAGGGGCGCGTTCAGATTACTGGTGCTTCCCTGTCTATCCAATTTTTTGCAGTGGTCGTTTAGGTCCGAGCCTACATTCGTCCCCGCGGGATCTCCATATTGGCCACCTACTGGGGTATGCACCACCAAGGGACGCTTAGCCTTTGAAAAAGCCCCCCTATTATTGCCACCCCGGTGCTGGTGTCCTCTAAAGTTTCCAGCACTCCGGAACGGAGTATTTCGGCCCGTTTGCCCAAATGACTGGTAACGCGACATTATAATCAGGAAAAAATTTGTAAATTGTTAAATCTTAGTATTGGTATCTCAAAAAACAACTTCTCTTTAAAACAAAACGTAAAGCAGTTAGGGGTTAAGGAAATAGGTCAGAATTCACCCCCCTTCACCCTATATTCTAGACGATTATTGGATTAAAAAAAATGTATATATATATATATATATAAAAATTGCGCGAGGGAATAAGAAAAATTCGCGAGAATAAATACTAACAATATTTGTTCTATAATCGTATCGAATAAAAAAAATTCGAAAGCTGGAAAGAAAGTGTTTAGTTAAATATACTTGTTGTGTAATCAATGAAGAATAATATAGGTGTTGATGGGAATGGTGACATCCCATCATTAGAAGGCCCAGGTAAAAAAAGGATTTTGTTATATAAAGAAAAAAAGATTCACTCACACTGGTCCCTAGTGCTCCCAACCGCAATCAAGGGGGGTCTTAAGGGCCCACCTCTGGGACTGGTTGTGGCCACTAGGGTCAGCCCCAGACAAACACAGTTTGGTCCCAACACACCCAGCCGCAACGCAGGGGCGGTATCCAGGGGCTCACCCCCGTGAATGATTGGGTGTGTTGGGGCCTTCTGTCCATCCACCCTGGGCACCCCCTGCCTCCACCGCTATGGGTGGAGCGGCTTCAATACCCCCCCCCCCCCCCAGACTGGTGGGATAGGAAAGGGTGCCGCTTTGGATCCGAGCTCACCCCGTCACAATCCAGGTGGTATTCGGTGCTACCACCTGAGACGTGGGATGAGCTGGGGTCCTTACAATTCACACACTCACACACTCATACCAACAACTCAAATTCGGCAGATAAAAGAAGAAAAAAAAATTACAAAATTTTAAACATTAAAAAAAAATAAAAACCCAGTTAGCGGACACATATATACCAACGCCGGGTAACGGACAACATCCGGAAACAAAAACCCCTATTACCAAAAAAAATTTAAGTGCGTGCAGCACTGCCTCACCGGGTGAATACCAAAATCCGGAGGACTTGACGTTAAGTCCCGTGGAACCCTCCGCTACTGCTCCCGATGACCAGTCCGGACAACCTGATCTGTCCAACCATCCCACCGCAATGCAGGTGGCTGCTCCTGTGGCTGCTCACCTCGGAATGGTGGGATGGTCAACTTCACAAGTCGACCCGGAATGACCCTCGCGACCAGCACTTCGGGTGCCACGTTGGGCGCCATCTTTTATGGTTATGTATCTACAATGGATCAGCAAGGAAGGCAGTCGGCATGATCTTGTGGTGCACAGTGGCTAGTCATGTCGGCTGGGTTGGGTTCTTGCCAACCTTGCTGTCCTGTGCCATAAACAGAAAAAATGGTCATATCATGCCTTTAAAAAAAACTGAGAAACGTGCAGAACTAATTCAAAATGCTCAAATGGACTAAAACAACATCCGGTCGAACCGGATGTCACGGACAGACCGTTAAAACATTCAAAATTTAAAATTCAAAAAAAAGAAATTCAAAAAAATCTAACGCAAAAAAATTAACCGAACTGGCAATGACCGGTTACTAATCGCAGAACATAGGGGCGCCGCGGGTGTTGTTGCGACGCCCGGTACTATTCCCACCCTCAAATCCATGGCCACCGACGCACTTATTTTTCGGTGGCACATCAGCATTCCCATTTTACACACTTTTTATTTATAATTCATTTTTATACTCAGTTGAGCAGAGCTCACAGAGTATATTAACTTTGATTGGATAACGGTTGGTTGTACAGGTATAAAGAAATCGAGATAGATATAGACTTCCGTATATCAAAATCATCAGTATCGAAAAAAAATTCGATTGAGCCATGTCCGTCCGTCCGTCCGTCTGTCCGTTAACACGATAACTTGAGTAAATTTCGAGGTATATTGATGAAATTTGGTATGTAGGTTTCTGGGCACTCATCTCAGATCGCTATTTAAAATGAACGATATCGGACAATAACCACGCCCACTTTTTCGATATCGAAAATTTCGAAAAATCGAAAAAGTGCGATAATTCATTACCAAATACGGATTAAGCGATGAAACTTGGTAGGTGAGTTGAACTTATGACGCAGAATAGAAAACTAGTATAATTTTGGACAATGGGCGTGGCACCTCCCACTTTAAAAGAAGGTAATTTAGAAGTTTTGCAAGCTGTAATTTGGCAGTCGTTGAAGATATCATGATGAAATTTGGCAGGAACGTTACTCTTATTACTATATGTCTGCTTAATAAAAATTTGCAAAATCGGAGAACGACCACGCCCACTTTTAAAAAAAATTTTTTTTTAATTCAAATTTTAAAAGAAAAGTTAATATCTTTACAGTATATAAGTAAATTATGTCAACATTCAACTCCAGTAATGATATGTTGCAACAAAATACAAAAATAAAACAAAATTTCAAAATGGGCGTGGCTCCGCCCTTTTTCATTTAATTTGTATAGGATAATTTTAATGCCATAAGTCGAACAAAAATTTACCAATCCTTGTGAAATTTGGTAGAGGCTTAGATTCTAGGACGATAACTGTTTTCTGTGAAAAAGGGCGAAATCGGTTGAAGCCACGCCCAGTTTTTATACACAGTCGACCGTCTGTCCTTCCGCTCGGCCGTTAACACGATAACTTGAGCAAAAATCGATATATCTTTACTAAACTCAGTTCACATTCTTATCTGAACTCACTTTGTATTGGTGTAAAAAATGGCCGAAATCCGACTATGAACTTTTTCGATATCGAAAATTACGAAAAATTAAAAAAATGCCATAATTATATACCAAATACGAAAAAAGGGATGAAACATGGTAATTGTATTGGTCTATTGACGCAAAATATAACTTGTTAAAATTGGTGTGACACCTACCATATTAAGTAGAAGAAAATGAAAAAGTTTTGCAGGGCGAAATCAAAAGCCTTTGGAATCTTGGAAGGAATACTGTTCGTGGTATTACATATATAAATAAACTAGCGGTACCCGGCAGATGATGTTCTGGATCACCCTGGTCCACATTTTAGTCGATATCTCGAAAACGCCTTCACATGTAAAACTAAGGGCCACTCCCTTTTAAAACCCTCATTAATACCTTTAATTTGATACCCATATCGTACAAACACATTCCAGAGTCACCCCTGGTCCACGTTTGTGGCGATATCTCGAAAATGCGTCCACATATAGAACTAAGGCCCACTCCTTTTTAAAGTACTCATTAACACCTTTCATTTGATACCCATATCGTACAAAAAAATTCTAGAGTTACCCCTGGCCCACCTTTATGGCGATATCTCGAAAAGGCATCTACCTATAGAACTAAGGCCCACTCCCTTTTAAAATACTCATTAACACCTTTTATTTGATACCCATATCGTACAAACAAATTCTAGAGTCACCCCTGGTCAACCTTTATGGCGATATCTCGAAAAGGCGTCCACATATAGAACTAAGGCCCACGCCCTCTTAAAATACTCATTAACACCTTTCATTCCATACTCATTTCGTACAAACAAATTTTAGAGTCACCCCTGGTCCATCTTTATGGCGATATCTCGAAAAGGCGTCCATCTATAGAACTTAGGCCCACGCCCTTTTAAAATACTCATTAATACCTTTCACTTGATACCCATATCGTACAAAATAAATTCTAGAGTCACACCTGGTCCACCTTTATGGCGATATCTCGAAAAGGCGTCCACCTATAGAACTTAGGCCCACTCCCTTTTAAAATTATCATTAACACATTTCATTTGATACCCATATTGTACAAACAAATTCTAGAGTCAGGCCTGGTCCACCTTTATGGCGATATCCCTAAATGGCGTCCATCAATAGAACTATGGCCCACTTCCTTTAAAATACTCTTTAATACCTTCCATTTGATACACGTGTCATACAAACACATGCCAGGGTTACCCTAGGTTCTTTTTACAACATGGTGATTTTCCCTTACTTTGTCTCCACAGCTCTCAACTGAGTATGTAATGTTCGGTTACACCCGAACTTAGACTTCCTTGTTTGTTTTTTTTAAATTTAACCTATTATTAGCTCTACCCCGCTCTTATTTCGACCTATCTTACTATTATTAGGTCCAAAAAAAAATTTTTTTTTGAAGGGTTTGTACAAAAAAATGGGATTTGGGTTGCAGCAAGGAAAAAAAAACGATGAGGCAAACGCTCGACTGCCTGCCAATTATTTTGTAAGATATTAGGTATTGCACAAAAAGCAACTCGGACATATGTACATAGTGCAAATACATACATAGTAAGTAAAATTTATTTAAAAAGGCTGAACAACTAAATATGTATGCATACTTAGCATAACTTTTGAAAAATATTAGATAATCTTTTGTGTATTTGTTTTAATGCAAATTTGTGCGAAGCCTGCCTATATAGACTTTGTCGCGTATAAATAATAAGACATTTTTTTTTCGAGAAGGATTTCGAAAATTAAAATTCTTGCTTCTAAAATTTTCTATCTAGCACAAAAATTTCAAAAATTCATCGATCTTTAGTTTGCCAATATTGGGATAAGACAAACAATTTAAAAATACAGCCCCTAAAGTGATATTTATTGTTTTTTTTTCGGTATTGATTGGTAAAAATAGTTTAATTGGGGTTGCAAGTGTGCACGCTTTATATACATATGTACATACACTTTTATATATAAATACTGATGTCCAGTAATTTGTTCTGTGTTATATCTTTCCTGTGTATCTATGCTTGCATCCTTTTTTTGTTTTTCATACACTAATATCGTATGTAATGTAAGCGTTTACTTTTTGTATACATACATAGATATATATTTACGTAAAACAAGGACATAACTAATTTAAACTAATACTTATGCCATAATATGACCATTCTCTTTCTTTCAGTTCTATGTGTCATACACTTCACCTTTAATCAAGTATATCTTTGATTATTTACAGAAGAACAATTGTTATTCCTACTAAAATTTAGTTTTCAGACCGTTAAGCTGCATATTTGTATGCGCATTTATCTTTTAATCTATACTAAAATACCAATACGGCGGGCATCCGGTTTATCAAAAAAAAGCTATATATAAAGAAGTATATATTAATAGATCCTCAGTTTTATCTAAATCTGTTTTCTTCAAAATAAGTCGTATGTATTAAGTTATAGAGACAAAGGTGACAAAACGCTTGTTTCAAATGTAATAAGAAATAAATTCGAGAAAAATAATTGTAAATATATATGTATATAGTTAAAGCGTTACACCTATAACACGAAAGAGAACTAGCCAACGGTATTATTTCCTTAGAATATATACAGCTCCATTACAAGGATATTACTTCAACTTCTGCTAATAAGTTAATGCAAAAACTTGTTCGAATGTATTTTCCAAAAAAAAAAAAATGCTGATAGAACATTCAATGAGCGCGAAAGTTCTTACACTTTAAATTATGCCATTTACAATTTCGAAATGGTTTCCAAAAATTGAACTTTTGAGACTAGGTGCGTACATTCAAGATTTAAGCGATGGTTCAAGTAATTTTAAACTTCCTAAAATTATGGTTGAAAATTCGAAATCAAGTTCGAGAAAAAAAAATTTCCATTTCCCTTTTAAAAGCTTACGGCCGTATTAAGTAAACTATAAAAAGGAACTAATAATAAATGTATAATATTCCTAGCTTGTCCGTTTCACGCAACGAACTCACCATGTTTCAACCGTCGTTGTTGTTGTAGGTAGTGTTGCAGCAGGCGGCCCTGCTGTTTTTGTTGTTAAAGCTGATGGTGTTGCAGCAGGCCTATGTTTAGCGGCCCTGCTGGTGTTGTTGAAGCTGATGCTGTTGCAGCAGGCCTATGTTTGGCGGCCCTGCTGGTGTTGTTGTTCAAGCTGGTGTTGTTGCGCGTTTGGTTGGCGCTGACAGTGGTGGTTGCGCTCGTAGTTGGCGGCATTGGTGGTCGTTGCTCTCGAGGTATTCGCTCTATTGGTTGTGGTTATTGGCGCGATTCCGTTGGCGCCGCCTATGGTATTGGTTGATGCGCATTTGGTGGTGCGGCGCGGTTGCTGATGATATCGCGCGGGCGGGCGTGCGGGGTTGGTGGTGGCGCACATACATACATACAAGAATGCGGTTTATGGTATTTCTCAATTTTGTTCGCTATACAAAAGCGTGAACTCAATTATGTGATTCCACCATGCTCAATTATATTTGCCCATATTCACGTAGATAGAAATGTCTAGTGGAATGCGAACTGCGTTTGTTTGTTATATTGGGAAAAGGCTGCCACACCTGTGCGTTGCTTGTAAAAGTGTCAAATCGTTTTATGTGGTTGGAACACGTCTAATATTTAACCCCAAATGGCAGGTATTTAAACGGAATACAATTAAAATTTTGCCTTTCTTAACTTTTATGGCTTAAATTGCTGCTGATCTACAGCTAAAACTTGAAATATTCCTGTTTATATTTTTTTCTGCTGCTGCTGCTACCTAGGGCTCCTTTGAACACACGCGTATACACAAAGACTGGAGGCGTAGAAATGTGCTATTAAAATTTCTTTCAATAATTTTCGTTAAACAACGCTTTTCACACTTTCAGTTGTTATGTAAACTCCAGTTATCACCCGCACAAACCTTTTTCGCAATTTTTTTTTTCAATATTGCCCTTATTATACGAAAAATTTAATTGAAAATTTCAGCAGCAGCAATCAAGCAAAATTTTCACAATTCTTCCTCAGCCAATTCCCAACGTTCTTTCCTTACACGATTTTTTTCACAGTCAACCACCTATTTCGACCGTCACGCTTGCAAGCCCAAACATCTGCTTTTTTTTCTTCCCCCCAAAATGGCTACACCTCCATGGTATTGTCGAAAAAAATTCATTCCATTATTGCGACTGCTCAGTGGAACGGCGCCGTTAAATCGCATGATTTAACAGTGGTTGCCATGGTGGAACCATACAAGGTGGTAGTCGCGGTGACAATCCTGTATCCATCATTAAAAGTTCGATATATTTCGTTTTGGTGAACCGATGGACTAATGTCAAAATCGTACTGCGCTGAAGGTTAATGTGTCAATTCGTATGAAACTACAAGTCAGCTGGCACCTTGTATAGTTACGCCATGGTAGTTGCCGTTATTGGGCATTTTTCCACACCATTGGATTATTTCGCGATGCCACCTGCGCGAAATTGACAAAAATTTGCTTTAACGACCCCAGGCAGACATGAGTGAGGGTGAATCCTACCTTTTTCCCTATCACTAGCCAACTGGTACGTTCCAAGATTGACTCTCCCAAGTGGACCATAACACGGTAGAGCTTTTAAGGAGAGACTACAGACGGTTCGAAATTTGACACCAGCACATCTTTTGCTGTAAAAAACGAGAATGGTGCCACTATAGCCGTCGGCGGCCTGCCCATGTACTGCTCAGTATATACAGCCAAGGCAACTGCATTTGTAGAAGCAGTACTATATGTTTCTCAAAATAACAAAAAAACTGTCATCTGCACAGACAGCAAGTCCACTACAGCGGCCTTATTCAACAGTGGCAACGATTCGAATATAATCGCTTCTCGGCCTATGGCTTAGATCAAAAGTGTAAAGTTTGATCAGACATTGCTTTGTTCATCAACGCGGTGTCTAACCCTATAATCAATACAAGTGTGTCATACGGTCTGAGTCATTTAAAAGCGAGTTTGAGTTGTGTTGTTCTTTTTTTTTTTTATTTTTTTCCATTTTTTTTTATTGTATTGTGACGTGTGAATGCAGCTGCGGGTTTGACAACTCTAGAGTTGGATTACCCTGGGGCAGCGAAACTAGTCATCAGGATTAGCCTGGTGACTGTCAAGTGTGCTGAGTTTGTTGTCCGTCCTGTGTGACTGAGCTTGTTGGTCTTGCGGCTTAGAGCTGTTTGACTGTATCAGGCGATATCGGGCCATCAGGATTAGCCTGTTGGCGAAAACGTCTCGCCAAGGCAGCTTGGGGCGGAGACACTGACTGACTTGTAATTGTGTGTCCAAGTGTAAATCCCATCCCCCTCTGGTAGGATGGCTGAGGAGCCGGATGCCAGTGTAATGGCTGAGGGCAACATCATTGTCATCCTATTGCCAGTGGATGAGCGTGCTCTCTTGTGCCCGCTGTGCTCCGATAGACGGATCGGTCACTATGCGGGAGCGCGAAAGGAGGAGAATCTCCTGCGCCATCTCAAAGAGCACCATCCAGACATGCCACCACGATTCCGCTGCTGGAGATGCTCTTTTGAGGCTCCTCCCACAGCGAAATACCAGACAAAAGTGGTACGGAAACACTGCGTTACCTGCGTACCAGAGCGTGTTGTACCATCGGCAGGCGCGAAAGACAGTGAGCGCCGCCAAGATATTCGCCAAAAAATTGGAGCAACGTCCGAGCGACCAGTGCCGACTGTTGATACTCGAACTAGAAGAAGAGGAACACGCTCAACATCTGTTTCAAGAGCGACTATACCACTTACGCAGCCTCTTATGAGTAGCGAAGTGTATGCAGTGGACGCTTCGGGTTCATCGAGCCCGTCGTCAACCTCAGCTACCGCTACACAAAGAACGGAAAACATAATTTCTGATAACACACTGGTAAATGCCGATCAGTTACCACCAGCGACACCCTCCCCTCCCGCAATTATTATCCGAACACCTACGCCAACGTAAATAGCAGGAAATACAATAGCCAATAGCAACATACTAATTTCCATGCAATCACCGCCAGTGGCGCAGTCTCCTGCGTTGTCAGAGGAGGATAATTCGCAAAGGGTAACCCCACATACAAGCCAACCGTTAGGGGCTACGCTACACCCCATACCCATGGTGGAAACCAACGCACCATCACCAGTAGATCCGTTAACTGCCCACCACGGTACAAACGCAGATAAACGACGAATAATCGAGGCTTTGAACTTATCAAACGACCAAGGGCAATTAGAAGAAGCCTCAGTCGAAGCCATGAGATACCTGTCGAGGTTATCCGTCCGTACAGACCGACAGACTGTGAGAGGAACTCACCCAGGTCGTGGTGGAAGAAACCCCCCCACGCAGGAAGGCCGCCAGACTACAGCGTCTATATAGGAGCAATAGGAAGAAAGCGGTGCAAGAAATTCTGGAAGGTTCCAATAGGACTTGCCAGATACCCTTAGCAACCCTCGAGCACCACTTTCGTACCCTAGCTGCGCCAAGAGACGTAGAGGAAGACTGGCCGATTATATTCGATCGTGAAGACCCCTCCACCTCAAGCAACGAGGCATTGACTCGTCCATTCACCAGAGAGGAGGTTATGGACAGGCTAAAAGGTCGGGCAAATTCATCTGCCGGTCCTGATGGCCTGACCTACTCCGACCTGCGGAAGGCCGACCCAAAGGCTCAAGTGCTGACAGCGTGGTTCAACGCAGTGCTGAGAATGGAGTCGGTTCCAGTAAAATGGAAAGAAAGCCACACAATTCTATTGTACAAAAAGGGCGACTCGAGTGAGGTGCCAAACTGGAGACCGATATCCCTAGGGAACACGGTGCCGAAGCTTTTTGCCGCGACACTAGCTGACCGGCTAAAAAAGTGGGCCATGGCCAATAGCCGTATAAGCCCCTCCCAAAAAGGGTTTTTAGAATTTGAAGGGTGTTTTGAGCACAATTACGTTCTACAGGAAGGACTGCGTGACGCTAAGAAAAATAAAAAGGAAGCGGTAGTCGTGTGGCTAGATTTTTCTAACGCGTTCACATCTGTTCCACACTCTATAATCTTTAAGTCTCTCGAAGCACATGGCCTACCGAGAAAAATAATTAATACAATAAATCAGAATTACAACGGCATGACAACACGACTCAAGGTATCAGAGGGCACGTCCCCGCCCATCAACGTGCAGGCGGGAGTTCGCCAGGGATGCCCCTTGAGTCCTATAGTGTTTGATCTCATTCTAGAGGTCGTCTTTCGCACGGTGGCCCAAGAAGGGATCGGATACCAACTGGGCAACGCCCTCATTAATAACCTGGCATATGCCGACGACGTGGTGCTAATAGCGGATACCCCGGAAAATCTGCGAAAACTGCTTGAGGCCGCTGAAAAGGGGGCGAGGGCTATTGGGCTTAAATATAATGCTGCCAAATGCGCAACGCTCCACATACCAGGGAGGGGCAATGACATAATGGCTACGAACTTCCTAGTCCAGGGCCAGCCTGTTCGAGCACTGGAGCCAGGGGAGTATTACGACCACCTCGGAGTACCCACTGGCTTCCAGATTAGACAGACACCGGTGAGCACCATAGCTGGTATGCTGAGCGACGTGCGGGCACTGGATCGCTCAGGGCTGGCCCCATGGCAGAAGATAGACGCTACGGCAACGTTTTTATTGCCACGCCTAGACTTTATTTTGCAAGGGGCAGACGTAGACAAAGAGTATTTGAGCGAGGCAGATAAGGTAATAAAGAGAACAGCCAAACGCTGGATGAACCTGCCCCAACGGGCTAGTCCAGAACTCGTCTTCATGCCGCCCCACAAAGGTGGTGGCGGGCTGCTACCCCTGGCAGACCTGACGGATCTCCTCACCGTGGCCCATGCATTTAAGATGTTAAGCTCAAAAGATCACGTAGTGAGTGATATAGCGGTTACATCGCTGAGACAGGCTACGGCGGAAAGGCAAAGAAAACCAGCATGTCATATAGACATGGCGAGTTACCTGTCCAGCGAATCCAACGTCCCACGTTCAAATAGTGTCGCGAACTATTGGACGAAGGTGCGGACGGCAACGGCCAGAATTAGCAGCACGGTAAAGCTACGCTGGACATGGTCCTCACCGGAGTCCGAGTTTTGGATCCAGTGTGGTACACCAACTGATTCGAACTTCACAGTTGTCGAACCTGGGGACGCCCATCGCATCATTTCGACATTGCGACGGTGTGTAACACAACACTATGAAGCCATGCTAATAAACAAACCCGACCAAGGTAAGGTGTTCGAAGTGACGTGCAGGACACCACCAGCTAACCACTTTCTCCGCTCGGGAAAATTCACCCGCTTTTGCGACTGGCGTTTTATACACCGGGCACGTCTCAATGTCCTCCCTTTGAACGCTGCAAAGAGGTGGCTTATAGACGCAGACAAGCGCTGCCGCAAGTGCGGAAGAGACCTAGAGACAATACCATATGTGCTTAACCACTGCACCCCCCCCACTCCGCGGCACGACAGCAACGCCACAACAACGTCCAAGACAGACTCGTAAGAGCCCTGAGGTGCCCCGGGAACGTGAGAGTAAATAGAATAGTAGAAGGCTCCCACGGTACTGCTGGCACCCTAAGACCAGACATCGTCATACGGGACGAAGTAAGCCGACGAATCACTCTGATCGACGTGGCTATTCCGTTTGAAAATAGAGGCGAGGCTTTTAAGGATGCTCGGCAGCAAAAGCTACAGAAATACCAGCCGGTTGCTGACCAGCTATCGACACTTGGCTATGAAGTCAGAGTGGAGGCCTTCATAGTTGGAGCACTGGGCGGATGGGACCGGCAAACGAACGAGTCATAAACCTTCTGAACATCACGCGCTATTATGCAAGCCTGATGAGGAGGCTCATGATAAGCGATTCCATCCGTTGGTCGCGGGACACCTATGTGGAGCACGTAAGCGGTACCAGACAATACCGTGATACACCATCATGAAAATAATACAACCACCAAATTACAGCCAATAAATACTTTGTTGAAAATTATAAATTATTAATTGTTATTATCTGTTATATGTGTTTAGTTATCATTTAAAGTCCTAGTGATTGAAATATATTTTTGTCAGCAACATGTCAACCTTTACTAATTATAAGGAAGTTTAAAAAATTTTTAAAATATCAAATATACGTCACATTCTATTTCGCCATCAAAACACCATAAAAATAATGTGGACACCTGTAATGGAATTCATTAACTTTTTTAAACACATTTGCCATCGTTTTATTAGCGAATTGATAACTATAACGATTTCGTTATTCAGTAACTATTTTGTATCGATATTAGTTTATACACGATCAGCTGTGTTGTTAAATAAACGGCAGAATTACTGTGCATGGCGTAGCCGGTGTTGCATCAGTTAAAGGTTATTTTTTTAAAGTGCGGCGAAGGCCGCCTACGCAGGAGGGTGTACTACGCAGAAGGACATCACCGTTGCGGTAGCCACGGTTATACCACACACCCGGACTTGGCATGGCGTAGACATGGTTGAGACGCCACCGCCTTGTATTAATCCTAACAGAGAGCAACAAAAGTAATCACCAGCGTTGCTGAGTTGGCAACGCTGTTCACTTTTATGTGTTTTCATTTCTACAGAAATTTGTTGCAATATTTCTTTTGATATTTCATAAGTAAATTAGTGAAATTTAACAAAGTTTTTCGTTAATTCGTGCAAGTTAGATTATGTTAATGTACTAGGTATAAAAAGTAAAGTGATGTGTGCGCTTAAAAGATTGTAAACGTGCGGGAACAATATTTATCACACAAACCTGTTTTTCGCGGATAACTTTTAAACGGGTAAAAAAAGTCAACTTCCGTTTTCGGATTCTTAATCTAGACGTGAATATGCATATTTTGATACCTCACTCGAAAATTTTGGCCCAAATTTCGGTGGGTACCATAAACTGAACTACTCCAAAGAAATTACTACCGCATTTGCTTACCCTTTGTTAAAATATGTAAACACTGTCACAATAATGACTTTTAAAAGCAGTTAGTATACGGAATTTATTTATTTTTGGCATTCCTTTTGTGATTTTTTAAGGTTTCGTTAAGCTGTGCTGCGGGAAAATTTTAGAATAGCACCCCCCGAGTTCGGCGCAAAACTTGGTATCAAATGTAAGAGGGAGTTGTTCCGATCACAAATATATATATTTTAAAATGCGCAAACTTATAATTTAAAAGTTATTTGTTGTTAAAGTTTGCAAATTTCTATACCACTTTAAATAACAATTTACATTTCTTTCAAAACCTAAATCCGCATATATATCTATATAAATTGGCAACGATATACTTAAATTGATTTTGAGTATATTTCACATTTCATATTTGCATTGTGTTTACTTATTATAAATGCTTTTATTAAATCAATCGCGCTTTTGTAGCAACATGCACATTTATATATACATATATTTTATTGATGACATTACAAAGCTGTGCTGCCACATAAACAAAACAAAAAAAAACAAATATAAATATTATCTTACCACCTTTCAGTTAATAAAGAAAAAGGCCTTCGGCCGCCTATGCAGAAAAGTGTTCTACGCAGAATTACTGTGCATGGCGCAGCCGGTGTTGGATCGGCTAACATAATAATAAACATAAGAGTTATAAGGTAATATCAGCTCGTTCACGAATGCAAAAAAGAGCTTTTTCAAATTTTTGGTAAATAAAAAGTTAAAGATATATATACATCAGATGAAAGGTATTTTTATAAGTTATTTTTCGATTCTGCACTTGTTCCGTTTTTTAGATGTGGCAGCACAGATTTGTAATGTCATAAAATATATATACGTATACACATATAGAAGTTGTATAGAAATTTGCAAACTTTAACAACAAATAACTTTTAAATTACAAGTTTGCGCACTTTAAATTATATATATTTGTGATCGGGAGAACTCCCTCTTTCATTTGATACCAAGTTAAACCCCGAACTCGGTGGGTGCTAAACTAAATCGCTGGCTGTGCTGCCTCCTTTCTACTATTAAAACGGAACTTACATGCCATTTATTTCGAGTCGTAAATCGATTTTAGTGAATAGAACAATCGAAAAGTCAAGCCACATAATCGTTAATTAAATTCTCGAAAAATCGAATCGTTATAAATTAGTGAGTAACACTACTGGAATGCTTAAGCTAATGTTAAATTCTCTATATAAAAATTGTGTTGTGCCGCGGCCTTAAGAGTGCGATGAGTATCGATTGCCATCGTATCGTTTTGAATTGCGCGTCTCTACTAGTATTTTTCTTGCCCTAACTGTGAAAGTCAAATACAGTATTAAGTTTTTCATACGGTTCGTTTTTCTTTCAAATATGACATGTACATAAAAAAAATTTCATGTATTTTAACTATTATATTTGATTGAATTTTTCTTATAAAAGAACTAAGCCATCCATTTGTGTAATTTCATGTATTTTAACTATTATATTTGATTGAATTTTTCTTAAAAAAGAACTAAGCCATGCACTTCTATACATTTGTGTATCTAATATACTATTCACATTCCATAAGTCAACCCCTCCTGGTAAAAGTATAGAACAGCTGTCGCTTGGTAACATGCGTTACAAAATATCGGGAGAGGTGTCGAACTACGAAGCGACCTCAGGATTAAATATACGGTACTATACAACAGGAGTCTGTAATAGTCTAGTTGAGGGGTCGACTGCTAGTACGCTACCAAAAATATCGAGAGAGGTGTCAAACGACGCGTCTTGACATCAGTATTAGGTAATAGTCTAGTTGAAGGATCGACTGCTAATACGCTACCAAAAATATCGAGGGAGGTGTCAAACGACGCGTATTAATCTCGAGAACAATAATCCGATGGCGGAAAAGAAAAATTGTATCTGTCCGGAGATATTTGCATTTGAATTTGGCGATTTCCATGTGGTTGTTGTTGTGTTGTACCCCCAAAAAAAAGGGTCGACTGCTAATAAGCAACCAAAAATATCGAGGTGTCAAACGACGCGTCTTGACATCAGTATTAATAATCCGAAGGCGGAAAATAAAAATTTTAACGCGTTCAAAAGATATTAACGAAAAATCGAAAAAAGACCCGCGGGTACCTCCGAAACCGGGGGTAGGATCCATAGTATTTTTGCGCAGAACACCTTTCTGCGTAGGCGGCCTTCGGCCGCGCTTATAATAGATAACCCTGGGCTACGCCATGCCAAGTCCGGGTGTTTGGTGTAACCGTGGCTACCGCCACGGTGATGCACCATTTTTTTTTGGGGGTACAAACAACAACAACCACATGGAAATCGCCAACTTCAACTGCAAATATCTCCGGACAGAGATAAAATTTTTCTTTTCCGCCATCGGATTATTGTTCTCGAGATTAATACGCGTCGTTAGACACCTCTCGATATTTTTGGTAGCGTATTAGCAGTAGTCCCCTCAACCCAACTAGGCTATTACCGATATTTGCAGTTGAGAGGGTTGGATTTTATATAAGGTGCCACGATTTTCAAACTTTTGTTGATTAGTAGGGGTAGAGGGGGTCGTAAAAATCACCAAAATGGAATCCGAAGCTCTAGGAAACTCTTAGTTTATGAAATATAAGCTTTTTAATTTCCAAAGTTAGTAAAATTTCAACTTAAGTCCTGCACTTAAAATTCGGTTCGCACATGTCGATAGCGGTATCAAAAGACGCGTATTTGCGTCAAGATTCAGAATCCGAAAGCAGAAACTATATTTTTTAGCTTGTTTAAATATTATTCGGGGAGAACCCGTCGATCATTGTTTACTATATAGTTTGGCAGCTTAAATAGAATTTATGTTGCGAATAGAGTGGAAGGCAGTCGATTGTCATATAATGAAGGAATTGATATTCGAGTTTTTTCAAAATTTGCCCGAAATCCTGATTCACAAAAAGGAGTGTAATTAAGTACGAAAATGAAAAAATGTAGTTAGGTTTTGCTCCTTTTTTAGCAAGAGATTTTCATTTTAAAAATGTAATATATAAACCAATGTTCCTTCTATTACTCATTTTATCTATGGAGCTTCACATGCACTTTATAGAAACGTGCTTTTTATTTTTACGAACTTATTCCTCAATGAAAATAAATGAAACACATATTAATGTAAGCATTAATCATGTTTCTTACTTCTAATGGTCTTCTTAAATATTATAAATGTGTTAAAAGTAGCTGGACTAAAATAATATTGACAAATCTGATATTTCAAACTAATTTTATATCATAAAAATGATTTCTAAATTGCATGCATTTTATAAATATGCATTTATATTTTAAATTTTCTCTAACTATTCGTTTTGTGCTGACTAAATTTTGCTTATGCATAAGTTTCTTTGGCTATATAAGATAACAATTCCAGGGGCCGTTTTCACCATCTTCGGTGAACGCTAACAAACACTTCATTTGAAAGAAATCGTTCAGTGATTCGTCACATAAGGGTTACTTTAAAATAACGGACGTTAAAAGTTCCCCTGTCACATGAGGAAAAATGAAATACAACTATTTTTATAACATGAAGATAGAAAATTTATTGGGGATTGCACTCCGACCGTTGATCTATTGTACCCTCATCAGATTGCGTCGCGTTCCAGGAGGATATGTTCCACCGACCCTCCTGATCGATCACGAAGTCGACATGAATACAAAATTATGTATGTAGACGCAAGTGCCAAAACGACTCAAAAGTCACCTTAAGCTTAGTTTCTTCACGTGTTATTTATCATTATTAATTAAAAATGTTGGATCTCGTAAGAAGCTAAACTTAGGCAAGATACACACAAGACATAGCTTCGTAGACGCGTACAAAATATGGAATACAGCTAGGATTTTCTGCGCCTCAAGATTTCTTATGCTGTACCTAATACGCGTCTATGAAGATACGCCTCGTGTGTATCTTCCTTTAGATTATTTTCAAAGAAAAACTGCTTTGTTTTTTAAACTTTGCTAACATTCACATACATGTCTACTACTATGGCTGTCGCTTCCATACTACTATTTCATTATTAAAAAAAAAATTAGTTCTGAAAAATGCAACCTTGTCACATGCGTTCTCAAACACGGTTGCCACACCATGTTTTCATTTAGGACCAAAATGCATCGAAAAAAAGACCAGATCTCCAAAAAAAGGACCAAATTTTAGGGTTTTTATTGGTATACATTTTTATTTTTATTTATATTGGTATACAAACAATTGGGATGTTTCAGTGGTTTAATATATACAATTTTAATAAAGTAGAAACTTGGTTTTAATTCAAACTGCACAAACAAAAATAAAGTGCACCTTTAGGTATTATATATTCACATTTCTAGGATTAGTCTATGTCTTTCATCAACCAAACGTTGTGAACCTAGTTTTGCTTGATTGCAATGGAATAAAGTGCATAGCGCAGTTAGGTTTTATTAAAGAACGGTTGAAAAATTTGCGTTGCGGCAAACTCAGTAAATCGTAAATAAAACTAAGCAGTGATGTTAATGCTATTTTTATAGATGTTTACTTTTCCCTAACAGTTTAAACTTCATACCAGAGCCTAGATTCAGTAAGTGTGAGTTGGAACTCAGACTAAAAATCAAGCGTCTTAAAAGTTTCAACTGTGTAATAACTGAATACCGATCGAAATATCTAACCACTAAAACAAGCCTTTTTTCTGATAAGTCCGTTGTTTCATCAAAAATTAATGACAATGTGTTTGCCCGAACATTCAACACTTCCCTTTTTAATGCCTTGCCTAAATTATCTACCGGGTGAAATTTCATTGTTCTGGAACATTTTATAGATAGAGCAATTTTCGTGGTAAGAATTCCATTGAAGTGTAATTTGGTTAGGTATTTCAATTATTTTATACGATGTTTAATGATTAAGTTAAAACACGACTTTTCTAGTCTTTAGATTTACCGGAAGTGCCGGCCACCATATTTATTTTCAAGGTTGCCCTCTATTTTCATATCGATATTTTTACAATATTTACAATAGGGTTGGTTAACTCCCAATAACTTAAGCTATATGTACATAATGGGTTTACAGAAGTAAATTGAAAATTATGTGTGGGTAATAGATTTGCCGAAAATTTTATTAGCAGTATTTTGAATTTTTGTTTCAGTGAAAAAGAAATAAAAGTACCAAATCCGTGCCGAACAAGAACCAAAATTAAGAAAAAGGGACCAGCGGACCATATGGGGTTGAAAAAGGCCATTTTTTGTCCAAATGAACTGAGGTGGCAACCGTGTTCTCAAATGCAAGCTTCCACATCAAATACATACACATATATGTAAGTACTTCGACATTACGAAATACATTGTCGCATTGTAAGCCAAAGTATTTTTGCATAAAACCTTTTTGACCACCACAATCCACAGATTAAGTGTAAAATTTCACAAAAATAATACATTTTTTCGAAAAATCACACCGAATAACTGCAGTCCTTGTTTACGAATTTAGAAACAATGAGAATGGCAAACACGAACGAGTATGAATTATAGTGTCAAAACGTATATGCACATAGTTGTATTTCAATGCACGAAAATGCTTTAAAAACGCATGAAATTGTTAAATTAAAGTTGAAAAAAAACAAGTTAAAAACTTTAGTATAAATAAAAAGTTCCTTTTAATAACAACAAATACGCCTTATATATTCTATTTATACATCAATTGGTAAGGTTTATCTCACTTTAAAATTTAAGCTAAATAATCTAGTTTTTTTTTGAAATTGAGTCGAGAACTGTGCGTGTGAATGTGCGAATTTGGCAGCGATTTAGTTTAGCACCACCCGAGTTCGGGGTTTAACTTGATATCAAATGAAAGAGGGAGTCCTCCCGATCACAAATATATATATCTTAAAGTGCGCAAACTTGTAATTAAAAAGTTATTTGTTGTTAAAGTTTGCAAATTTCTATACAACTTCTATATGTGTATACGTATATATATTTTATGACCTTACAAATTTGTGCTGCCACATCTAAAAAACGGAACAAGTGCAGAATCGAAAAATAACTTATAAAAATACCTTTCATCTGATGTATATATATCTTAAACTTTTTATTTACCAAAAATTTGAAAAAAGCTCTTTTTTGCATTCGTGAACGAGCTGATATTACCTTATAACTCTTATGTTTATTGTTATGTTAGCCAATCCAACACCGGCTGCGCCATACACAGTAATTCTGCGTAGAACACCTTTCTGCATAGGCGGCCTTCGGCCGCGCTTATAAAAAATAACCCTGGGCTACGCCATGCCAAGTCCGGGTGTGTGGTATAACCGTGGCTACCGCCACGGTGATGTCCCTCTGCGTTGAACACCCTACTTCGTAGAAGGGACTTGGCATGGCGTAGCCCAGGGTTATTTTTTATAAGCGCGGCCGAAGGCCGCCTACGCGGAAAGGTGTTTAACTTCTCAAAATGAATAGTAAAAATATATATTTTCCTTTTTCTTTATTTACTGAAAGGTGGTAAGGTAATATTTATATTTGTTTTTTTTTTTTGTTTATGTGGCAGCCAGCTTTGTAATATCAATAAAATATATATATATATATAAATGTGCATGTTGCTACAAAAGCGCGATTGATTTAATAAAAACATTTATAATAAGTAAAAACAATGCAAAAATGAAATGTGAAATATACAAAAATGCAATTTAAATTTATCGTTGCCAATTTATATAGATATGTATGTGTATTAAGGTTTTGAAAGATATGTAAATTGTAATTTAAAGTGCTATAGAAATTTGCTAAATTTGCAAACTTTAACAACAAATAACTTTTAAATTATAAGTTTGCGCACTTTAAAATATATATATTTGTGCTCGGGAGAACTCCCTCTTTCATTTGATACCAAGTTTTACCCCGAAATCGGGGGGTGCTATTCTAAAATTTTCCCGCGAATTTCACCGATCAGCTGTTAGTTGCGCTACTCTGTAAAATTTACAATGCCCGTCGATACTACTGTCGTTTTTTTCGTTGTTGCAATTAAACAAACGAAAACATATGAAGGTGGTGAATAGTGTTGCCAGCTCCGCAACAATATCTTTTTATCTTGATAGAACATTATTAGGTGGTGGCACATCGACATAAATGCAAACAAACATACCCTATCAATGTATTTTGATTTTGTAAAACTCTTTTGCCGTCTTTCAGTGAATTTTACAGCTCCGGCTCACGCTCAATTCTCACGGGAATGCTCTGGATCATTGAGAGACTTGAGAAGCAGATGTCGTGAAATTATCGCACACGTGAAATGCGATAGGCAGATGTCGCCGCTGTTTTTCATTTAACTCATACGGCGAAAGGCTAAGCAGCGACATCTATTTTTGAAAAAGTAGGTATATTAAAGGCCGCGTTGCCAACCTAAAAAGAAGTAATTAACAAATTATCTGGCTCACAAATTGAACCAGGTTTCTATCTGGATTTATCTGGCTCAAATCGTTGTTGTTGCATTTACATGCAAAATTATTTATCTGGCTCAGGATTTTGCCACCGGATGATAGCTTTTGACGGGTTTGTTTGGAGGTGAGTCTTTATGTTAGTTTTCTTGTTGCCGGTGTCGGATCGGTTAAGGGTAATTTTTTTTAAAGGTGTTCTACGCAGAATTACCGTGCATGGCGTAGCCGGTGTTGGATCGGCTAAGGGTTATTTTTTTAAAGTGCGGCCGAAGGCCGCCCACGCAGGAGGGTGTACTACGCAGAAGGACATCACCGTGGTAGTAACCACGGTTATACCACACATCCGGACTTGGCATGGCGTAGCCCAGGGTAATTTTTTATAAGCGCGGCCAAAGGCCGCCTATGCAGAAAGGTGTTCTACGCAGAACGCACAGTCCACCAAAAAAGAGCTTTTTCAAATTTTTGGTAAATAAAGACTAGTAAAGTTAAAGATATATATACATCAGATGAAAGGTATTTTTATAAGTTATTTTTTTATTTTTTTTTTTTTTTTGAAATCCATCCACTAGTTTCGGAGATATTTTGATTTGAAAAATTCATAATTTCACCTTTTGACATGGAATTACCCCAAACCTTTCATTTGCACAAAAAAAAAATATACCTTTGGAATCAGTATAAAAAACTATAAAGTCCGATTTTTTATTTTTTTTTGACAAATGTATGTATTCTGCACTTAAGCCCCTTTTTCTAAATTCTTATCATGAAAAATTTTAATATTTACTTAAAAATCTCGCGTTTCGGTAAATTAAATACATTAATTTCAAATTATTCAGAGAATTACAAAAACAAAATACATTGATAGTGTATGTTTGTTTGCATTTATGTCGACGTGCCACCACCTTATAATGTTCTACAAAGATAAAAAGATATTGTTGCGGAGCTGGCAACACTATTCACCACCTTCATATGTTTTCGTTTGTTTGATTGCAACAACGAAAAAAGCTACAATAGTATCGACGCGTTTTCCGCGAATAACTTTTAAACGAGATAAAAAAAAATAGTTTCTGCTTTCGGATTCTGAATCTTGACGCACGCGTCTTTTGATACCGCTATCGACATGTGCGACCCGAATTTTAAGTGCACGACTTAAGTTGAAATTTTACTAAATTTGGAAATTAAAAAGCTTATATTTCATAAACTAAGAGTTTCCTAATAGAGTTGCGGATGATAATTTTGTGATTTTTAGGACCCCCTCCACCCCTCGAAAAAAAAGTTGGAAAATCGTGTCACCTTATTCAAAGTATTCCCCGGGTCGACTGCTAATACGCTACCAAAAATATCGAGAGAGGTGTCTAACGCCGCGTCTTGACATCAGTATTAATAATCCGAAGGCGGAAAATAGAAATTTTGCAACAACTGCAGAATACATACATTTGTCAAAATAAAAAATAAAAAATCGGACTTTATAGAGATTTTTATGCTGATTCCAACGGTATATTTCTTTTTTGGTGCAAATTAAAGATTTGGGGGTAATTCCATGTCAAAAGGCGAAATTATGAGTTTTACAAATCAAAATATCCCCGAAACTAGTGGATGGATTTCAAAAATAAAAAAATCGAAAAATAACTTATAAAAATATCTTTCATCTGATGTATATATATCCTTAACTTTTCTAGGCTTTATTTACCAAAAATTTGAAAAAGCTCTTTTTTGCATTCGTGAACGCGCTGATATTACCTTATATCTCTTATGTTTATTGTTATGTTAGCCGATCCAACACCGGCTGCGCCATACAAAGTAATTCTGCGTAGAACACGTTTCTGCATAGGCGGCCTACGGCCGCACTTATAAACAATAACCCTGGGCTACGCCATGCCAAGTCCGGGTGTGTGTTATAACCGTGGCTACCGCCACAGTGATGTCCGTTCACGAATGCAAAATTTTAAATAGTTTACCTTTGACGTATATTTTAATTTAATTATATTTTTATTATTATTACGGCTGTTTAGGCCTAAAACTTAAACTACTGAGTACAATTCATTATTATATCATTTATTTCTATTGAATATGCTGTTGGAATGCCATGTGATTCCGATCAGCATATTTACTGGCGTAACAAACGGACGAGTCTGGGAGCCAGTCATTTAAGGAAGGTTGGAAAGGACGCGTTTCCAATCCTCCAGGGCTCCCAGCTTAAGGCAACAAAATTTGGAACTTATATTTTTCAATTATATTTGTATTTTAAGCTGTCGGAATGTATTGGTCTCCGATCAACACAGCTAAACATGTCTTTGGATGTTGGAAATTGAAGTGTACCCAATCACCCCTCAACTTTGTTTAGTAAAGACGCTGTCGGAACGCATGAAGATTCCGATCAGCACATCTCAAAATATATTGGGAGGTTGAAAAGGACGTGTTTCCAATCCCCCTGCTCCAACTTTTGTTTGACCTTATTTTGGTTACACATCATATAATTTTATTGTTATATTAATGCTGTCGGAATGCGAGTGATCCCGATCAGCAACAGTAAATATAGGCTGAAAATACCGAATTCCAGCGACATTTGTTGTTGGAACTGTCTGGAGTTACAGGTGGCGACTGATTTTCTTTTCCTTAGGGCCGGGTGCATTGTATTTTGCTGCTACCAGTATTACCATTCCCTTTTCGCGCTCCAGTATCGGTATGTCATGTAAAAAATAAAAGAAAAAAAAACTTTATCTTATTGGAAGGGTTTTACAATGCTCCAATAAACTTTTTAAAGGTATTGAAGTTATTACTACTTTTTATGTGATTAGGAAGTTCATTGAAATATTTCAGGCCCTTATAAAATATATTTTGCTTGTCCACTTCTGTTTTGAAAAGAGGTAATCTAAAATTATTGTTTTCTCTGATTACGTATGAATGTGCATCATTAACATATCTAAGCTTTTCGCTAAGGTATGTTTGTAATTTACCGTGCTTAATATTAAATACAAATTTCATACTGTGGTAGAATATGAGCTGTTTTATACTCAACCAGTTTAGTGCTTCTATCATGTTATTAATGGGAGTATCATACCTCATGTTTAATAAAAATCTCATAGCTTTATTTTGCATAACTTGTAGCTTATCTACCTGAGTTACATTGGCCATAAAGAATATTGTGGGACAATATATGAAATGCGGCTCTATGATGGATTTATACACATTCAGTTTGTATTTTCTACTGATAAATTTGCATGACCTTTTCCAAAAACCAATTTTCTTGCATATTTTGGCAACTATATAATCAACATGATCATTAAATTTTAATTTATTATCAATCTGAACCCCTAAGTACTTGAAAGTTTTAACTTCGTTAATGCTTGAGTTCATTATTTTTAGCTCGATATTACAAGATTCCTTATCCATCGCTCTAGATATGACCATAAAATGGGTTTTATTAACATTAAGTTTAAGCTTATTGTTACAAAGCCACCTGTATAGGGTGTTCAAGTCTTCCTGCATTTTGCTCCTAGCTAACATGATATCAAGTTCACTTACTTCGAGCAGTGCGTCATCCGCAAACAGCCTTATTTTACTATGTTTTGGCGCCGAAGATATATCATTTATATATATGTTAAATAGGACCGGTGCCAAAACCGATCCTTGTGGCAATCCAATTCCTGTCAATACCTCTTCCGAGACAACCGACTCAATGGCTGTTTTTTGTCTTCGGTTACCTAAAAAGCTCTGAAACCACTGCAGCTCGTTGCCCCTAATTCCAATTTTTTCTAATTTTTTAATCATTATATTTCTGTAAATAGTTTCAAATGCTCTCTTCAAGTCGATAAAAACCGCAAGTATACTTTTCTTTTGATTTAGTTCTTCTTTCCAACTCGATATTACATAATTTAAAGCCGTTTCACAAGAGTGGCCTTCTCTGAAACCGGATTGTTCTTTAATTAGTATTTTATTTATTTCCAAGTAACTTATGAGCTGATCTTTTACTACTGTTTCTAGAATTTTTTCGATATTCGGCAACGTGTTGATCGGTCTCAGATCTTCTGCCTTTAATGAATTTTTTACCTTCTTTATTGGCACTATTGTTGATATTTTCCATGCGTCAGGCACTATTCCCTCCAATAATGATTTATTTATGATATCCGCATAGAAATGTCCCATGTAAGACACCGAATCCTTAACTACTCCTTCTGATAGTAAATTTGTTCCTCCGATTTTATTTTTTAACCTTTTAGCTACCAATATGACATCATCAACCGTAACTTCTTGGACTTTCAGACATGTGCTAACCGTGTATTGCACACTGTCGCCACTATCCAAAGTTTCGATTTCTCGATTTATGTCACCAATACTATCAACAAAGAAGGAATTCAATGCTTGAGCTATATCCTCGGGTGTTTCATATCTTATACCATTTACAATCACTGTCAGGATATTGTCACGCACCTTAGTTAAGTTTACTGCTTGCTTGAGGTGTTTCCACATTAATTTCCTATCAGAAGAATTTAAGGCAATATTTTTCTCCATATACTTAATTTTTTTAATTTTGATTAGTTTCTTATAATACTTCGCAACCGTATTATATTCCGAAAATTCACCAGATCTTCTGGCTTGTAAGTGCAATTGGATTTTTAATTTGTTAATTTCGGTCAGTTCATGATCGTACCACTTATTTCTTAGCAATAAAAAATTAGCAATGTTATACATTATGTATTTTTGCAATAATTAATACAATGCATAAACCCATACATACCTAAATAACATCATATATATAGGATAGGATAGGATAGGTTAGGTGGTAGCTGCCCTGATAAGGATAGCTCACTTGGACAACACGAAGGTCTGTTGTGATACCACATACACCAAAAATAACGGTGACTTAGATCTAGCTACTTAGAGAATCGTTGGGTAGCAACGATAAAGCTCCGAATGATACCGATCTCAACTTTGGATATATCCTCGGGAGATCCAAGTGAGTCGCGACCGAAGTAACTTCGCCTAGTTCTGGCAAAAGCTGGACAATCAAGCATAAAGTGATTTGATGATTCCACCTCATCATCCTCCATACAGCTGCAGCAGGATGGAGTTTCCAGTATATTGAGACGTACCGCATGGATACCCATGGGACAGTGCCCTGTCAAAACCCCAATGACCATTGATAGGTGAGCCTTAGTGAACCCAATTATTTCAGCAGACCTCCTGCCATCCACTTTTGGCCAGAAAGATCTTGCTACCCTGCAAGACGTGGTATCCGCCCAACGTTTGCTGAGCTGATTCGAGGCCCAGCTATGGAGGAGCAATCCACAGGTGGCCAGCGGGATCCCGAAATCCCTACAGCCATCTTCATCCGGTTCAGTTGTACCGATGCGGGCTAAGAGATCCGCTTGACAGTTACCCGGGATATCACTATGGCCCGGGACCCAGATAATCTTTATTGTGAAATAATTCTATGCAATCGCAAGCGAGGTCAGGCACTCCCAGACCACCCTCGATCGCACTGTATTTGAGCTCAAGGCCTTGATAACCGCTTGGCTATCAGAGTAGATGTTAAATTCCCTAACCGTGGTAGCACTGGATAGCATTCCATCCACCGCATCCTTAATCGCAGCAATTTCCGCTTGGAATATACTGCAGTGATCAGCCAACTTAAACTTGCGGCTTAAATTTAGCTCTTGACAAAAGACCCCGATAAAAATAATTGAACTCATATGACACCTTTGTTTTTCGCCCCTAAATAATCAAGTTATACCTTCTAATATAAATATAGATATACCAAATTAAAGGTAATGAAATTATCTTCAACACGATAGTATTAAAGTATTTTGTCAATAACACATTTTTTCGACTTATTATTCGATTTTATTATTATTATTATTATTTTATTTATTACGGCCAAAAAAGCCTAATTCATTGTATAGTACAATTTACAAAATTCATAATTGTTTGTTAAAACTATTTCATTAAAAAAAAAATAAGTAAATTCAGTGTTTAACTAGTATTACATATTTAAATTTTTACAATACAGAAATAGTTTTTCTTTAAACTTAACAACGTTTTCACAGTCTTTTATCTCTGCTGGTAGTTCATTATACATTTTATAGCCTACGTATTCTAAGGTCTTTTTTGCGAACTCGGTTCTTACTTTGGCAGTCTTAAATTTCTGCTACTCTTAGTTCCATAGTTATAGATCTCATGATTGTAATGTATCCTATCACTCAGATAATGTGGTAACATTCCCTGTGTTATGTAATGTATAAACTTCAAAGAGTAATAACAGATTAATTGTTTAATACTAAGCCAATTTAACATAGGAAGCATAATACTTTTTAATGTTCTATAAGAGAATTTTAGTATCAAACGCATTGCTTTGTTTTGCTGTATTTGGAGCTTATTAATTAACGTATCATTTGTTACTAGATGTTTTATATATCAAACAAAACCCTGTTTTATTACCTATCTAAAGACATTAAAATTTTCAAGATTGACTCAATAGTTTCAAAGATATTTTGTTTTAAAAAAATGTAAAATTTACCTTTTGACGTGGAATTACCCCTATAGTTATTATTTGCACCAAAAAAAAAAATTTTACGTTTGAACTCACCATAAACACCACTACCGATACTCATATCAATTTTTTTAATTTGACAAATGTATGTATTCTGCACTTAAGCCAAAATTTTAACTCGTTCAAAAGATATTAACGAAAACCCGAAAAAAGACCCGCGGGTACCTCTGGAAGCGGGGGTGGGATCCATAGTATTTTTGCGCAGAACATCTTTCTGCGTTGGCGCCCTTCGGTCGCGCTTACAAAAATAACCCTGGGCTACGCCATGCCAAGTCCGGGTGTGGTATAACCGTGGCTACCGCCACGGTGATGCACAATTTTTTTTGTGGGTACGAACACAACAACAACCACATGAAAATCGCCAACTTTAACTGCAAATATCTCCGGACAGAGATAAAATGTTTCTTTTCCTCCTGCAGAATTACTGTGCATGGCGTAGCCGGTGTTGGATCGGCTTAAAGTGCGCCCGAAGGCCGCCTACGCAGAAGGGTGTACTACGCAGAAGGACATCACCGTGGCGGGATTCACGGGGTTGTGTAGCGCAATATATAGCTTCTCCAACCCAATTGTCAACCTCACCTTCGAGCGGCGAATCCCGTTTCACTAACAGACGAGGCTCTGGCGACCCCAAGCTCCTCATGGAACTTGGGGGTGGGGAGGGAGGGATGGCCTGAGGGTTTAATGTGGCCATATAAATCGTTCCCGAGATGGTCGGGCCAGCACCTTAATGGTGCTGTGTTACCGGAGCGTATCGGATCTGTATCCGACAAAGGACCATCACATCGATAACACTCCCCAAAGCCTTCGGGGAGTAACCTAATCGCTACAACAACAACAACAACAACATCACCGTGGCGGTAGCCACGGTTATACCACACACCCGGACTTGGCATGGCGTAGCCCAGGGATATTTTTTATAAGCGCGGCCAAAGGCCGCCTATGCAGAAAGCTGTTCTACGCAGAATTACTGTGCATGGCCACCAAAAAAGAGCTTTTTCACATTTTTGGTAAATAAAGTCTAGAAAAGTTAAAGATGAAAGGTATTTTTGTAAGTTATTTTTCAATTTTTTAATTTTTGAAATCCATCCACTAGTTTCGGAGATATTTTGATTTGAAAAATTCATAATTTCGCCTTTTGACATGTAATTACCCCCAAACCTTTCATTTGCACCAAAAAAGAAATATACCGTTGGAATCAGCATAAAAATCTCTATAACGTCCGATTTTTTTTTTTTTTTTGACAAATGTATGTATTCTGCACTTATTCGCGCCGCGCTTATAAAAAATTACCCTGGGTGGGTCCAACACCGGTTTGGAGACCAAAACTATATCCGCGCAAAACACTTATGTTCAAATTTTTTTTGTGGGTACACAACATTACAACAATCACATGAAAATCGCCAACTTCAACTGCAAATATCTCCGGACAGAGATAAAATTTTTATTTTCCGGTTTGGGGTTATTGTTTTCGAGATTAATACGTGTTTGACACCACTTTTGATATTTTTGGACGCGTATTAGCAGTGTTATGCTGTCCTATAGAAAGAATTACCATTTGTTATAAGCGCGGCCGGAGGCCGCCAATGCAGAAAGGTGTTCTGCGCAAAAATACTATGGATCCCACCCCCGGTTTCGGAGGGACCCGTGGGTAATTTTTCGGTTTTTTGTTAATATCTTTTGGACGACTTAAAATTTTTATATTCCGCCTTCGGATTATTAATACTGATGTCAAGAGGCGTCGTTTGACACCACTCCATATTTTTGGACGCGTATTAGCAGTGTCATGCTGTCGTAAAGAATTACCAATTTATACTATAGATTCCACCCCCGGTTACGGAGGTACCCGCGGGTCATTTTATACTCATTTGAGCAGAGCTCACAGAGTATATTAACTTTGATTGGATAACGGTTGGTTGTACAGGTATAAAGGAATCGAGATATATATAGACTTCCATATATAAAAATCATCAGTATCGAAAAAAATTTGATTGAGCCATGTCCGTCCGTTAACACGATAACTTGAGTAAATTTTGGAGTATCTTGATGAAAATTGGTATGTAGGTTCCTGGGCACTCATCTCAGGTCGCTATTTAAAATGAACGATATCGGACTATAACCACGGCCACTTTTTCGATATCGAAAATTTCGAAAAAATCGAAAAAGTGCGATAATTCATTACCAAAGACGGATAAAGCGATGAAACTTGGTAGGTGAGTTGAACGTATGACGCAGAATAGAAAATTTGTAAAATTTTGGACAATGGGCGTGGCACCGCCTACTTTTAAAAGAAGGTAATTTAGAAGTTTTGCAAGCTGTAATTTGGCAGTCGTTGAAGATATCATCATGAAATTTGGCAGAAACGTTACTGCTATTTCTATATGTATGCTTAATAAAAATTAGCAAAATCGGAGAACGACCACGCCCACTTAAAAAATAATTTTTTTAAAGTCAAATTAAAAAAAAAAGTTAATATCTTTGCAGTATATAAGTAAATTATGTCAACATTCAACTCCAGTAATGATATGGAGCAACAAAATACAAAAATAAAAGAAATTTTCAAAATGGGCGTGGCTCCGCCCTTTTTCGTTTAATTTGTCTAGGATGCTTTTAATGCCATAAGTCGAACAAAAATTTACCAATCCTTGTGAAATTTGGTAGGGGCTAAGATTCTAGGACGATAAGGGTGTTCTGTGAAGAAGGGCGAAATCGGTTGAAGCCATGCCCAGTTTTTATACACAGTCTATCCTTCCGCTCGGCCGCTAACACGATAACTTGAGCAAAAATCGATATATCTTTACTAAACTCAGTTCACTTTGTATTGGTATTTAAAATGGCCGAAATCCGACTATGACCACGCCCACTTTTTCGATATCGAAAACTACGAAAAATGAAAAAAAGAAAATGCCATAATACTATACCAAATACGAAAAAAGGGATAAAACATGGTTATTGGATTGGTTTATTGACGCAAAATATAAATTAAGAAAAAAACTTTGTAAAATGGGTGTGGCACCTTCCATATTAAGTAAAATAAAATGAAAAAGTTCTGTGGGGCGAGATCAAAAGCCCTTGGAATCTTGGCAGGAATACTGTTCGTGGTATTACATATATAAATAAATTAGTGGTGCCCGACAGATGATGGTCTGGGTCACCCTGGTCCACATTTTGGTCGATATCTCGAAAACGCCTGCATATATACAACTACCACCACTCCCTTTTAAAACCCTCATTAATACCTTTAATTTGATACCCATATCGTACAAACACATTATAGAGTCACCCCTGGTCCACCTTTATGGCGATATCTCGAAAAGGCGTCCACCTATAGAACTAACCACTCCCTTTTAAAATACTCATTATAACCTTTCGTTTGATACCCATATTGTACCAACGCATTCTAGAGTCAACCCTGGTCCACCTTTATGGCGATATCTCGAAAAGGCTTCCGCCTATAGAACTAAGGCCCACTCCCTTTTAAAATGCTCATTAACACCTTTCATTTGATACCCATATTGTACAAACGCATTCTAGAGTTACCCCTGGTCCACCTTTATGGCGATATCTCGAAAAGGCGTCCACCTATAGAACTAAGACCCACTCCCTTTTAAAACCCTCATTAATACCTTTAATTTGATACCCATATCGTACAAACAAATTCTAGAGTCACCCCTGGTCCACATTTATGGCGATATCTCGAAAAGGCTTCCGCCTATAGAACTAAGGCCCAATCCCTTTTAAAATGCTCATTAACACCTTTCATTTGATACCCATATTGTATAAACGCATTCTAGAGTCACCCCTGGTCCACCTTTATGGCGATATCTCGAAAAGGCGTCTACCTATAGAACTAAGGCCCACGCCCTTTTAAAATACTCATTAACACCTTTCATTTGATACCCATATCGTACAAACAAATTCTAGAGTCACCTCTGGTCCACCTTTATGGCGATATCTCGAAAAGGCGAACACCTATAGAACTAAGGCCCACTCCCTTGTAAAATACTCATTATTATTATTATTTTATTTATTACGGCCAAAAAAGCCTAATTCATTGTATAGTACAATTTAAAAAATTCATAATTGTTTCTTAAAACTATTTCATTAAAAAGAAATGAGTAAATTTTCATGTTTAACTAGTATTAAATATTTAAATTTTTACAATATAGAAATAGTTTTTCTTTAAGCTTAACAACGTTTTCACAGTCTTTTATCTCTGCTGGTAGTTCATTATACATTTTATAGCCTACGTATTCTAAGGTCTTTTTTGCGAACTCGGTTCTTACTTTGGGCAGTCTTAAATTTCTGCTACTCCTAGTTCCGTAGTTATGAATCTCATGATTGTACTGTATCCTATCACTCAGATAATTTGGTAACATTCCCTGTGTTATGTAATATATAAACTTCAAAGAGTAACAACAGATTAATTGTTTAATACTAAGCCAATTTAACATAGGAAGCATAATACTTTTTGATGTTCTATAAGAGCATTTTAGTATCAAACGCATTGCTTTGTTTTGCTGTATTTGGAGCTTATTATATAACGTATCATTTGTTACTAGTAGTATTGATGGGCAGTAAATAACACCTTTCGTTTGATACTCATATTGTACAAACGCATTCTAGAGTCACCCCTGGTCCACCTTTATGGCGATATCTGGAAAAGGCGTCCACCTATAGGACTAAGACCCACTCCCTTTTAAAACCCTCATTAATACCTTTAATTTGATACCCATATCGTACAAACAAATTCTAGAGTCACCCCTGGTCCACATTTATGGCGATATCTCGAAAAGGCTTCCGCCTATAGAACTAAGGCCCAATCCCTTTTAAAATGCTCATTAACACCTTTCATTTGATACCCATATTGTATAAACGCATTCTAGAGTCACCCCTGGTCCACCTTTATGGCGATATCTCGAAAAGGCGTCTACCTATAGAACTAAGGCCCACGCCCTTTTAAAATACTCATTAACACCTTTCATTTGATACCCATATCGTACAAACAAATTCTAGATTCAGCCCTGGTCCACCTTTATGGCGATATCCCTAAATGGCGTCCACCTATAGAACCATGGCCCTCTTAAAATACTCTTTAATACCATCCATTTGATACACATGTCATAAAACACATTCCAGGGTTACCCTAGGTTAATTTTCCTACATGGTGGTTTTCCCTTACTTTGTCTCCATAGCTTTCAACTGAGTATGTAATGTTCGGTTACACCCGAACTTAGCCTTCCTTACTTGTTCGTTAATATCTTTTGAACGAGTTAAAAATTTTATTTTCCGCCTACGGGTCATTAATACTGTGGTCAAGACGCGTCGTTTGACACCTCTCTCGATATTTTTGGACGCGTATTAGCAGTCGACTCCTCAACTAGACTACTACCAATTTTTGATTTCCGCTTTTGTCTTTTGATACCACCTTTGATAATTTTTGATAAAAATTAGGTGGTGCGCCGTCTTGTAAAACGTTACCTTTTATAGTATCTTTAATCGTGGTTAACTAATGAAAAGTGTAATGGGTGTACAACATTACAACAACCACATTAAATTTGCCAACAAGTATATCAGGACAGCCCGATATTGGAAAAATTTTAGAATAGCACCCCCTTCATATAAAAAAAAGGTTTTTTAGGGGGCTTTCCTGATCACTAACTAGCTATTCCCGGCGTACGTTGTAACGCCTGATGGAATGAATTTTGCGTTATTTTTTCTGTTTTGTATGTTGATAATTTAGGTTATTGTTCTGTTAATTGAATTTTGTACGCATATTTGGTGAAATTTTCTGTTAAAACATTTTATTCTTGTATCTTATTGTAATGCATGTGGGTACACAATAGTTTTGGTTTATTCGTTCGGTGCAAAGATGAAACAAATTTTTTGGCGCTCCAACTCTAGAGTAAGCAACATATAGCTGGCCATGGGAAAAGCACGGACTCTCTAAATTTAATCCTGCAACAGTAAGCGATTGTCCTTGTGCTTTGTTGATTGTAATTTCAAAAGCAAGGCGTACAGGAAACTGTAAGAGCTTAACCCTCAAGCAGGCGAATTTTTATTACGAGGGCTACGATGTTGAAAAAATTCACCTAGACTAATTTTACATACAGGAAAATGGAAACGGAACCATTTTCGGCGCTTGGTGCGTATTTCATCGAGGAAAGTGGAAAAACCGTTACACCGCTTATAAGCGGTCTTGCCTGATGAAGGCATAAATTCGGTAATAATATGATATATACTATGAGGAAAACTATCTAAATAAAAACACGAAAATATCAATAAGAGGAACATTTATTTTGTATGAAATTGTACAAAACAGTTTCTTTCTTCGACCAAGCAAAGGTTTAAATTGCATTTTTTGCATATTACTTTTGTTTCATATTTCCAGCCAGGAAATTTACATTTTCGTTTTCCTTTTACGTCCTTTACCTCCGGCCAGTGTCCAAATTGATCAAATCGTATTTCTAAATATGTCTTATTTCCACGAGCGCAACTACGAACTGCTTTTGGCCTACGGCCAACGGTATTTTTTGCCGCTCTACCTGGAAACTGGTAAGGACATCAGCGACGAGGAGTCTGAAATCAGGATGCTCGAATTGCGCGATTTTTTATTCCAAATTTTCATATTTTATAATACGAAATGAAAAGAAGCCCAGAGATTTTTTCATTTAATGAAAAAAGCGCCGCTGGCGAAATTTTCATATTTTATGATACGATTTAAGCCAGAGGGGAAGGGAAGAGAAGATAAGAGAGAAGAGGAGTGAAGAGAAGGAAAGGGAAAAGAAGAGAAGGAAAGGGTGGAGAAGAAAAGGAAAGGGTCGAGAGAAGAAAATAGAAGGGAAGAGAAGAGAAGATTAAAGAAGGAAAGGGAAGAGAAGGGATGGAAAGGGTGGAGAAGAAAAGGAAAGGGTGGAGAAGAGAAGGAAAGGGAAGAGAAGAGAAAATGAGAAAAGACTGCGCCTAAATAAAAATAAAAATTCCAAATATTTGTCACTTCATTTGAATAAATAGACGTATTCTCTTCTATTTTAATATATTAATATTAAATTGCAACATCTATCTAAATTACAAAAACAATGTAATTGTATGTGTATTTAAATTTATGTTGAACCGCCGCCGCCTTGTATTAATTCGAACAGAGAACAACAAACGTAATTTCCATCGTTGCTGAGGTGGCAACACTGTTCACTTTCATGTGTTTTCATTTGGACAGAAATTTTTTGCAATATTTGTGTTGATATTTTATAAGTAAATTAGTGAAATTTAACATAATTTTTTCATTAATTCGTGCAAGTTAGATTATGTTATTATTTTTATTAATGTTATATTTATTTATTACGGTCTTTAAGACCTAGTTGATGTTAAGTAAACATTTGTTTCATTAAATATTAAGTGCTTTACAATATAACAATAATTTTACTTTAAACTTACTAACATTTTCACAATCTTTTATCTCAGTAGGTAGTTCATTGTACATTTTGTACCCTGTGTATTCTAAAGTCTTCTTTGCGAACTCTGTTCTTTCTCTAGCCAGTCTTATATTATTGCAGTATCTAGTTCCATAACTATGGATCTCGTGATTATATAATATTTTATTGCTCAGGTAACTCGGTAGCATTCCTAATCTTACATGATGTATACATTTCAAAGCGAAGTAATTTATTGACTGTTTTATACTAAGCCAGTTTAACCGATTCAGCATTATAGTTTTTGATGTTCTTGGGGGACATTTTAATATAAATCGCATTGCCTTGTTTTGTTGTATTTGTAGTCTTAATTTGCATATCATTCCCTATCAGCAGAATTGTAGGACAGTATATAAAGCGCGGCTCAATAATTGAACGATACACCATTATTTGACGTTGACTAATATGTTTGCATGTTCTGTACATCAATCATATTTTCTGCGCAATTTTTCTTTCAAGATAATTTATATGTTCTCCAAAATTCAGGTTTTCATCAATTAAAACTCCCAAGTACTTCATTTCATTTACTCTTTGAATTAAATTGTTTTTTATCTTCAGGGTTATAGTCTTTAAATCGTTATTACGTATGATGCTCTGGCTTTTGCAAAACACCATGAACTTAGTCCTATCTTTATTTAACTTCAATTTTTTAAGGCACAACCAGTTGTATAGAGAGTCAAGATCTTTTTGTGCTTTCTGCATTGCACAGTCGGCATATTTCTCACTGATGATGAGCAGTGCATTATAACCGCACTGCGTTACCCAGCCTTCACGCACTGAATACACCTCTGAGTGCAACTGGCATTACTGTCAGCTGTTGCTGAACAGTAGTGGCAATTGTACTCAGCAGGCCGAATTGGATTCAGCGAAATAGAGAAATGGCAAATCAATTCGTGACTTTGAACAAAACACGCCGGTCGTGCAGAAAATATAAGTATTAGAAATTATAATAAAAGACTAAAACTAAGATAAGTTTAAAGTTGTGAATATTTGTATATAATAAAAAGACTACTCAAATAAAAGTAATTTTAATAAAACTAATTAAGTCCAGTTAAAGAAAATAAAAAGAGTTTTATTGTTGAGTGAGTGTGTGTGGGCAGAACATTTTTCATGGTGTCTAAAATGGACACCTTTCATGGCGACCGTGAGCCGAAGGCCTGCATATATGGCGCGTAGCCAAAACCTCCCAACAGGCGTGGGTGTACCATTAATTAAAGTGGGAAACCAAAAACTTTTCTTAATAAAATCAAAAAAATTACAAAATCGGAAGAAAATGAAATATTAATAAATTACAACAAATACACATATACACAAAATTGTTATAAAAACAAAAGCTACAATCAAAGTTTAAAATCGAAAAGTACAAAAATTTAAAAAATCTACAAAAAAATAATAAAATCAAATAAAAAATCCAAAAAAACATAACAACGCAAAAACTTTACAAAAAAAAAAAAATTTTAAAACTCTAGAAACTACAAAAAAAAAAACTGTTCCTTAAAAAAACTATGAAAACGCTTACAAAAAAATATAAAATTTACAAACCACTACACAAAAAATACAAAATATTTAAAAACATTAAATACATTTAAAACAACAATAACGATACACGCATTGAAAAACTGTACCAAAAACTTGGTGAGAAAAAACAAAAAACGGCACTAGCCACGCCGCCACAATAATATGCTAAATAACGGAACATTATATCATATTGCAATTATACAAAACCACGCCACGCCAAGTATAACGGCGTAAATACCACCACAAAACCACAAATATGCCATCCAACGGCTTATAGACTAGCAGCGGCAGAACCCAGAAGCAGCGACAGAAATCGGGCAGCAGCCGAAGCCGAGCAGCGTTAACAGCGGCAGCAGAAAAGGAAGCGGAATCAATCGGTATAATATGTATGTATGTATGTATAATTTGGAGTTGTCACTTTGAGAAAAAAAATAGTTTAAACCTTTTATGAAATATATATATTGAATTTTTCTAAAACTTATATAACTCAAATATTACCTTTTTGACTTTTCACCATCATATGACTTACATACCAAAATTTACGAATTTTCTCTTTATAAATAAATTATAACAAATAAATTAAAAATTTTTGCCGAATACGAATATTATATCACGATATATTGCTAAATAGGTGGAATATTTGAGGAGCTTCAAATCAATCGCATAAGTGTTTTTCCGGAATTTTAACGTACACTTATTTCTCATGTGAATATCTATTTTGTTTCTAATTGTGAGAATTGCAAGACTAGCCTACCTAAGATGGTCAGTAACATTTGTAGTTTCACAAAATTTCTTGATAGCACTTATCGCGTTTTGCTATGGAGGCCCTCATTTATAAATCAGAGTTGAAAAAAAAATTTATATTTTTGAGCAATCGTACATACAAATATGAATTTTTTTTGAAATACAGTGCGTCCGTAAACAAACATACATAAATTTTTTTGCATAAGGCGGTGGTTCCGTAAATAACCAAAGATTTTTTTTGCGTAAACGGTGGTTCCGTGAACAACCAACGAAATTTTTTTTTTAGTCCCGGTGCGTCCGAGGACATATATATTACAAGTTTGAAAAGATACATACAATTTTAATAAAAACGGTGCGTCCGTAATAACACAAACACATTGAGATCTTTTTAATAAAGCGGTGCGTCCGTAATCAACACCCAATTCCTTTTACTAAAATAAAATATTTTCCTTTGAAATCAATTTAAACTAAATTACTTCAATATACATTCAATTTATCATTAAATATCCAGTCTTTCATTTAATTGCCGGATAATTCTTTCAATTTCACATCAACATTCAATTCAATTTCAATTTCTGTTAAATTTTCGTGAGCAATTTCTACAAATTCTACTTTAGCCAGTTTAAATATTTCTTCTTTGCTTCCTACTACATATGTTTCTTAGAAACAAGAAAGTAGTTCCCAAAATTTCAGAGCAAGACTCAGATTTCAAAAATTCAGATTCCAATTCCAAAAATTTTAATTCCGAAAGTTCCGATTCCGAAATTCTTGATTTTAAAAGCGCAGTTTTCGAAGGCTCAACCACATATTCGCCCAGTACAATCAAAAACCTTGTTGTTAGACTTTCTTTGGCCGGAGAATTTCACTGATGTGAGGAATTGCCCGAAACATATTTCAAATCTTCCTAATTCTGACACAAATATGGCAACTCCTGAGGAAAAAAGATCGTTTATCAGCATGTGTGCTGGTATTATGCGTGAAAATTATAGCGGTGAATCTCTTGAATCTCTTGAAAATTGAGCTAATCGAAGAATTTGTCGACGAAAATTTAACTGGCACTTGTATTTCATATATTAAATCCAAACTCGATGGTAAAGCTCGAGAAGCAATACCAACTCAAATACTTTCAGTTAATGATATAAAAATAGCGCTACGTAACCGTATAAAACCCGACAACTCCAAAGTTGTGGCCGGAAAAATTGCAACTTTGCAAGTTAATAATAATAATTACACCGATTTTGCAAAACGCGTCGAGGAATTGTCTGATTCTTTAGAGCGTTCGCTCATTATCGAAGGGATTACTCAGGCCAAGGCCCATGAAATGGCCATCGAGCAAACAGTTAACGTTTGCTGATTGAACGCAAAAACCAGTTTAGTCAAATCAATCCTCGCTTCAACCAATTTTTGTGATTCCAAGGACGTAGTAGCTAAACTGATTGTAGAGCAATCAAATGAAATAAAAGAACGCCAAGTTTTAGCATTTAGGGCGCGGAACAATAACAATTTTAGAAATTTTCAAAGTAATAACCGAGGTCGAAACTTCCAACATCAAAGTCGTAACTTTAACAATTATAGACAATATAGACCATCTTTTAGTAACAGTAACTATGGCAACAACTTCAATCGCGGCAATCAAAGGCAAAATTTCCGTTCCGGCGGCGGAAATCGGCATCAGTCTAACAATAATAATAATAGCAACAATTGTCGTACTAGCAATAATAACGGTTCTAACACTTCCAATAATAGAGGTAGAAATGCAAGCGTCCGGGCTTTAAACAGGGAAGCCCCTCAGGAGCGAACACTGAGGGAGGACGAGACAAATTACTAACTGATTCAGCTCACAATTTTTCTTCTAAAAACGTTTATTGTCTTCACTTAAATTATTCCGATTTTATACAAATAAATATTACTGGTTCTAACACATTTTGTACATTTCTAGTCGATACATAAGCCGACATTTCGTTAATTAAAATTTCTTCTCTTAATAAAAATTTGTCAATTAATAACAATGATACAATTAATATTACTGGAGTAACTACAGATACAGTTTCTACATTAGGTACTTTTAAAACTAACTTACACTTTTCAAATTTTTATATCAAACATACGTTGCACGTGGTAGACAATGATTTCAACATTCCATCAGATGGGTACTTGGTAAGGATTTCCTAAAAACAAATAAATGCAATATCTGCTATGCAACAAATTGCATTTCTTTCTGGATAGGCAATGAAAAGATCGCACTTCCCATCCTTCACGGAATGGAAAGCGATACATTTGTTATACCACCTCGTTGCGAAGTTTATAGAATTTTCGCCTTGGAAAAAGACTCAGAACCACTTTTCGTGGATTCTCAAGAGATTTCTGACGGTGTTTTCACAGCGAAATGTATAGTTGATACTAGTAATCCAATCATTAAAGTAATAAACACCACAAATAGCGTAAAATACGTAAATAACTGCAACATTCAAACAGAAAAACTTTCTAATTATCACGTTTATAAAATAAATAACCCAGTAAAACAAGATAGTCGTATCAAAGAACTTAAAAGCATTTTAGAAAAATAAATACCTAATTATGCTGAAAATAAGCTTATTAACTTATATTTACAATATTCCGATATTTTTGCGCTAGACAATGATAAAGTGACAAACAATTTTTATGAACAAAAACTAAGACTAAACGATACAACGCCAGTATACATTAAAAATTACCGCCTACCGTATTCTCAACGCGAAGAAATAAATAAACAGGTTAATAAATTATTGGAAAACGATCTGATCGGAAATAGTTGGTCGAATTATAACAGTCCCTTGATTTTGGTACCGAAAAAAGACCTAAATGGCCAAAAATCGTATAGAATGTGCGTTGACTTTAGGGCTGTAAATAAAAAGTTAATTGCCGATAAATTTCCTTGGCACGTGTAGACATTTTGGATAATCTTGGCCGTGCGAAATTCTTTTCTACTTTAGATCTTTTTTCGGGTTTTCACCAAATTCCACTTCACAAAGATTCAAGAGACGTAACATCTTTTAGTACTGACCGCGGAGCTTTTCGATGGAAGGTGTTACCATTTGGTTTAAAATAGGCTCCAAATTCATTTTCAAGAATGATGTCAATTGCATTTTCTGGTATTTCACCCAACCAAGCTTTTATGTATGTAGACGATATAATAGTAATAATCTCACTAATCTAAAAAAAGTTTTCGAGACCTGTAGGAAGTTCAACTTACGACTTAACCCAAAAAAATGTAATTTTCTTCGACCTGTAACGCTATTCACTAACTTTTTTAACTACATTTGGAGATGTTAAATTAGCTTAACATAAATTTTAACACTTTTTCGATTCACTAACTTTTTGCCAATTCCAAATCCGATAATTTAACGTAGTTGTTGTTGTTGTTGTAGCGATTAGGTTACTCCCCGAAGGCTTTGGGGAGTGTTATCGATGTGATGGTCCTTTGTCGGATACAGATCTGATACGCTCCGGTAACACAGCACCATTAAGGTGCTGGCCCGACCATCTCGGGAACGATTTATATGGCCACATTGAACCTTCAGGCCATCCCTCCCTCCCCACCCCCAAGTTCCATGAGGAGCTTGGGGTCGCCAGAGCCTCGTCTGTTAGGGAAACGGGATTCGCCGCTCGAAGGTGAGGTTGACAATTGGGTTGGAGAAGCTATATGTTGCGCTACACAACCCCTTGAATCCCAATTTAACGTAGTCGATTTGGCATGTGCTATTTTAATGCAGATTTTGTGTAAGCTGTTAAAACATTGTTTACTTTCGTTTGGTTTGTGCAAAATTACATTCTATTTAAAAAAATAGGGCTTTCGAGTTTGTTGCCTTTAGTATGTCCCGAAATGCAGTTGCAAAGCACGCAGCAGTTGATCGGCGTTTACTGAGGGACATAGAATATCCATTTGACCTAGCTTCCTCTGAGTTTAGGAAGTTGTACCGGGTGAGTCCTGACATTGCCAAAGACGTTGCGGAGCGCCTGCAGGAACATTTACGGGGACAGAGGATCACAGCAATTTCTCCAGAGAAGCAGGTAACTTTTAGGTAATTCTCTGTGGCACCACGCAACTGCTACCAAAAAAGTTTAAAAAGACGTGTATGAAGAATCCTATTCCTTTTAAGAAATATTTGCAAACAAAGTGTAAATTTTCACTCATCGTCATGTGGTTATTGCAGTCACATGTATTAGCTTTTCCAAAAAGTGCAGAAGGGCTTTTTGCCCGGAAATATTGGGGGTCACGTAAAGGGTGTTAGATGGGCTAAGGGTTATTTTTGGAGCTTTCCAATAACTTCATTGATTTCCGATTATAAATACCGAGGCTAAAACGTGACTTTTGGACCAGCTTTATCAGATACGTGCTGTCGCATATGATTGCCAACATTTATTTATCCCTATTGGAAATTAACAATTGGTTGCATACCTTTCCTTTACAGGTTTTGTGTGCATTGCGTTTTTATGCTACGGGATGCTACCAAGGCCTGTGGGAGAACAGTGGGGCATCTCAATGAGCCAATCCACAATAAGCCGCTGCATCCACCGAGTAACCGATGCCATAACCTCCGCCATGCTTTATGAGGAGATTAAGTTCCCTATGACTGAGGCGGATCATCAAGCAGCAAAAGAGGTTTTTAGTGCCGCACCTGCGCCATTCGTTGGGGGTACGATAGGCGCAATTGACTGTACGCACATTGCCATTTTGGCACCGAAACATCATGAGGAAGCGTACGTGAACCCTCGTGGATATCACTCAATAAATGTTCAAATGGTAAAGTTAATATAAAATATATTGGCCTATATATATAACATGTACATTTTTTCGTAGATATGTAACCCGAATCTAAAAATCTTAAACATAAATGCCAAATTTCCGGGGGCTCGCCATGACGCCTTCATATGGAGCTCCTGTGCTGTACGTCGAATTTTGCAGAGAGACCATCAAAATGGATACCGGAACTTGTTTCTGATAGGTATTTCTATCCAGCTTACAGCTAAATTCATGTAACTTTTTGATACGCAACTTGCAGGAGATTCTGGATATCCCTTAGAGCCGTGGCTTATGGCGCCATTACCGAACCAACCCGAAGGTACGCCCAAGTTTCGGTATAACGAGGCGATATGCAAAGCCAGAAATCCTATTGAGAGACTATTTGGTGTATTAAAAGGAACTTGGCGTTGTTTGACGCAACACAGGACTCTTCAATATGAGCCAGGTTTTGCTGGTAACATTGTAAATGCGTGTGCAATCTTGCATAATATTCGTTTGGGCGACCAGCCAACTGAAAATGAAGACATGAACTTAGTCTTTGGCCCGCTGACGGACGACAATACCGATAATATAAGTTCAGTGTCTTCCGCTGGAAAACGTGTCCAAGAGAGATTGATAAATACTTTCTTTTCCTAAATATACGTGCATATCGAGCCCTGTGCACAAAAAAAGACGTGTGAGCCGAACGAGAAATTTTACAAAAGACGGGTTTTTTTTCAAGTTTAATTACTTCCAATTTTTATATTGCCATGAAATTTAGTACCTACCTTCTATTAAGTACCAAATTCATTCGAGTATTATAATATATAAGTATTCATATATTAATTATTATTATTAATCCAAATAAAACAAAAATGAATTGAATAAGAAACATTTACATTTCTTTATTTCATGGAATTTTGTTAAATTTATTAAACACATTGAAAAAGTTGCACGTTTTAAAAATACTGCGGAAGTTAGTTAAAAGGAGTTTTCAAGATTCCCATAGGAAAACTAATTTGTTATTATGCAGATCTATAATATAGAACTTTCGTATCACATTTTTTTATTTTATTTTGGTTTATAAAGTAAGTATAGTTCGAAACATATGCACCTTTTTTCAAGTAAGCCATTAAACAGTACCGTATTTATTTATGTTTTAAATAATTTATGATTAACACAATAAGATTTTATTAAATTAAGATTTTAAAAGAGTTTAACGGTTTCCTTAAAACAAGTTGCATACGTTTCGCGTAATAATTAAACATATTTTTAAAAACTAAACATCTTTAATATCTTAAACATATTTAACAAAAACGTCAACATTAAACGTTATATATAAACATCAATATATAAAACAAATAACAAAACAGGTACAATTCATTTCAAGTCGAAAATTAAAAAAGGAAATTCATTGAAAATTACTAGAAAGTCAACCTTAATAGTATCGCTATCGTCAAATATAAAGCGCATTTTCAACAACTAAAAAGTATTTACATAGTCAGTGGGAAAAGGTTATGCATTAATGAAAAGAAGCATGAAACAGTAATCTATGAAAAGTTAAAAAAAAAAGCAAGGGAATGTAAAAAACTAAACTAAACTAACTTTAAAATGGCTTTATGGTTGATGTTAGCGATACGTATAAACTAAAAATATATATTTATATTAAACCTATTTTATAAATATTTTATACTTAATTATTTGGTAAATCAGTGTTTGTTTAGTATTGCACATGACAGTTCTTTGAAAGCTTCGGCACACACTTCCAACCCTTTTCCCATTATTTCAATTGCCTTGGCTATTGCCAACTTTATTTGGTTTTAGGCCAGCATCTAGAGGATGAGAAAATTTATATTTTAAATTTGTAAGGACACTGTTGGCATTTTTTAATTTAACTAAGGATTTTATATATTGTAAAATATATTGAACTTTCAATTATTTCTTACCCTCATAGTATCTGCCTGTTTTTCAGCAATCGCCAAAAACCTGTTTTGGCGCTCGGCCTCCTCGTCGTTGAATTTCGTTCTCGAGGACCTGCGAGGAGTTTGTGCAGAAGTTCTTTGGGTGGTTGTGGGAGTTCTAGGGCGAATTGCAGGAGTTGTATGGCGAATTGCAGGAGTTGTAGGGGTGGCTGCAGCACATCTTTTCGTTACTGCAATGGCAGCAGAAGATGTGGTTGGCTGCTCTTCACCCTCGCCTTGGGATTGCACCTCGCTACTGGCATCTAGCTCCTCGAGGTACTCCACTTCCCCTTCATCCTCCTCCATCACCAAGTGCATTTCCTAAAAATTTAAAATAGAATGAATCAATAAGTTAATAATGGTAATAGGTATGGCTGTATAACTATATACTGACCTCATCCATAGGCACACTGTCTACATATGCCTGCGCCTTCAACATATCGGTCTCCAATTAGCTCCACGATTCGCTTCTCTGTATCCGTCAAAGGCGCCACCGAGATCGGTCTATTTCCCATTTGGGCCCGCTGGTTATTTATGTCCTTCACTCGATTGCTCGTGCGATTTTTTAGATCGCGCCAGGCCTGTAAATAAGTATGAACTATTAGGGTGAACCTTATTATTATTTTTTTTTGAACTCTGGGCATCACATTCACTAAAACATATAGTATATCCCACAGGAAACATATATTATAGGAAAATTAATTTTTTAGATGTCTCGGTCCCTGCATCACCTAACTGAATTTTGTTTTCTACAAGTTGTAGTATAACTACGCCTTAAACTATGCGGTGATTTTGGAGTCCCTAGGTCACCGGGAAGTTAGTTAAAAACGGATTTTCAGATCCCTAACATTTACCCCCCTTTTTCTTCAGTACTTACCGTAAGCCATTGCTCTGCACTCTTTGAAGATCCTCCAACGGCGTTGAGCTTGCCCGCTAGCTTGTTTCACTGCTTCTGCTGCTCAAACTTGCCGTGCATCCGTTGGAATCTGCCGGACGCTAACCCAGGGACTTCTTCAAGCAGGTGCACCATCATTCTTATCTGCTCTGCTGTTGCTCGGCTTCGTTTTGTGGATGATGCAGTTTTTGGTGCCATTCTGAAATATAAAATGAAAAATAAAAGCAGTAAATGATCTAAATATAAAATATATATCAAAGATATTTCCCTTTGCTAAAATAGCTGCATAAATATATTGGCGCGTACAAAAAATTGATTGTTTTTTTTTCGATTCCTCTTTGAACTTTTCGTAAATTTTGAAATTTCACTACCAGCATTGCCACATCGAAATGATAGTTAACAAGTGTTAAAACTAAGTTAGTGAATCGCATGTGTGATATAACAAACGAATGTGTTTATGTTAAAAATCTCGTATGTGGATACGTTAAAAGTTAGTGAATAGCGCTACTGAAGTAACTTTCTTAGGGCATAAATGCTCAGCAAATGGGCTGCTACCAGACGATTCAAAAATTGAAGCAATTAAAAGGTATCCTAAGCCACGCGATAAAGATGCTGTCCGAAGATTCGTGGCATTTGCAAATTATTATAGGAGATTTATTCCAAATTTCGCTTCTTTAGCAGCTCCATTGAATCGTTTGAGTAGGAAAAAGGTTGAATTAAATTGGGATACGGCATGTGAGTTAGCTTTCGAAAAAATAAGAAAAAGTCTGATTTCTCCAAAACTATTACAATATCCAGATTTCACCAAAGAATTTTTAATTACGTTTGATGCTTCAAAGTTAGGTTGTGGTGCAATACTGGGTCAAAATCATAATGGTAACGACTTGCCAATTTGTCTTGCTTCAAAAGCCTTTAGCAAATCGGAACAAAATAAAGCAATAATAGAATTATAACTTTTGGCAATATATTTTGCAATAAAGCAATTTCGTGCATATATCTATGGCACTCACTTCAAAGTTAAATCAGATCATCGTCCACTAGTTTATCTATTTAATATGAAAGATCCGTCGTCGAAACTTTCCAGAATCCGTTTGGAATTGTCCGAATATAATTTTACCATAGAATATATTAAAGGTAAATCTAACGTAGGTGCAGACGCATTATCGCGAATTTCAATTCAAGAACTTAAAAATTCCAATAATCAAATTTTAGCAGTACAGACGAGGTCTATGACGAAATGTCACGAACAACTACAACAATCGACTGAAGACATAAACGGAAAAAATATTAAATTACAGGTATTTGACAAATTTTCATATAATTTTTCCAAGAAAATCCATAAGATAAAAAGCCTAATTTGTCATGACAACGATAATGATAAAATCAATTCAAAAATATATGCGCTTTTAAAACAAAAAACTCGAGTTACTTAATATTGTGTGTACTAACAAAATAATGCAATTAGATGAATTACTTTTGAAGCTTGAAAAAAAAGCTGGTAAACACAATATTAAGCAAGCAGAATGGCAAAAAGATGATCAAATATTTAGATATTTTTCTATTTAAAATTTTAGTACAGGGAATTCAATTTTAAAAAATTTACAAATACTATTAATAGAACCTGTCGAAACAGTTACCGACAACGACAAGAAACTTAAACTAATGGAAATTTACCACAATGACCCGATATTAGGTGGTTACTGCGGAAATAAAAAGCTTTGCGCAAAAATACGTACAAAATATTATTGGAAAGGTATGGCCCGTGATATTGCCACATACGTCAAAAATTGCAAAAAGTGCCTTTTGAATAAAGTCAAGCCAAAAACCAAATTTGGTGCTTACACCAACACCCTGCAAACCTTTCCTTTGCCTGAGTCGAATAATGGGAATAGGTTCGCGGTTACCATTATGTGCGACTTAAGCAAATACCTAGTTACAATATCAATCCTTGATAAGACAGCAAACAAAATTGCAACTGCCATTTTTGAAGGCTTCATCCTCATTCATGGCATAATGGAATCAATTAAAACCGATATAGGAAACCGAATATAAAAATGAAATTTTCTCTGAATTAACTAAACTCCTAAAAATCGAGCATAATTTTTCTACAGCTTACCATCATGTAACCCTAGGGACAATTGAAAGAAATCATTGGGTGTTTAATGAATATTTACGAGCTTTTCTAAACGATAGTTTCCCCGAATGGGACGTTTATTTGAAATATTTTACATTTTTATGTTAACAATAATGAGCTTAAAGGCCGTGGTTAAATAAAACACGATGTTTAAAATTTCATTGGTTTTTTTAATTTGTCAATATTTCGGCTTCAGTCTGAAGCCATCTTCAGGAACTTGTGGTTATTCTTTATCTTTATTATTATTTACATTTTTGCATAATACAACTCCTAGTACAGTTTTTGATAATGGATTTACGCCATACCAATTAGTATTCGGTAGAAATGTTACCTTACCAAATGAAGTTCAAAAGGAACAAATCGATCCAATTTACAATCTTGAAAATTATGCAAAAGAAGTAAAATATAGACTACAAAAAACACACAAAATAGCAAAAGATTTAATTAATAAACATAAAATTAAAAATAAGGATCTATATGATAAGAGGGCGTGTTCGTTAGCTATTAATATAAACGATAAAGTAGTAGTACAAAAAGAACCTAGAAATAAACACGAAAGTATTTACCAAGGACCATATATAGTCACTGGACGGAGTTAATGTCACGGTTTTAGATGAAATGAATAAAAGGGAAAAAACCGTTCACAAAAACAGAGTCATAAGGTAAACTAAAATTGTTTTTCTCATACAAATTTACAAACTAACTTGTAACTAATTTTAAGTTTTCATTACTCTGTTATTGAAGCATGAAATCTCAAATTAAAATTTATATTAACATACGAAAACAAAAAAAATTTTTTTTTAAAGTTAGGAATTTTAAGTTACGTTTCAATTGGCATGTAAATAAAACCAAATATTAATATGCACGCATTATTAATAATAAAAATATATAATACATTAATTTAGTGCTATAGAAATTAGAAAACAAATTACATGTAAGTAATTGAATTAATATTATAATATTAACAAAATTTCATATGTAAAAAGAAAAAAATTGTTCTGATTGAACGAATGAAAAAAGGGAGTAACACCCTAATATCATACATTCATTCAATCAAAACAATTAAGTCATAGGAACAAGAAGAATATGACAAATCTTATCAACTTTTCAGATTCTTCTTTTTCTAAGGAAGGGTGGTATAACCGCACTGCGTTACCCAGCCTTCACGCACTGAATACACCTCTGAGTGCAACTGGAATCACTGTCAGCTGTTGCTGAACAGCAGTGGCAATTGTACTCAGCAGGGCGAATTGGATTCAGCGAAATAGAAAAATGGCAAATGAGTTCGTGACTTTGAACAAAACACGCCGGTCGTGCAGAAAATATAACTTGTGTGAAAAATTAGAAGTTATAATAAAATACTAAAACTAAGATAATTTTAAAGTTGTGAATATTTGTATATAATAAAAAGACTACTCAAATAAAAGTTTTTTGAATAAAACTAACTAACTAAGTCCAGTTAAAGAAAATAAAAAGAGTTTTATTGTTGAGTGAGTGTGTGTGGGCAGAACATTTTTCATGGTGTCTAAAATGGACACCTTTCAGCATCATCCGCAAATGGACGTATATTTTTATATCATTTATGTACAATGTAAATAGTATCGGTGCAAGTACTGAACCTTGTGGCAATCCGATGTCTACATCCACAACCGATGAGACTGCGTAAAGTGATGTGTGCGTTTAAAAGATTGTAAACGTGCGGGAACAATATGTATCACATAAACCTGTTTTTCGCCGATAACTTTTAAACGGGTTAAAAAAGTGCACTTCCGCTTTCGGATTCTTAATCTAGACGTAAATACGCGTCTTTTGATACCTCACTCGAAAATCTTCGCCCAACTTTAGGGTGGGGCCCCTAAACTGCACTACTACCCTAGGAAACTCATAGTGTATGAGAAAAGCTTTTAAATTCCGAAATTTGGTAATATTACAACTTAAGTTTTGCACCTGAAATTCGCGGCGAACTTGTCGAAAGTGGTACCCAAAGACGCGTATTTTAGTCAAAATTCAGAATCCAAACGCAGAAAGAATATTTTTCCGCTTGCTTAAAAGTTTTTCGCGAAAAACCGGTCGGTGCTATTGTCGCTTTTTTCGTTGTTGCAATTAAACAAACGAAAACATATGAAGGTGGTGAATAGTGTTACCAGCTCTGCAACAATAAAAGTTACTTGTGTTTTTCTGTGGGTAGAACATTATAAGGTGGTGGCAGTTCGAGATAAATGTAAACAAACATACACTATCAATGTATTTTGTTTTTGTAATTCTCTCATTAGGTTGTGCTAATATTATTTGGGGTGTAGACAATGCTCGGGTTTATAATCAAATTCAGTTGCATGCGCAAAATTGTCTGCAAATAACTGATTCACTATCTGTTTTGACCAATAAAATGTCACTAAAAATTAACTTTTCTTCTCTTATCTTCTCTCTTGTTGTTGCTTCTCTTCCCTCGTCCTCTCTTCCCATCTCTTATTTTCTCTTCTCATATCTTCTCTTATTTTCTTTTCTCTTTATTTCACTTCTGTCGCGCTTTTGTTAAAAAAATGCAAAAATTCTTTTTTTTTGTTTTAAATTTACTATTTATTTATTTATTAGTCTACAAATTTTACAAATAATCAGACTAAATATAACTGCGGATTACAGAATAAATTACAGAAGCATACAAATTGAACAAAATTGTATTATAAAATATATATATTTATATATTATTAAATCCGTTGTCGGGATGGACTGTGATGCCGAACAACGGAATTGATTATTAGTGCCGTCGGAATGGACGTGATTTCGAGCAGCTGATGTATATTTAACACAATGCGTAGGGCTGCGATGTGTGGGAGGTTGTAAAGGAAGTGATTCCACCGCGACCCGCCCATAGTAATTATTGATTATTAGTGCTGTCGGAATGGACGTGATTTCGAGCAGCTGATGTATATTTAACACACAATAAGTAGGGCTGCGATGTGTGGGAGGTTGGAAAGGACGTGATTCCAAGCCACCTGCCTAAAGTAACTGGAGCTGTAACAGATTTAGTTTAACATGTTCATTTTGAAACAGTTATGAGTTCAAAGCAGTGAGTATATTTTTTTTATACTGTAAAGTGTGTCACAAATATCAATATTATTGCAGTGATTATTGATTATGGAGGGCACACTTCTCTGCTCTCCTAAATTGAGGCAGCAATTCACCGCGCAGAGATGAAGAACCCGATCACGCAATCGATGATGATGGAATATATGTCCCCCGCCCGATTATGACGAAGTTAGAATAGCAATACCAGATTGAAAAAGAACAAGGCCGTGGGCGCAGATGGATTGCCTGCGGAGCTATTCAAGTACGGCGGCGAGGAGTTGGTAAGGCGCATGCAGCAGCTTCTTAGCAAAATATGGGCGGACGAGTGCATGCCCGACAGTTGGAATCTAAGTGTTCTTTGCCCAGTCCACAAGAAGGGGAATACTGCAAAATGCTCCAACTATCGTGGAATCAGCCTTCTTAATATCGCATATAAGGTCTTTTCAAGTGTATTGTGCGAAATATTGAAGCCCACCGTTAGCCGGCTGATTGGACCTTATCAGTGCGGCTTCAGACCTGGTAAATCTACCACGACCAGATTTTCACAATGCGCCAAATCTTGGAAAAAATTCGTGAAAAGAGAATCGAGACACATCACCTCTTCGTCGACTTTAAAGCCGCCTTCGGCAGCACGAAAAAGAGCTGCCTATATGCCGCTATGTCTGAATTTGGTTTCCCCGCAGAACTTATACGGCTGTGCAAAATGACGTTGAGCAACACCATCAGCTCAGTCAGAATTGGGAAGGACCTCTCCGAGCCGTTCGAAACTAAACGAGGTTTCAGACAGCGTGACCCCCTATCGTGCGATTTCTTTAATTTGATGCTGGAGAAAATTCTACTAGCTGCAGAACTTAACCGCACTGGAACAATATACTATAAAAGCGTGCAATTACTGGCATATGCTGATGACATTGATATCATCGGCCTAAACACCCGCGCTGTTAGCTCTGCTTACTCCAAACTGGAAAAAGAAGCGGTAAAGATGGTGTTGAGTTCATAATCACAATATTTATAATATTATATTTTAGTTTATAAAGGGTTAATGCGCAAGCATAACAATCATATGTTTGACATTTACTTTATATCTTTTTCGTTGTTATTACTTACTTACTGTCTTATCCTTGCAACTACCGCCAGCAGAATTCATTGTGTTCTAAACCATTTTAATATAATTAAATAAACATTGTTAGTTTATACAATTAATGAATATCGTATCGAGTCAGCATTCGTTTATTTAATTGGATACTATTGGTAAGCCGCTACCCCCGTACAGTCCACCGCAGCTGATAAACCGCATCACCATTTTTTCTGGTCCTACGAACCGGATTTTCATTCGCAAAACTCGCAACAAGTGCAAGTATAAAATATAAAATCAAGAAAAATAAATATATTCAGCTTTTTATTCCCTGGCTTTACATACGTTATTTCATTGGATAAAAAACATTATTAATCCAGCATTAAGCATAAACAAGAAAGTTCGAGCAGGTGTCATAATTTTTATATTTGAAATCTGCCGTGACATTGATCTGCCCGCTACAAATTTTTTATCTACCTTTTCGCATAATTCGTACCGCCTTTGATTTGCCCTCTGCAAGCAGCAACAATCTAAACCTGAGCAGAAGTAACCACATACATACATACACACATCTATAATATTATAAAATAGTAAAGGGTGCATAAGTTGGTACGCTAAATATCTATTTTCACGAAATGTCTGCTTTTGTCAAAACGCGCGATTCTGCCCTTAACTCAATTAAGAGGTATATGACAAAAAGTATGGACTACGCATTTATTCTGGATGTTGAGGGTGTCGAAAGCTATTTGGCGTTGTTGAGTGAGCAATGGGCTCGTTTCAACACCGCGCAAGATGCAGTGGAAACTTCATGTGGATCTGAAAACGCGCGCATACAGGCTGAAACGTGGTATACCACAGCTTTGTCCAATTTTAGACGCGTGCAAAAATGCAGAGCTGAATCTTCTCCGATACCTCACTCGCTAGCCACTGTATCTGCGTCAATACGATTGCCCAAAATGGACCTTCCAACATTCGCTGGCGATTCTACTGAATGGATAGCCTTTTACGATGCCTTCTGCTCGTTAGTAGATAGCAATGCTGCTTTGTCAGGCGGACACAAGTTGCACTATCTTCGTAGTTGCTTAAAGGGAGATGCGCTGAGTATAATTAGTGGGTTTAAGATTAGCGACGCAAACTACACTGAGGCGTGGAACCTACTTAAGTCACGCTACAAGGTTATGCGCGTTATCATCGAAGCGCATCTCACAGCGATAGCGGATATACGAAAGGCTACGAGTGATACTGCGGATGCTATAAAGAGCATACTAAATTCATTCCATCAGCACATACGAGAGCTCGAAGCACTAGGAAGACCAGTCGATTTCTGGGACGATTGGTTGGTTCATGAGGTCGTCAACAAATTAGCGTTCGAGACTCGGAAGCAGTGGGAGTTATCACTTGTTAGTGAAGAACCACCAACCTTTGAACAGCTGACGTCGTTTTTGGAAATTAGGTGCCGGTCATTGGCTATGCTAAGCACGCCTGCTACTCAGGTATCAATAGGGAAGCCCGCAACACCGAAGGTTACTGGCAAATCAACTAAGGTCTTTCACGCTGTACAAATCCAGAAGAGTGTGGAATGTGTGCACTGTAAGGGCCCACATAAGGTTTATAGCTGTGAAAAGTTTAAAAATCTCGATTTAAGCGCGATATCGAAGTTTGTGATGGAGTCTGGCTTGTGCACGAACTGCTTGAGCCCAGGTCATTACAAAGCTAAATGCAATAGTTCGTCTGGATGTAGGGTTTGTCATCAATGCCATCACACTCTTTTACATAACACCGCTTCTACATCCAATGCCGCTGTAACCGCCGCACATTTCACCGCACCCAAACCACATAAAACCTCATTTAGTACTGAGCCGTCTACAAGTAGCGCTACCGCATTGATGTCTTCATCTTTAAACCCCGTGGCCAATTCGCCGACTCCAAAGGAGAAAGCTGTACTGTTGGCAACCGCCATTGTCAAAGTTCGCGATTGATCCGGACACTGGCAATCAGCCCGCTTGCTGTTCGACTCTGGTTCACATGCCTCCTTCGTTACTGAGGCTTGTGTTCAACGCTTGGGTGTGCCGCGAAAAGCTTCTGCAGTAGTTGCCACAGGTATAGGTTCCTCACAAGGAGGTCGCTCTAGAGGCGAAGCATTACTTACGCTGTCCTCATACTGTTCAGATCGATGCTTCTCCGTAAACGGATTAATTCTCCCTAAAATTACAAGCGACTTGCCAACCCAGACATTAGCAATCGCATCATGGTCGCACATACAAGGGTTGTTTTTAGCCGATCCGCAATTTATGAATCCTGGTCGCATCGATATTCTAGTCGGCATGGATGTTATGGAACAACTTCTCTACTCCGAATTCCGGAAGGGTCCACCTGGTACGCCCATGACTCAAAGAACTGTATTCGGTTGGACGCTGTTTGGTTGTGTCGACGGATCCGAAGATACTACGACTTGTCTACAGTCGTTGCATTGTGAGGTTCAATTGGATAAGGCGCTTGCCAGATTGTGGGAGTTAGAGGAAGCACCTCAAAAGCACCACCTCACCTCCGAAGAACGCCTCTGCGAAGAACTTTTTGAAGCAACGCATACAAGAGCATCCGACGGTCGATTCATTGTGGAGCTACCCATGAAGTCTGACGTGCTCTTAGGAGAATCCCGAGATTTTGCTGTGAGAAGTCTACTACGCATCGAGAGACGCCTGGCTCGTGACGACGATCTACGTGCACGCTACAACGAGTTCATGCAGGAACTCATCAACATGAACCACATGGAGGCTGCAGGAAAATCATAAAAGCAAACTTTTTACATGCCTCACCATCCCGTCGTTAAGGAGTCAAGCACCACAACTAAGTTGAGAGTTGTTTTCAATGCCTCGACTAAAACTACGAATGGGAATTCACTGAACGACGCTTTGCTGGCTGGCCCACAATTGCAGCAAGACTTATTTTCAATTTTGACACGCTTTAGAACTCATCGATATGCAGTAACAGCAGATATAGCTAAAATGTACCGCCAAGTATGCGTCTCTGAGGAACACGTCGACCTACAACGAATCGTCTGGCGTCGTGATCCGTCCTTACCCATACAAGACTTTCGCATGTTACGAGTGACTTATGGTGTGGCAGCTGCGTCCCACCTAGCCGTAAAATCCCTGCAACAAACTGCAAAAAACTCCACTAACATTTGTAAGAAAGCTGTCGGCGTCATTCTTAATGATTTTTATATGGATGATCTTCTCACCGGCACGTCATCAAAAAAGGATCTGGTGAATTTGCAAAGGAATGTTTCAGAGATCTTGAAAGAAGGTGGATTCGAGCTTCGAAAGTGGTCTTCGAATTGCGCCGAGTTGGGCGCGGCTATTTCGAACGCGTCAGAAAAATATATCTTATTACCTAGTCGACAGTAAGGAGGTTCACGCTTTGGGTGTAATGTGGAATACGGAGGAAGATTACCTGACGTTTACAGTTAATCTGCGAAAATCGCCTACTACTCTAACAAAAAGAGCATTTTTATCGGACGCAATCACTCTATTCGATCCTCTGGGGCTACTCTCTCCCGCAGGTATCAAACCAAAAATATGGTTCCAGGAGGTTTGGCGGAGCAAGGTTGGCTGGGATGACGTTATCCCAGAAACCATCGCAGTAAATTGGTTGGAACACCGCTCTGAGTTGCAAATTCTTTCCAACTTAAAGGTTAACCGCTGGCTTGGCTTAGGTACGAATGGCTCGATCACGGAGTTGCACATATTTTCCGATGCATCCGAGCGAGCATACGCTGCGGTTGCATACGCCCGGACCGTGAGAAACGACGGCACGGTAACTGCTGCTCTGATCTCGTCAAAGAGCAAGGTGGCACGCCTCAAAGCAACCACATTGCCGCGATTAGAATTGTGTGGTGCGCATCTAGCCGCTAAATTGGTGCGTAGCATTCGACACAGTTGGCACGATGTACAATATCCTATATTTGCATGGACGGATTCAACAATCACCTTGGCATGGCTACAAGCCCACCCTAGCAGATGGACCACTTTTATTGCCAACCGCGTTGCTGACATCCAGGAAGTTCTTCCTCCTGAATGTTGGAACCATGTCCGCTCGGAGCTGAATCCTGCAGATTGTGCTTCTAGAGGAATCACTCCATCTGAGTTATTGCATCACCATCTTTGGTGGACTGGTCCAGAGTTCTTGCAGAGCGAAGATCCTTTCTGGCAGCAAACGAGTACAAGCCATCACACAACCGAGTTAGGCATTAGAAGCAAGGTAACTACGCATGTCACTAGTTCCAACGAACATTGGTCCATTATGACTAGGTATTCGTCGTTTTCGAAACTTCGTCGTATCATCGCCTACGTCTTAAGATTTGTCGCCAACGCTCGAGCTGCCACTACCCTCCCGGTTGCGAAACGAGTTGGTCCCCCCAGCTGCCTGGAGATATATGAAGCCGAAATGCGATTGATTAGGTATACACAAAGGTTCTTCTTTTCTAACGAGATCTCTCTTTGCAGCGCAAAAAAGCCTATTCCGCGGCGCAGCTGTCTCGTGCGTTTGCAAGCATATCTCGATGAAAAAAATGTATTACGCGTTGGAGGTAGGTTGAAGAACGCGGCAGTATCTCCTGACGTCGGAAACCCCATTATCTTACCAAAAAACGCGCCTCTTGCGAAGTTGATTATCCACGATATTCATGAATATACTTTACATGCTGGACCCCGCATCATGCAGACAGTTTTACAACGCCGATACTGGGTTGTTGGCGCTCGAAACTTGATACGAAGCATCTATCACAAATGCGTCAAATGCACATGCCTGAATCGTAATCTCGCCACACAAGCAATGGGAGATCTACCTACAACTCGTACTACCTACGCTCGGTGTTTCACCCGCACCGCGGTTGATTTCGCTGGGCCGTACATGTATAAATTCACTCATGGCAGAGGGGCAAAGGGTACCAAGGGATATATATGTTCTTTCATATGCATGTGCACGGGCGCTATGCATTTGGAATTTGTTGGAGACCTGTCGACACCAGGATTTCTCTGCGCTTTCAAGAGGTTCGTAAACCGCAGAGGCTACTGCAAGCACATGTCGTCAGACAATGGCACAAATTTCGTTGGTGCTGAAAAGGAACTGCGAACCGCATTTCAGCAGTGTATGGCTGATACCAGACTACAATCGTTCTTTGCTGATTCAAACATCGAGTGGCGTTTCAATCCACCATCTGCACCACACATGGGCGGTTATTGGGAAACCGGCATAAAACGAGTAAAATATCACTTAAAGCGCGCATTAAGGGAAACTCTGCTTTCCTACGAGGAATTCAACACTCTATTGACTGATATCGAAGCGTGCGTAAATTCTCGACCGCTTTGTGACAACACTACAACCGCTGGCGACTTGGAAGTCCTAACTCCTGGTCATTTTATCATTGGTGAACCGCTCAAGTCAATCCCAGAACCTGAGGGTCAAGGGTTCTGTGGAAATTTGTATCAGAGATGGCAGGTAATATCTGCCACAAGACAGCATTTCTGGCGTCGTTGGAGAGACGAGTATCTCGTCAGTTTGCAGCGCCGCACCAAGTGGCATCGTCCTTCACGCAATTTCGAAGAAGGAGATGTTGTAGCTGTATTTAGTGAAACTACTCCCCCCACAAAGTGGATACTCGCTAGGATAACACGATGTCATCCTGGAGCTGATGGTCGCGTGCGAGTCGTGACAGTAAAGACTGCTAACGGAGAATACGTTCGACCGATTGCTAAATTATGCCTCCTCCCAACAAAGGCAGATCTATTTTGCGAAGAGAAAGAATCGTCATCATGAAATCAAAAATTTTCAACTTTATTTTTTGCATATTTCCAATATTTTTTTTCTAACTCTGCATTGTAATCTTAATTTTTAACGTATCTTGCTTATATTTAGATAGTTCAAGGGCGGCGGTATGTTGAGTTCATAATCACAATATTTATAATATTATATTTTAGTTTATAAAGGGTTAATGCGCAAGCATAACAATCATATGTTTGACATTTACTTTATATCTTTTTCGTTGTTATTACTTACTTACTGTCTTATCCTTGCAACTACCGCCAGCAGAATTCATTGTGTTCTAAACCATTTTAATATAATTAAATAAACATTGTTAGTTTATACAATTAATGAATATCGTATCGAGTCAGCATTCGTTTATTTAATTGGATACTATTGGTAAGCCGCTACCCCCGTACAGTCCACCGCAGCTGATAAACCGCATCACCAGATGGGTTTGATGGTGAATGAGGACAAAACGAAGTACCTGCTGTCATCCAGCAAAGAGTCAGCGCATACCCGCCTTGGCAACCACGCTACTGTTGTGGCAGCCATAATTTCGAAATAGTAAAATACTTCGTTTATTTGGGAACTAGCATCAACACTAGCAACAACATCAGCACTGAAATACAGCGAAGAATCAATCATGCCAATAAATGCTACTTTGGACTAGGTAGGCAATTGAAAAGTAAAGTCCTCTCTCGGCGAACGAAAATCATACTCTACAAGTCAGTTATCGTACCCGTGCTGCTATATGGGGCAGAAGCGTGGACCATGACAACAGCAGATGAAGCGGCTTTGGGAGTGTTCGAGAGAAAAGTTCTTCGAAAGATTTATGGACCTCTACGCGTTGCCGATGGCGAGTACCGAAGAAGATTTAATGATGAGCTGTACGAGCTATACGCAGACATCAACATAGTCCAACGAATTAAAACGCAACGGCTGCGCTGGCTAGGCCATGTTATGCGAATGAAAGATGATGCTCCGGCTAAGAAAGTGTTTCTATCGGAACCCGCCTATGGAAGCAGAGGTAGAGGGCGGCCCCACTTCGTTGGAAGGACCAGGTGGAAAACGATTTAAACTCCCTTGGTGTGACCAATTGGCGCCGGTTGGCGGAGCGAAGGAACGACTGGCGTGCCTTGTTGGACGTTCGAAACTAAACGTTTAGACGGTTAACCGCCAATTAAGTAAGTAAGATTATTGAAATCTTGACACAGACAGGCATTTGAATATTCGATATACAGGTAATTAAATATAGCGGTTGGAAATACCGAGAGGGCCTAAAAGGGACATAAAGCATCACTTCGCCAAGCAGAAATGGACTGTTTATCATCCCTCTTAATAGTTTTACCATGAATAAAATGCCAAGCATCTCCCTACGGCTCTGTAGTGAAGGCAGCTGTAAAAGTTTTAACCGGCTGCAGTAGGGCGGTAGGTTCCTTGATGGATCCTGTTGAGATATCACTGTCAAATACAGTCTCATATTATATGGCAACCCTTTTTTTATACATACATATATATGACACGGCAGGTTTTTGCGCTGTTTAAGTTAGTTCAGTTAGTTGATCCTGTTATGTATATATCGGTCTTTTGTAAAGTACTCTTTCTTTTCTAATAAAAGCGAATGAATACTGCAATTCCTATTTGGCTAAATTAATTTATGCGACATTAGAAATCCTTGGATTAATTCAGCAGGTTATGGGCCCAGGAAATTTGTCCAATAAGCTTAAACAATAAAAAAGAAATTTAGCCACCTCAAGAATAAACAACCACAATCGTCTTGTCATAGCGTATTGGTCAAGCATTCAAAATGGATTCATTCGGCGACAGAAAAGATGAGAACAATTTCATAGGCCACATTTTAAGAAATTCCTCTAATTATCGTTTACGGAAGTTTCAAGTTGTAGCCTACATGAAAGCACGTGCATTAACTGATAATATAGAAGGCAGAGCGCCAGCCACAACTGCAACTCAAGAAGTGAAGAATTCTTTTGAGCGAAACGAGGGAAAAGCCATGAATGCTATTACCCAGTCGATGGATGCTGAGCATGGAAATCTTGTTTTAACATGTAAAAGTTCAAAAGAAATGACGGAAACCTCGGAAGCATTTATGAAAGAATTCCGATATCCGAGCAATGACTTTATACGAAGAATTTTTTACAGTGAAAATGCGAAATGATGAATCGGTAGCAGGTTATGTAGCTCGAGTTAATCAACTAGCGTCAGAAATCGAACAGCAAAATGAACTATCCGATAGATTAAAGATGGCACGTATCATTACTGGTTTAACGTTAAATTTTAATAATTATAAAACAGTGGTACAACACTAAAGAAAATCGAACGATTAATGCATTGATGGCATCTTTACAGTTGGAAGAAGAAAATCTTAATCGACTAAATGGAAAAGAAACAGCTGGTGTTAGCCGAAACTTTATAATCGAAAAGATTCAAATCCGAAATCAAAAATTGATAATTTGAAGCAAAAACGGGGTGTAATGCGTGCGGGCAGAAAGGCCATTGGGCTAGAGATAAAGGCTTCCAAAATATGAAAGAAAATCTACAGGTAAAACCAGCAAAGAAGGTGGTGAAATGGCATGGTGTTCCGTACAGCAAACAATGGAATTACCAGGTAAGGAATCTGATAGTTGGTACGTCGACAAACATAAACATTTCATCCAGAATGGTTTTCTACGCCACGAAAGCACACAAACGGTAGCAAAGTTAAAGTTGCAAATAATAGTTGCTTACAAATCGAAGGAATAGGAACAATTCTAATTGATGTAAAAGTAGACAATCAGTGGAAGCCAGTTCGTCTAGAAAATGTACTGTACGTTCCGGAACTCAGCGAAAATCTGCTATCAACAAGCATGATAACAGATAAAGGTATCACAGTGATAATCGACAAAGAAGGTTGCAAAATTGTCGACCAGTTGAACAAAGTTGTTGCCGTAGGAAAACGCAACGAACTGAATCAAATTAAAATGAGTTTTCGATTACATATTGATGAATATGCAAACGTTGCCGCTGTTTCATTGCAGCATTGGCATCGTCGTTTGGGACATGTGCATGCTGACGCTATCAAGCAAATGTGTAAGAATGGTCTAGTTACTGGTGTCAGTTTGTCTGATAATGAAAGTTTTTTTTGCGAAGATTGCGTATATGGTAAAATGACCATAGCAACACACAAAACGTCTGTTAAGCGAGCATCAGCAAGAGGCGAATATATGCATGTAAACTTGTGCGCCCCGAGTGAAATTAATGGGGTAGGTGGTATTCGCTACTTTATGTTAGTGAAAGATGAAGCCACTAGTTTTCGTTTTGTGTTTTTACTAAAGTCAAAAGATGAGGCTTATAGTCACTTGAAGTCATTAGTACCACTTGTTAAAAATATGAATGGTGCACAAATCAAGCATTTTCGATTCGATAATGGAAAAGAATGTATCAATCGAAAAGTATTGACAAACTTATTAAGAAAGGAAGGTATTCAGCTTGAAGGCATCGCGCCGTATACTCCCGAACAAAATGGTCGCATCGAACGTGACAATCGTACTGTCCAAGAAAGTGCGAGAACGATGCTCATTGCAAGTGGTTTGCCGAAATCACTATGGCCGGAAGCAGTACGCACAGCAACATATTTATTGAATCGCAAAAAACAGCAATTGCGTTGGAAGCACGCCATATGAAAAATGGTTTGATCGCAAACCACATTTGGGTCATGTAAAAATTTTTGGAACCGAATGCTTTGTACAGATTCCGAAACAAACAGGTCGTAAAAAATGGGACCAACAAGCAAAAAAGGTTTATTTATTTCGAGTCCACAAATAAAAATTTCCGGTTGTATGATCCATGTAGGGAAAAGGTTTTTATGAGTTGCAACATTCGATTCAACGAGAAGCAACCTGTCAAGTATGTGATTCACGAAGAATCAGAAATTGAAGATAGCGAGGTCAGCAACAATTGTGAGCAAGAGTCTAAACATAAAAATGAAATCACTTCCCAAGAAGAAAAAGTTTTGACAAATGATGAGGAGACGTGTGATCGTGAATCGCGACAAAACGAGCGATATAATTTTCGACCAAAAGTTAATACACAAAGTCGGCTGATCGAATCAGGTTATTCGGCATTAATGTGTGAACCAATATCATATGAGGAGGCAATTAATTCAAAAGAAGTGCAACAGTGGAAGCATGCGATGGACGAAGAATATGAATCCCTCATGCTTAATGGCACTTGGAAACTAGTTGATGCTCCGAAAGATCAAAAGGTTATTGACAACCGTAGGGTGTTCAAAGTGAAGCAAAACCCAGATGGCACGATAGAATGATTCAAAGCTCGTTTAGTTGTTCGTGGTTTCACACAACAGTATGGTGTCGATTATGAAGAAACTTTTAGTCCAGTAGTGAAATATACGTCGGTTCGATTAATTTTAGCTTTGGCAGCGAGTCACAAAATGAAGCTAGTTCAGTTCGACATTAAAACAGCTTTTTTGTACGGTGAACTAAATGAAAATGTTTATATGAAACAACCAGTTGGTTATGAAGACAAGAGTGGGCGCGTATGCAAATTAATCAAAAGATTATATGGACTTAAGCAAACTTCGCGATGCTGGAACCAAAAATTCACGTTTTTCATTCGCAAATTCGATTTCAGGGATAGCAGTTCAGATCCATGTGTGTTTGTTCATAAGAAGGACAATGAAATAACCGTTATCGCCATCTATGTGGATGATGGATTGTTAGCAACAAACGAAGAGAGCGAAATTGATGTGATAATTTCATACTTACGACAACATTTTGAAGTAAAAGCATTTGAAGCCAAATATTTTCTCGGGTTTGGAATTGAAAAGTTATCCGATAATCGTGTACAACGAAAGGTGTTGAAGACAGCGAATTAGAAATAGCATCGTATAATATGGTTAGATGCGACTCGCACAGCAGGCATACAGGAGGAGTACTAGTGTATGTTCATAGGACAGTGGAGATAAATGTAACTTATAATGCTAGTGTCAATATGAGCTTATGGTGCATTATAATAAAATTGAAAAAGGTCGATAAAAAGTGGCAAATAGGGATTCTGTATCATTCGCCAAGCACAAGTGATGCAGCGTTTATCGAGTACCTTAATGAAATATTAATCGATAAATTTGAAAGAAGTAAATGTAATAT